>NC_138296.1:70140000-70740000 GCF_965601325.2 Salmo salar | reverse complement strand
GGATGAATGAACAAGAAAGAATGTGGTTGTGGGGTAAGGGGCAGTGCCGTTTCTAGACATAAGCGACATAAGCTTATACTTTTATAATTATGAGTGGGAAGTCAGCCGGGGTCTCAACTATCTAGGACAGTAGAATACACAACGTGCAATTTCGGAATTTGGTTCTGCATCAGCAGTTTTCCTCTTGTTATGTCAGTCACTGAAAGTCACTTAATTAGCCCATGTCAGCTAACATTATATAGATTGCTAGGTAAGTTAGTCTATCCAACTATTTTGTTAGTCACTCGCACTCAGATATCATATCAATATGGCATAAGTCATGGCAAAATTTGTATAATTGCAGGAATTATCTTTAAAACTGCAACATTTTATCTACACCCCATGTAGGGTGACCACATTAAAATACCCAAATGTCGGACAACAGGATGATTTCGCGGGACAGTGCAAAATGTTGCCAGCATCACATGCCAATCATTTGATCTCAATCAGTTTCATGGGAATATGCATTTAGAATTTCTTAAATTACTTTTTTGTTAGTAAATTAGAGCAGATGGTGTTCAAACTATTAGCCTCCCTGTATTTTGTTTCAATCCAAGCAAATTCTGACTAGTGGCGCGCGCTGTTGAGTTTTGGCCGCATGATCATTATTTTTGGACCATTCAACTAACCATGCTAAAATCTCATAAGAAATGGCTAAGTGTTTTTGGTATAACAGTAACATTATACTATGCTATTATATTTAGTTCTGTTATGTAGAATATCAATTAATCATGTGATCTTCCAAGACATTGATTCAGCTTTGATCTAACTTTACTAAAAGAGCACCATTGTGGGGAGCGAGAAATGGTGGACTGACGCTCTGGTGTGCTCTGGCAGCACAGCATCCCTGCTCCCACTTCACCAAACAAGCTAATTGAAGCAACTTAAAGCCTACTCTTCTGCGTCATGGAAAATGTAGTGACCCATGAAACGAAAGACCACATGTGTGGCTGTTTTATGAAAATCTGGGAATATTTGGCAAAGGAAACATTTTCTGCTTGGTCTCAGGGAATGTCAAACAATCCAGTATTAAACAGGATTGAGTGAAGTTGCAGCGAATAAGTTGAATGAGCCACTAATGAACATGGAGCGCCTCACAAGTGACAATATCACCTTATATCTTTTCAGTCTAATATGACTATTTACTTACTTTTGTAGCTCTTCATCAGAAGCAGCTTTTTGGAAGTAGTTACACCAAACTGTCCTCTCCAAGTTGAGCTGGAATTTAGTCCGAAATATCAAAATATCAGATCACAACAAGGATTTGAGAAGTGTTTAACATCACCAGTACAACATCCTTATGATGTATAGATTTTCAGAAGCACAACGTGACTGCAAGAGACAGGTTGGAATGTCTGACTGAAATACGGGACAAATCAACCTTTTTTTTCTCAAAATTAGTGGTGTTTCAACTTCATGATAAAATCCAGGACATGATTGTTTGGTTGCAGAACAAAACGCCAAAATGCAGGACTGTCCAACACAATCCGAGACATTTGGTCACCCTAACCCCATGGAAAAATGTGTAGAATTGAAGGACAAGCTGCACATTCTTTACTTTCCTCCGCCAAGAGGGACGCCACTAAAATGTTTTGACCGCGAGTTGGGTGATGCTGGGGCCGCCAACCAAATCTTGCTTAGGGCCCCCAAAACGCTAGAAATGGCACTGGCAAGGGGCATAGGTTAACAGTGAAAGCAGTCACCTTTCTAAATCAGAGCATATTCATCGAAATCTGACTTTTCTAGTAAGAATAGCTCTCGTTGTCCTAATAAAAACATTCTCCCCTAATAAATTGCAGCTAGGGAGGCTGACAATTTAAAGTAGTTGTTGCATTTGAATATAGTTGCTGTGTGGGTGTATTTACAGTTGAAGTCGGAAGTTTACACACACTTAGGTTGGAGTCATTAAAATCCATTTTTCAACCACTCCACAAATTTCTTGTTAACAAACTATAGTTTTGGCAAGTCGGTTAGGACATCTACTTTGTGCATGACACAAGTCATTTTTCCAACAATTGTTTACAGACTTTACAGATTATTTCACTTATAATTCACTGTAGCACAATTCCAGTGGGTCAGAAGTTTACATACACTAAGTTGACTGTGCCTTTAAACAGCTTGGAAAATCCCAGAAAATTATGCCATGGCTTTAGAAGCTTCTGATAGGCTAATTGACATCATTTGAGTCAATTGGAGATGTACATGTGGATGTATTTCAAGGTCTACCTTCAAACTCAGTGTCTCTTTGCTTGACATCATGGGGAAATGAAAAGAAATCAGCCAAGACCTCAGAAAAAAATTGTAGACCTCCACAAGTCTGGTTCATCCTTGGGAGCAATTTCCAAACGCCTGAAGGTACCACGTTCATCTGTACAAACAATAGTATGCAAGTATAAACACCATGGGACCACGCAGCAGACTCAGGAAGGACACACGTTCTGTCTCCTAGAGATGAACGTACTTTGGCGCAAAAAGTGCAAATCAATCCCTGAACAACAGCAAAGGACCTTGTGAAGATGCTGGAGGAAACGGGTACAAAATTATCTATATCCACAGTAAAACAAGTCCTATATCGACAACCTGAAAGGCCGCTCAACAAGGAAGAAGCCACTGCTCCAAAACCGCCATAAAAAAGCCAGACTACGGTTTGCAACTGCACATGGGGACAAAGATCGTACTTTTTGGAGAAATGTCCTCTGGTCTGATGAAACAAAAATATAACTGTTTGGCCATAATGACCATCGTTATGTTTGGAGGAAAAATGGGGATGCTTACAAGCCGAAGAACACCATCCCAACCGTGAAGCACGGGGGTGGCAGCATCATGTTGTGGGGGTGCTTTGCTGCAGTTCACAAAATAGATGGCATCATGAGGCAGGAAAATTATGTGGAAATATTGAAGCAACATCTCAAGACATCAGTCAAGAAGTTAAAGCTTGGTCGCAAATGGGTCTTCCAAATGGACAATGACCCCAAGCATACTTCCAAAGTTGTGGCAAAATGGCTTAAGGACAACAAAGTCAAGGTATTGGAATGGCCATCACAAAGTCCTGACTTCAATCCTATAGAAGATTTGTGGGCAGAACTGAAAAAGCGTGTGTGAACAAGGAGGCCTACAAACCTGACTCAATTACACCAGCTGTGTTAGGAGGAATGGACCAAAATTCACCCAACTTATTGTGGGAAGCTTGTGGAAGGCTACCCGAAACCTTTGACCCAAGTTAAACAATTTAAAGGCAATGCTACCAAATACTAATTGAGTGTATGTAAACTTCTGACCCACTGGGAATGTGATGAAAGAAATAAAAGCTGAAATAAATCATTCTCTCTACTATTATTCTGATATTTCACATTCTTAAAATAAAGTGGTGATCCTAACTGGCCTAAGACAGGGAATTTTTACTTGGATTAAATGTCAGGAATTGTGAAAAACTGAGTATAAATGTATTTGGCTAAGGTGTATGTAAACTTCCGACTTCAACTGTATATGTGTGTATATGTGTGTGCGTGTGTGTTTGTGGTAAGAGGGCAGTGGGTTCTGAAGGCTTTTGTCCTACTCTGATGATACATGATCCTAAAGGACATACATACCTCTAGGTTGTGTGTATATTTTGTGTGGAGTGTGTGTGTGCATGCATGTGTGTGTCACTAAGTGTCCGTGTCCTATTGTACAACAGGTGCTACAGCACTCCCCTAACCCCCCCCCCAAATTATTATTACATAAACACGCATACACATACACGCACTCGTCGACTTCCTTAATTTAAAGCCCTGACTAACGTAAGTTTAGTAACTCAGTGATGCAAGCCTCTCTAGTTATTTAACTCAAAGATACCCTGGCAGTTAACCTGGATCTGATCATCTGTCAGTAACATGTCCCTAATGTGACGCTCTGACCTCTCCCTGACTGACGCACGCACGCACACACAGTGACTCTGGGCAACTTGCCACGCCTGGCACACGAGCAGGTAACACATTTACTTCAGAGTCACTTGTTTTCAACTGTATAGTTATGACCAAGGAAAGTTTCTCAAAGAGGAGCAACAATACATAAAAGCTGAGAGACTACTATGTAAAGGGGGTGTTAGAATTGGAGCACATTAACTTGATATGAAATATAAGACCCTCATCAACACATTTCTATGCCTGCATGCTTACACCATACTTCAAAGATACTCCACTAGTGTCTTCTCTACAAGGCATGCAACTTCCTTTTCTTACTTTAGAACTCAGTACCATCCTCAGCCCACAGCAACAGTTCCAGGCTGAGTCTTACATACAGTAATCTCTGATCACTGGATGGTGATCCACTTAACGGATTCTGCCTGCGATCAGTCAGTGGCTCACCCCACAAAGCCACTCAACTGGATTCATGTATCAGGCAAGCCAAGAGGTAAGAACTCACCCCACAAAGCCACTCAACTGGATTCATGTATTAGGCAAGCCAAGAGGTAAGAGTAAATAGAGGTAAACAAAAACAAAAATACAAACAAGCATGTGCACGTGCACAGACAGACACACAGCCAGAAACACAGAAAGAGAGAGAAGGTAAGAGAGAAAGAAAGGAAAGAGAAAAAGTAATAAAACATTACCCACTAGTGATGTTCCCTCTTATTTTGTCATACATGGTGATCAATGTGGGAGTAAAGGAACACTGAGGAGGTTGTTTCATCCCATGCCTGTTTGCCTGAGGCTGATGATAGGTGCTTGTACGAGTGTACACATGCATATATACAAACTCGCATTCAAAACACACACGTGCACACACGTGCACACACACGTGCACACACACGGACACACACACACACACACCTGGAGGGAAGCAAAAGTAATTACGCTACTAAAGAATAGTAAAGCCCCCTTTACTGGCTCAAATTGTGTTTGACCAGATACAATGCTATTTTACTGTAAACAAATTGACAAAACTTTCAGCACGCTTGTAGGGGAGGACATTCAACAAGCACAGCACTTACACAAATGACTGATGATTGACTGAGAGAAATGGATGATAAAAAGATTTTGGGAGCTGTTTTGTTTGACTTCAATGCGGCTTTTGACATTATCGATCATAGTCTGCTGATGGCAAGACATATGCGTTATGGTTTTACACCCCCTGCTATACTGTGGATAAAGAGTTATCTGTCTAACAGAACACAGAGGGTGTTCTTTAATGGACGCCTCTCCAACATAATCCAGGTAGAATCAGGAATTCCCCAGGGCAGCTGTCTAGGCCCCTTACTTTTTTCAATCTTTACTAATGACATGCCACTGGCTAAAAAGTCAGTGTGGCTATGTATGCGGATGACTCAACAATATACACGTCAGCTACTACAGCGAGTGAAATCACTGCAAAACTTAACTTAAAGAGCTGCAGTTAGTTTCAGAAAGGGTGGCAAGGAATAAATTAGTCCTAAATATTAAAAAAACTAAGAGCATTGTATTTGGGACAAATCATTCACTAAACCCTAAACCTCAACTGAATCTTATAATAAAAAATGTGAAAATTGAGCAAGTTGAGGTGACTAAACTGCTTGGAGTAACCCTGGGTTGCAAACTGTCATGGTCAAAACATGTTGATGCAACAGTAGCTAAGCTGGGGAGAAGTCTGTCCATAATAAAGTGATGCTATGCCTTTTTAACAACACTATCAACAAGGCAGGTCCTACAGGCTCTAGTTTTGTCGCTCCTGGACAGCAGTGTGGTCACTTGCCACAAAGAGGGACCTCAGAAAATTACAATTTAGTTATTTATTTTTTTATTTCACCTTTATTTAACCAGGTAGGCAAGTTGAGAACAAGTTCTCATTTACAATTGCGACCTGGCCAAGATAAAGCAAAGCAGTTCGACAACATACAACAACACAGAGTTACACATGGAGTAAAACAACATACAATCAATGATACAGTAGAAAAAATAAGACTATATACAATGTGAGCAAATGATGTGAGAAGGGAGGTAAAGGCAAAAAAGGCCATGGTGGCAGAGTAAATAAAGTATAGCAAGTAAAACACTGGAATGGTAGATTTGTTATTTGAAGAAAGTTCAAAGTTAAAATATAAATAATATGGTGCAAAGGAGCAAAATAAATTAAATAAATAAATAAAGTAGGGGAAGAGGTAGTAGTTTGGGCTAAATTATAGATGGGCTATGTGCAGGTGCAGTGATCTGGGAGCTGTTCTGATAGCTGGTGCTTAAAGCTAGTGAGGGAGATAAGTGTTTCCAGTTTCAGAGATTTTTGTAGTTCGTTCCAGTCATTGGCAGCAGAGAACTGGAAGGAGAGACGACCAAAGGAGGAGTTGGCTTTAGGGGTGACCAGAGAGATATACCTGCTGGAGCGCGTGCTACAGGTGGGTGCTGCTATGGTGACCAGTGAGCGGAGATAAGGTGGGACTTTACCTAGCAGGGTCTTGTAGATGACCTGGAGCCAATGTGTTTGGCGACGATTATGAAGCGAAGGCCAGCCAACGAGAGCGTACAGGTCGCAGTGGTGGGTAGTATATGGGGCTTTGGTGACAAAACGGATGGCACTGTGATAGACTGCATCCAGCTTGTTGAGTAGGGTATTGGAGGCTATTTTGTAAATGACATCGCCGAAGTCGAGGATTGGTAGGATGGTCAGTTTTACGAGGGTAAGTTTGGCAGCATGAGTGAAGGATGGTTTGTTGCGAAATAGGAAGCCAATTCTAGACTTAACTTTGGATTGGAGATGATTGATGTGAGTCTGGAAGGAGAGTTTACAGTCTAACCAGACACCTAGGTATTTGTAGTTGTCCACAAATTCTAAGTCAGAACCGTCCAGAGAAGTGATGCTGGACAGGCGGGCAGGTGCAGGCAGCGATCGGTTGAAGAGCATGCATTTAGTTTTACTTGTATTTAGGAGCAGTTGGAGACCATGGAAGGAGAGTTGTATGGCATTGAAGCTCGTCTGGAGGGTTGTTAACACAGTGTCCAAAGAAGGGCCAGAAGTATACAGAATGGTGTTGTCTGCGTAGAGGTGGATCAGCGATTCACCAGCAGCAAGAGCGACATCATTGATGTATACAGAGAAAAGAGTTGGCCCAAGAATTGAACCCTGTGGTACCCCCATGGAGACTGCCAGAGGTCCAGACAGCAGGCCCTCCGATTTGACACACTGAACTCTATCAGAGAAGTAGTTGGTGAACCAGGCGACACAATCGTTTGAGAAACCAAGGCTACTGAGTCTGCCGATGAGGATGTGGTGATTAACAGAGTCAAAAGCTTTGGCCAGGTCAATGAATACGGCAGCACAGTATTGTTTCTTATCGATGGCGGTTACGATGACGTTTAGGACCTTGAGCGTGGCTGAGGTGCACCCATGACCAGCTCTGAAACCAGATTGCATAGCGGAGAGGGTACGGTGGGATTCGAAATGGTCGGTAATCTGTTTGTTGACTTGGCTTTCGAAGACTTTAGAAAGGCAGGGAAGGATGGATATAGGTCTATAGCAATTTGGGTCAAGAGTGTCACCTCCTTTGAAGAGGGGGATGACAGGAGCTGCTTTTCAATCTATGGGAATCTCAGACGACACGAAAGAGAGGTTGAACAGGCTAGTAATAGGGGTTGCAATAATTTCGGCAGATAATTTTAGAAAGAAAGGGTCCAGATTGTCAAGCCCAGCTGATTTGTAGGGGTCCAGATTTTGCAGCTCTTTCAGAACATCAGCTGAATGGATTTGGGAGAAGGAGAAATGGGGGAGGTTTGGGCGAGTAGCTGTGGGGGGTGCAGTGCTGTTGAATGCAGTAGGGGTAGTTAGGTGGAAAGCATGGCCAGCCGTAGAAAAATGCTTATTGAAATTCTCAATTATAGTGGGCTTATCGGTGGTGACAGAGTTTCCTATCCTCAGTGCAGTGGGCAGTTGGGAGGAGGTGTTCTTATTCTCCATGGACTTTACAATGTCCCAGAACCTTTTAGAGTTTGAGTTGCAGGAAGCAAATTTCTGTTTGAAAAAGCTAGCCTTGGCGTTTCTAACTGCCTGTGTGTATTGGTTTCTAACTTCCCTGAAAAGTTGCATATCGCGGGGGCAGTTCGATGCTAATGCAGAACGCCACAGGATATTTTTGTGTTGGTTAAGGGCAGTCAGGTCTGGGGAGAACCAAGGGTTCTATATCTATATCTGTTCCTGGTTCTAAATTTCTTGAAAGGGGCATGCTTATTTAAGATGGTGAGGAAGGCATTTAAAAAAAATAACCAGGCATCCTCTACTGACGGGATGAGGTCAATATCCTTCCAGGATACCAGGGCCAGGTCGATTAGAAAGGCTTGCTCGTTGAAATGTTTCAGGGAGCGTTTGACAGTGATGAGTGGAGGTCGTTTGACCGCTGACCCATTACGGGTGCAGGCAATGAGGCAGTGATCGCTGAGATCTTGGTTGAAAACAGCAGAGGTGTATTTAGAGGGCACGTTGGTTAGGATGATATCTATGAGGGTGCCAGTGTTTGCGGCTTTGGGGTTGTACCTGGTGGGTTCATTAATAATTTGTGTGAGATTGAGGGCATCAAGCTTGGATTGTAGGATGGCTGGGGTGTTAAGCATGTCCCAGTTTAGGTCACCTAGTAGCACGAGCTCTGAAGATAGATGGGGGGCAATCAGTTCACATATGGTGTCCAGAGCACAGCTAGGGGCCGGGGTCTATAGCAGGGGGCAACGGTGAGAGACTTGTTTTTAGAGAGGTGGATTTTTAAAAGTAGAAGTTAAAATAGTTTGGGTACAGACCTGGATAGCAGGACAGAACTCTGCAGGCTATCTCGGCAGTAGATTTCAACACCGCCCCCTTTGGTTGTTCTATCTTGTCTGAAAACGTTGTAGTTAGGGATGAAGATTTCAGAGTTTTGGTGGACTTCCTAAGCCAAGATTCAGACACAGCTAGGACATCCAGGTTGGCACAGTGTGCTAAAGCAGTGAATAAAACAAACTTAGGGAGGAGGCTTCTAATGTTAACATGCATGAAACCAAGGCTATTACGGTTACAGAAGTCATCAAAAGAGAGCGCCTGGGGAGTAGGAGTGGAGCCAGGCACTGCAGGGCCTGGATTCACCTCTATATCCCCAGAGGAGCAGAGAAGAATGAGTATGAGGGTACGGCTAAAAGCTATAAGAATTGGTCGTCTGTGACATCCAGAATAGAGAGAAAAAGGAGCAGGTTTCTGGGGGCGATAAAATAGCTTCAAGGTATAATGTACAGACAAAGGTATGGTGGGATGTGAATACAGAGGAGGTAAACCTAGGCATTTAGTGATGATGAGAGAGATATTGTCTCTAGAAACATCATTGAAACCAAAAGATGTCATAGCATGTGTGGGTGGAGGAACTGAGAGGTTGGATAAGGTATAATGAGCAGGGCTAGAAGCTCTACAGTGAAATAAGCCAATAAACACTAACCAGAACAGCAATGGACAAGGCATATTGACATTAAGGAGAGGCATGCTTAGCCGAGTGATCAAAGGGTCCAGTGAGATTCAGACAGCTAGCCGGGCCATAGGTAGCAAGCTGGTGGAAGATGGAGGGAGGTCTGTTTTTAGCCACCTCGTGCGTTTCCGTCTGTGGATTAGTGGGGTTCCGTGTGGAAGGGGGGACTAGTCCAAGTTGGCAAAATAGTTAGTTATAGTGGCCCAAGAAAAGTGTCCGATAGACCTATTCAGATCGCAGCCGATAAGACAGCTAACGATTAGCGGGCGATCAGATGGGCGATCAGGTTACGTCGCGACGGAGGGGCCAGTTGGATAACTCCCTCGGGCAGATAACATCGGTGGTCCAGTCGTGAAGGTCCGATGGGGCTCCGCATCGGCAGTAAAACGGGTCCGGGTAGGTGATTGTAGCCCAGGAGACACTTCAGCTGGCTAGCTCAGGAATAGCCCAGGAGTGGCTGACGGATCTCTTCAGCTGGCTAGCTCCGGAATAATGTGTGTTAATTCCGGGACCGACGTTGCCAATAGTCACTCAGGTAGCAGCTAGTTAGCTGCAAGATCCAGGTGTAAATGTCCAGAGCCTGCGGTAGAAATCCGGGGAAAGGAGAGAGAAAGGTCCGGTATGCGCTGGTCTGAGTCACGCTGTACAAAGACTGGCGATAGCTTTTCGAGCTAATGGATATCTGAGGACCGCTAACCGTGGCTAGCTGAACTCCAACGTTAGACAGTGAAAATGGCTAACCTCTGGCTAGTTTCTGTTGTGGATTTCAGATTTGAGGTAAATAATACTTTCTTTTTTAAATTGGTGAGGCGGGTTGCAGGAGAGTGCTTTGAGGTTGCGTTTTTAGAAGAAAAAAATGTAAAAAGATATGCGAAGAAAAATATGTAAATATATATATACACGGGACACGACAAGAGGAGGGTAAAGGACGTCTGAACTGCTACGCCATCTTGGAATCTTGGAATTGGCTCAGAACAGGGCAGCACGGCTGGCCCTTAAATGTTCACGGAGAGCTAACATTAATAATATGCATGTAAGTCTCTCATGGCTCAAAGTGGAGGAGAGATTGACTTCATCACTACTTGTTTTTGTAAGAAGTGTTGACAAGCTGAATGCACCGAGGTGTCTGTTTAGACTACTAGCACACAGCTCGGACATGCATGCATACCGCACAAGACATGCCACCAAAGGTCTCTTGACAATCTCCAAGTCAAGAACAGACTATGGGAGGCACACAGTACTACATAGAGCCATGTCTACATGGAACTCTATTCCACATCAGGTAACTGATGCAAGCACATAATAAGACACGCAGTCTACACACACGTACACACGGATGTTGTATTGTAAATATGTGATATTGGAGTAGAGGCCTGAGGGAACACATTAAATGTATTGGGTAAAAGTGTTATGAAATGTAATGTCATGTAATATTTTAAACTGTATATAACTGTCTTCATTTTGCTGGACCCCAGGAAGAATATGGGGATCCATAATAAATACAAATTCAAATGTAAATGGTCTCTGATGGTTGAGGGGCAGCTCTCAGGGAACTGTGGGGGGGGTCTTGGACGGTTGTTGGCCTGGCAGTTGGGAGCTTGGGCCGGTGGACGATAGGTCGCTGGTTAGGGTCCCCGTTTTGACTTGGTGGGAGATCTGTCGACGTGCCCTTGGGCAGGGCGTTGACCCTGGTTGCATCTGTGGGTCGCTCTGGATGGGAGTCTGTTAGATGACTGAATGTAATGTAAATGTTGAGTGGCTTCACCGCACGTAGATTGTATGTTTTAATATTCAATAATAAAAAACACTAAAATTGCTGGGGATGTCCACATACTCCTTACTTTTTTGACGTCTAGATTAGAATAACTGTACCCAATTATATTTTCTAATTTCATTAGCTGGTCTTCTAACACAAAGGAAGGTGATGCAGGGGTGAACAACACAATACGTGTGTCTGTCTGTGGTTTAGCTATCAAAGCGGTGGAAATGGACACTTCAGATTCAAATCTAAGTAGTGTTCAGTGTTCTGAAGCAAACCCTCACCCCCTCTGTCACTGTCTTTCATACGCACAACACACACTATCATGTTTTGAAGCGACCCCTGCCAAACCAAACTGTAGCATGGAGAAAATCGCTTTGCTAATCTGCTGTTTGATAAGCCCTAGACACAAGACTCCATGGAGTGGTTCTTATCACACGGGTAATGTGCCGCACGCGCATAACATTAAACACCTCACACACACATACAGTATGAGGAATAAAACACCTCACTCACACACACATATCGTACGAGGCCTAAAACACCTCACTCACACACACATCGTACGAGGCCTAAAACACCTCACTCACACACACACACATATCGTGTGAGGCATAAAAACACCTCACGAACACACACACATATTTGCACATACTGTATATATGCACACACATATGCAAACAATATACAGCACATATGCACAGGCACACACATACACACACGAAACAGGCCACACCGGGCCACCACTATAACCATTAAAGGGCCCAGTCTTCCGCAGGAGAGATAAACAGCTATCGTAAAATAACAGAAAGGCAAAGGCTCTGCATTTGTATTCAGTGCTGCTATCCTATACAATCATAACCAAATCGCAACCTAATCACAAACGTAAATGTAACACATGAAAATAATCTTCACAGGGAAATTATCTTAAATAAACCATTTAGGAAGAATAATGTTTACATTGGAAGAAGTTTTCCTTGGCTATCGCCCCAACGGCTTAGCAATTGCTGTTATTATCAATGAATTCTTTATACCCTGAGCCAAGTTATTGTGCTGTTTTGTTCGGTCGTAGACATTGGCTACTTCAAGTACAAAGCCATAAGCAATTGTAATAAGGAGGGGAGAGCTAAGATTAATTATTTTATCAGTTGAGTCGTTGTTTGAGCTAGATTGACATTTTCCCTGGCACAAAGCAGTCGTCTTGGGATGGAATACAACAATAGTTAGACACACAAGAGCAGGGCCACAGTGGCGTCTAGCTAGCCACTTGAGTTTAAGATCACAAGAAATGACTTTGTTCGCTTGCTCTAATGATAATAGCCTACCTACACAACTATACCTGACTGTTCCATTTTACTTAGTGATATCAAGTTGCCCATGCATGTATTTTCAATTAATTTCTGAATGAAAACATGAAACAAACCTGGCTACTGTTTTGTATTTGGTGCCCTAAGTTTCATGTATTTTTCAGAGATCTTCACGAAAATGCATGTCAAGCATATTGAATACCTTGGCTTTTTCGAGGAAGATGAACTTAAAATAAAGATCAAATTTTCTCATGCTCGATAAGCTCTCTACTCAGTGGTCAACAGTGGTAGCCTACATTCCCAAAGCTTTGAACAATCTCAAGTGATACTGGATACTGAAATTCTACATCTTTTCACAAAGGACAGACCTGTAACACAAAACAAAGCAGTCAGTGTTGACCACGGTATGGATTACTTCTGTTTTTCTCAAATGTGAGTGTGGGGGATGCAACCCCCAGACCCCACCCCAGCCACCAAGCACCCCATACCACTCCCCCTCCATAGGCACAGCTGTCAGACTGAGTTTCAAACCAAAAGCGTCACTCTCTGGTGTCCCCAACCCCCTACTGTCTCTCCTGACATCATCACTGCGAGACGCACTGAGCATAATCAACTCAGCTATCGTCTAACTCGGTGCAATCCATCAATTACAGAGACACATTGTGGGCAAACACTATTCTCACTGCACATATATTGTACAGACCATCTGACACAAGTTGTTTAAAGATGTTGAGATGGAGGGAGAGAACGAAGAGGTGTGGAGGAAGGGAGGAAGAGTAGGAGAAGAGAGCTGGAGGGAGAAACTATATGGATGTGTCTTTGGATAGATAGACTGATAGATGAATGTCTGGCTGAGCAGATTGCTCAAAATATTGATTAGTCACACATTGAATATTGATCAGGAAACAGGATGTATCAGCTATCAGAGCCTTGTTGCCGGTGGCTGATCCTTCACTGTGTGGGAAACTGTAGTAGAACCTGACCATAGAACCTCCACTTAGTGTACTGGGTCAACCAACTATTCAATGGTTTTAAACGGTTTCCACTGCTCACATGACCATGTATGGTCTCGTTAAGAATACAGAAGGAAAAAACACTGTTGGGTGGCTGCTGGAGCATAGCCAGCCCATTGCAGCTGTCCCTAAATATACTGAACAAAAATATAAACGCAACATGTAAAGTGTTGGTCCAATGTTTCATGAGCTAAAATAAAAGATCCCAAAATTGTTCCATACTCACAAAAAGCTTATTTCTCTCAAATGTTGTGCACGAATTTGTTTACATCTCTGTTAGTGAGCATTTCTCCTTTGCTAAGATAATCCATCCACCTGACAGGTGTGGCATATCTAGAAGCTGATTAAACAGCATGATCATTACACAAGTGCACCTTGTGCTGGGGACAATAAATGGCCACTAAAATGTGCAGTTTTGTCACATAACACAATGCCACAGATGTCTCAAGTTTTGAGGGAGCATGCAATTGGCATGCTGACTGCAGGAATGTCCACCAGAGCTGTTGCCAGAAAATGTAATGTTAATTTCTCTACCATAAACCACCTCCAACGTCGTTTTAGAGAATTTGGCAGTACGTCCAACCCGCCTCACAACCGCGGACCACGTGTAACCACGCCAGCCCAGGACCTCCACATCCGGTTTCTTCACCTGCGGAATCATCTGAGACCAGCCACCTGGACAGCTGAAGAATTTCTGCACAAACTGTCAGAAACTGTCTCAGGGAAGCTCATCTATGTGCTCGTTGTCCTCACCAGGGTCTTGACCTGACTGCAATTCGGCATTGCAACCAAATTCAGTGGGCAAATGCACACCGTCGATGGCCACTGGCATGCTGGAGAAGTGTGCTCTTCACGGATGAATCCCGGTTTCAACTGAACCGGCCAAATGGTATGGCGTCATGTGGGCGAGCAGTTTGTCCCATGGTGGCAGTGGGGTTATGGTATGGGCAGGCATAAGCTACGGACAACAAACACAATTGCATTTTATCGATGGAAATTTGAATGCTGATAGATACCATGATGAGATCCTGAGGCCCATTGTCATGCCATTCATCCACCGCCATCACCTCATGTTTCAGCATGATAATGCACGGCCCCATGTCGCAAGGATCTGTACACAATTCCTGGAAGCTGAAAAGGTCCCAGTTCTTACATGGCCTGCATACTCACCAGACATGTCACTCATTGAGCATGTTTGGGATGCTCTGGATTGACGTGTACAACAGCGCGTTCCAGTTCCCGCCAATATCCAGCAACTTCGCACAGCCATTGAAGAGGAGTGGGACAACATTCCAAATGCCACAATCAACAGCCCGATCAACTCTATGCAAAGGAGATGTGTCGCGCTGCATGAGGTAAATGGGGGTCACACCAGATACTGACTGGTTTTCTGATTTTTAAAAGGTATCTGTGATCAACAGGATGCATAACTGTATTCCTAGTCATGTGAAATCCATAGATTTGGGCTTAATTTACTGATTTCCTTATATGAACTGTAACTCAGTAAAATCTTTGAAATTGTTGCATGTTGTGTTGTTTATATTTTTGTTCAGTGTATTTTTGGCTTGATTGCCCCCTAGTGGAGTCCTAAAAAGCCATCTTAAATACTTTGTTGCTCCTTTCATTGGAGTAATCACTGATCTGAAGCTTTCACCTCTCTCTCTCTTCCTCCCTCTCCTTCCCTCTGTCAGTGTGTTTGGCAGGTAAGTCACCGACCTGTATTTTCCGGTGGTTATGTAACCAGACTTTAACCACTGGAGAAGATTAAAGAAACAATGTCCTCTTAGCAAGGAGTTTAGGACTGACAAGTTCACTTCTCGCTCTTTATCTCTGTCTGCCTTTCTCTCACTCCTTTCTGTCTCTCTCCTTCCTGATTCTTCCCTTTCTCTCTCTCTGTTTTGTTCTGCTCACCTCTCTACTCAAAAATAATAAACAGAGATATAGAGAAAAAAAAGAGGGAGGGAGAAGATTCCCAAGGTTCCCACAGCTCCCCACACCTTATCTCGCTTTTCTTCCTTCTCTCATCCTCTTCTCTGGCATACACACTTGTTTCCCAAGCCTATCACAGGGCCCATCTCAGGTGTGAAGCTGCCAGGGCAGTGCTTACACAGGTGGAATACTTTTAGTCAGCACCTGACCCTCTCAGCATGATGTCTCAGATTCAGGCACCTGGTGACAACAGGAACCTTTCTTCCAACTCACACACACAGGCAGGCAGACATAGACAGACACACACAGTGATGTAGTGGTACACAAGAAGTTAGGTAAACTGTTGAGCCAAAAGTGGGTAAACTCTGTTTACTTGCGTTTACCCTCCACTACACCACTGTATGTGCACGCGCACACACACTAAAGGTCAGATTACCTGACCTATCACCCCACAGTTAAGGTCTCTCTCCACAAGTGGTAAAGCTAACTGTCTGGCTGGTGTAATACTGGTGTATAGGAGCCAATTTCCTAATACTTCCTCCCACCTCGCTTCTGTTCCTCCGCTCTCTCTAGCTGCTACCCACTCTCCTTTTTCCACTTTCTTTCCCTCATTCTCTTTATCCCATGTTCTCTCTCTGCCTCCTTCTCGCTCTCTAATAACTCTCCATCTGTCTCTTTTATCTCCCCTCTCCTGTCCCTCCTCCCTCTCACATACCTGTCCCTCTCCATCTCTATGACCTCTACCTCTCCCTCCCCCTCCCTACCTCCCCCCTCTCATATAAAGGTGGATAGATTGAGCAGAAGCCAGTTAGCCAGGCTAACACAGACCAGTGAGTCTCAGCTACGCCAGGAACACCAATCCAAATGTAATTTTCTGCAAGATTACACACGATAATGACTGGCTTTGGAGGACCGCCATAACTGATGGCTTCCAATTATAGATGTATAACTATCGATCTGTCAACACTAGAGAGGGGGAGGGAGTAGAGGGAGGGAGGGAGTAGAGAGGGAGGGAGGGAGGGAGGGAGGGAGGGAGGGAGGGAGGGAGGGAGGGAGGGAGGGAGGGAGGGAGGGAGTAAAGCTCTGTAAAGAAATGTTTACTTTGCGAGATGGGAAAAATTATAAAAATGTATTGGAAAAATTATATCACTGACAAACTTGACCTTAGAATGCAGGCGGAAGATTGAGGACTGTTCTAATAGCTATTCTCAAAACGAAATGTGTGTAGCGACACACTGTTTTGAGAGAGGAGAGCAGAAAGCTGATTAAAAAAACAGAGTACGGTGGGCATACCGGAGTACAGGACAGATCTCTACCACCTGGACAAAGGTAACACACACACACACACATTTATATCGAGCCCAAATGCCCTCTAGCCAACTGCCTTAGTCAAAATACCCCACTGTAAATACACACATCCAAATACCCTCTAAATGCCCCACAACAACCCCCCATGTCCTAACAACCCATCCAGCCCCTGCACCTGCTCAGTACTTACTCACTGGTTCCTCCAGAGTCCTGCAGCCAGCTGCAGTCAGTCAGTCTCAAGGACAAATGCCTCAGCTCTACCCAGCTCTCTTCCTTCCTCTCCTCTCTGTGGCTCAGCGATGCAGCAGCAGCACAGACCTTTCTCTCCTCTACTCCGGACCAGGCAGCACCGAGTTCACTTACCCCACTCACAGGGGAGTCCTGAGTGTGTGTGATAGGGGGAGAGGATAGAGAGGAAGTAGAGGACACAGCTCTCCTGCATTCCCATAGATACAGAAATTGCTATAGCAGCGTTGCAGAGAGGGGGAGAGAGGGAGGGAAAGAGAGAGGCAATGGCATCACGTTTCAGTGAGGTTCTGTGTCAGCATGTGTTTGATGCAAGTGTAGATGTCAATAGAGATATGCAATTTATGGAAGCGTGTTTTTGGGAAACTGGTATTTTTTTTTTTAGCTTGAGGTGTGTGTAAACCATATAAACAATACCAAACTTGAATATTACTTCTAAACAGTGTTTATTGTTTCAGAGTATCACCACATTTACTTTGGTCCTTCCTGATTGAACTGACATGTAAAACAGTTTTGCACAGTTCTGCTGACAATTGTTAAAGATCAGACCGTGGTAAGAGAAATTGATCTCACATCTGCTCATAATACAATGGGATTATTTCACACATTACATTGGCAATGGTAACACTTTACTTTACAACCCTATTTCAGTTGGTATTTACCAGGTAAATGGAAGAGACTGTAAAATAACTACAGGACTGTAAAGTGCCTTTCGCTTTATAAAACGTCATTGCCTGTGTCCGAATACCTGTAATCGTTCAAAATGGTAGGCATTTTGGGTATGCGAAAAAATAAAGTTTTATAGTGTGTGATTTGGTATTTATTTAGTATGCTTTAAATGCCAGGATGTCATACTCATTTCGTCTTTTCATCTAGTAGAATTTGCTGCACATGAGGAAGAGAATCGTCTTGCTAGACAACAGCTGATAATCAGCTGAGGACACGCTGTACTAAAATGAACAAACGGAGGGAATCAACGTAATTGCGCATTAGATGGTACAATCTCAGTAGAATGAGACTAGCACAGCTGATATGTTGCTTACTGCATTCGTTTTTAATAAACAGTACGTTCTAAATACTATGTAGTAAAGTGGTATTTAAACTTTTTCAGCGGGGATACCATTATTTTCTCTAGAATTTCTCCCACCCCAAATCTAATGAAACAACCTTAAAACCTGTACATTTCGATGTTTACATCAACAACCTTCAACTCATTACATTTCCATCTTTCTCATCAAAATGAATTGGAACCAATAAATACATTTACTCAAAAACATTATATATTGTCCCATACAATCATTTTTTGTTCCTTCTCCCCAAAGAAAATCTGGCGACTCCATTGCATTGGGGTCACGGACCCCGACTTGGAATACCAGATGTAGTACGATTAGTACACAATATGCAATTTAACTAAGTATTGGGCAAGCCAGATTTTGGACACGACCACTGGGAATCATTATTGGAAAGGAGGCATTTCCATGTGATGATTGCTATACATGCAAACCAAGCAAGTACAGTGTGATTACTTTTGACTTTTGTTTGGCTTCTTTTTAATAAAATAGGCACTATTCTGGAATGTTCGGGCATTGAACATTCTTCATTACAACCATACCATGATCAATTTATGTACGAAAAAAAAAAAACATGTATGAAATGTATGCATTCACTACTGTAAGTCGCTCTGGATAAGAGCGTCTGCTAAATGACTAAAATGTAAATGTAAAATGTAATTTCCTGAATCATTTACCACACTCTTCCCTCAGGCATACCATCTACACATTCTAACATAACTGACCAATATTCCAAAGAAAGCATATGATATATTACATTTAAACTATATATTTTTACATTTGCCAGTTACATTACATTAGTGTTATACTAGAATAACTACAAGTAGTATACATTTTATTACCTTTACCGTATGCACTACTTAGCTACCACTTCTGCCATCACCTTTTTGTACTAACCACAGTAAGTACTAGCTACATAGGTTAAACCATTATAGTTACCTTGGAATAATGCCAATGTAATGTGGCATTGCAAAAAATATTTAATAGCAAATATACAGTGGGGGGAAAAAAGTATTTGATCCCCTGCTGATTTTGTACGTTTGCCCACTTACAAAGAAATTATCAGTCTATCATTTTAATGGTAGGTTTATTTGAACAGTGAGAGATAGGATAACAACAAAAAAATCCTGAAAAACACATGTAAAAAATGTTATAAAATGATTTGCATTTTAATGAGGGACATAAGTATTTGACCCCTCTGCAAAACATGACTTAGTACTTGGTGGCAAAACCCTTGTTGGCAATCACAGAGGTCAGACATTTCTTGTAGTTGGCCACCAGGTTTGCACACATCTCAGGAGGGATTTTGTCCCATTCCTCTTTGCAGATCTTCTCCAAGTCATTAAGGTTTCGAGGCTGACGTTTGACAACTTGAACCTTCAGCTCCCTCCACATTTTTTCTATGGGATTAAGGTCTGGAGACTGGCTAGGCCACTCCAGGACCTTAATGTGCTTCTTCTTGAGCCACTCCTTTGTTGCCTTGGCCGTGTGTTTTGGGTCATTGTCATGCTGGAATACCCATCCACGACCCATTTTTAATGCCCTGGCTGAGGGAAGGATGTTCTCACCCAAGATTTGACGGTACATGGCCCCGTCCATCGTCCCTTTGATGCGGCGAAGTTGTCCTGTCCCCTTAGCAGAAAAACACCCCCAAAGCATAATGTTTCCACCTCCATGTTTGACGGTGGGGATGGTGTTCTTGGGGTCATAGGCAGCATTCCTCCTCCAAACACGGCGAGTTGAGTTGATGCCAAAGAGCTCCATTTTGGTCTCATCTGACCACAACACTTTCAACCAGTTGTCCTCTGAATCATTCAGATGTTCACTGGCAAACTTCAGACGGGCATGTATATGTATTCTTGAGCAGGGGGACCTTGCGGGCGCTGCAGGATTTCAGTCCTTTACGGCGTAGTGTGTTACCAATTGTTTTCTTGGTGACTATGGACCCAGCTGCCTTGAGATCATTGACAAGATGCTCCCGTGTAGTTCTGGGCTGATTCTTCACCATTCTCATGATCTTTGCAACCCCACGAGGTGAGATCTTGCATGGAGCCCCAGGCCGAGGGATATTGACAGTTCTTTTGTGTTTCTTCCATTTGCGAATAATCGCACCAAATGTTGTCACCTCACCAAGCTGCTTGGCGATGGTCTTGTAGCCCATTCCAGCCTTGTATAGGTCTACAATCTTGTCCCTGACATCCTTGGAGAGCTCTTTGGTCTTGGCCATGGTGGAGAGTTTGGAATCTGATTGATTGATTGCTTCTGTGGACAGGTGTCTTTTTTACAGGTAACAAGCTGCGGTTAGGAGCACTCCCTTTAAGAGTGTGCTCCTAATCTCAAGCTCCTAACCTGTATAAAAGACACCTGGGAGCCAGAAATCTTTCTGATTGAGAGGGGGTCAAATACTTATTTCCCTTATTAAAATGCAAATCAATTTATTACGTTTTTGACATGCATTTTTCTGGATATTTTTGTTGTTATTCTGTCTCTCACTGTTCAAATAAACCTACCATTAAAATTATAGACTGATCCTTTCTTTATCAGTGGGCAAACGTACAAAATCAGCAGGGGATCAAATACTTTTTTCCCCCACTGTAACTTCAACCACTTGAACACCCAAGAGTGATTTTGATACTTACAATTATTTTAACCTGAAATATATATTTTTGTCATCCTGTACAATATCACACAACCATTTGGCTCTGCCATACTTAGAGAAAATGGACCATTGATTGAAGAGAAATTGTATTCTTGTGAAACTGAGCCTTTTAGTGTGTAGTACACACAGTCCAACTATATAGCCTGGCTAGTAGCACACAATCAAACCCAACTACAATGCCTGGTTGTCTTCTCTTCATTCCTTCTCCTTTCACTGGTATGTTGTACATCTCAAGTACAAATCTGATTAAAAAAAAATACACTTATTTTATTTAACCTTAAATTTAACTAGGCAAGTCGGTTAAGAACAAATTCTTATTTACAATGACGGCCTACCTCGACCAAACCCGGATGACGCTGGGCCAATTGTGCGCCGCCCTATGGGACTCCCAATCACGGCCGGATGTGATACAGCCTGGATTCGAACCAGGGACTGTAGTGACGCCTCTTGCACTGAGATGCAGTGCCTTAGACCGCTGCGCCACTCGGGAGCCCTGGTGGGAACCCTAACGCTCCATGCACTTCCTCTCTAACCAGGGTTGTGACTTTCCCTATCATAGGATGTTCGTCCTCCTTTAAGTAAAACAGGAAGTGTTGACCACCGTCCTCCCTGCTCTCAGTAGGGTCCATCTCCATCGAGGCCTACTGGCCTGGCCTGTTCAGTTTGGGGCCTAAAGCGTGGGGCTCAGTTAAAACCCAGGCCCGCTCCCTTGGGTCTCTGTGTGGCCCGAACAGGCTCAGTGATGCCCCTGCCCTCCGGACCCAGGCCCATGCCAGGGCTCCAGCCCATACTCTGCAGCATCCGGTTCCCCATGTTGGTCTCTGGAATGGGCCCCACACTCTCACCTACCACCCCTAGAGAAGGAGAGATAAAAGAACAGGAACACCGAGTTACAACAGCGAAGAGAAGATGGAGACATAAAAGGAGAGAGCATGTTAGAGGTGGAGGGAGACATAAGTGGAGACGTATTACACTTTAGACAGACAGACTTTATGGACTTTATAGATCACATACAGTGCCTTCAGAAAGTGTTCATACCCCTTGACTTATTCCACATTTTGTTGTGTTTCAGCCTGAATCCAAAATGGGTTAAATTCATTTTTTTTTCTCTCACCCATCTACACACAATTCCCGATAATGACAAAGTGAAAACATGTTTTTATACATTATTGAAAGTGTATTGAAAATGAAATACAAAAATATCTCAATACTTTGTAGAACCTCCTTTGGCAGAGATTACAGCTGTGAGTCTTCCTGGGTAAGTCTCTATGAGCTTTCCACACCTGGATTGTGCAACATTTGCCCATTATTCTTTTAAAAATTCTTCAAGCGCTGTCAACTTGGTTGTTGATCATTGCTACACAACCATTTTCAGGTTGTGTCATATATATTTTCAAGTAGATTTAAGTTAAAACTAACTCAGCCATGGGCTTCTTAGTAAGCAACTCCAGTGTAGATTTGGCCTTCTGTCTCAGGTTATTCCTCTCCCTGTGTCTGGGGGAAAGCAGACTGAAGTAGGTTTTCCTCTAGGATTTTGCCTGTGCTTAACGATTACAAGCATACCCATAACATGATGCAGCCACCACTATGCTTGAAAATATGGAGAGTGGTACTCAGTAATGTGTTGTATTGGATTTGCCCCAAACATAACACTTTGTATTCAGGGAAATTACTTTAGTGCCTTGTTGCAAACAGGATGCATGTTTTGGAATATTTTATTCTGTACAGGTTTCCTTCTTTTTACTCTGTCAGTTAGGTTAGTATTGTGGAACAACTACAATGTTGTTGATTAAACCATGTAACTGTTTCAAAGTCACTCTTGGCCTCATGTTGAAATCCCTGAGCGGTTTCCTTCCTCTTCGACAACTGAGGATGCCTGTATCTTTGTAGTGACTGGGTGTATCGATACACGTCTGCTCTCTCTCTCTCTCTCTCTCTCTCTCTCTCTCTCTCTCTCTCTCTCTCTCCCCCCACCATAGGTGCCCTTCTTAGTGAGGCATTGGAAAACCTCCCTGGTGGTTGAATCTGTGTTTGAAATTCACTGCTCGACTGAGGAACCATACAGATAATTGTACGTGCGGGGTACAGAGATGAGGTAGTCATTCAAAAAAATCATGTTAAACACTTGTTGCAGAGTGAGTCCATAACGAAGGGGTTGAATACTTATTCACTCTAGATATTTCAGCTTTTCATTTGTAATTAGTTTGTAAAAATTTAGGAAACCACAATTCCACATTATGGAGTATTTATTGTGTGTAAGCCAGTGACAACAAATCTCAATTGAATCCTTTTTCAATTTAGGCTGTAACACAACAAAATTAGGAAAAAGTCAAGGGGTTTCTGAAGGCACTGTTTATTGTTTGTAAAAAATTATAATAAAATGAGGCAATGTTTTAAGGAACCCAATTCATACAGTCCCATTTTTACCACATTGCCGGAATAAGCCTTTTATACCGCCCGTGCACATGCTGGCAAGTTAAGGAGTGGGAGTAGGCATGGGCCGATGTGGGTGGACGTCTATTTTAATAAATCAATTGCACATACAGTGCATTCGCAAAGTATTCAGACCCCTTGACTTTTCCCACATTGCTATGTTACAGCCTTATTCTAAAAGGGATTAAATCATTTTCCCCCCTCACCAATCCACACACACACACACACACAGTCATTTTTGTACATTTATAAAAAGTGTAAAACTGAAAAATCAACTTTACATAAGTATTCAGTACTTTGTTGAAGCACCTTTGGCCATGATTACAGCCTCAAGTCTTTTTGGGTATGACGCTACAAGCTTTGCACACCTGTATTTGGGGAGTTTCTCAGTCTTCTCTGCAGATCCTCTCAAGCTCTGTCAGGTTGGATGGGGAGAGTCGCTGCACAGCTATGTTCAGGTCTCTCCAAAGATGTTCGATCGGGTTCAAGTCCGGGCTCTGGCTGGGCCACTCAAGGACATAGAGTGGCTTCGGGAGAAATCTCAATCTTGGCTTTGTGCTTGGGGTCGTTGTCCTGTTGGAAGGTGAACCTTCGCCCCAGTCTGAGGTCCTGAGTGCTCTGGGGCAGGTTTTCATCAAGGATCTCTCTGTACTTTGCTCTGCTCATATTCCCCCTCGATCCTGACTAGTCTCCCAGTCCCTGTCTTTCAAAAACATCCCACAGAATGATGCTGCCACCACCATGCTTCACCGTAGGGATGATGCCAGGTTTCCTCCAGACGTGACGCTCGGCATTCAGGCCAAAGAGTTCAATCTTGATTTCATCAGACCAGAGAATCATGTTTCTCATGGTCTGAGAGTCCTTTAGGTGCCTTTTGGCAAACTCCAAGCGGGCTGTCATGTGCCTTTTACTGGACAGTGGCTTCCGTCTGGCCACACTACCATAAAAGGCCTGATTGGTGGAGTGCTGCAGAGATTGTTGTCCTTCTGTAAGGTTCTTCCATCTCCGCAGAGGAACTCTGGAGCTCTGTCAGAGTGACCTTCGGGTTCTTGGTCAACTCCCAGACCAAGGCCCTTCTCCCCCAACTGCTCAGTTTGGCCGGGCGGCCAGCTCTAGGAAGAGTCTTGGTGGTTCCAGACATCTTCCATTTAAGAATGATGGAGGTCACTGTGTTCTTGGGGACCTTCAATGCTGCAGAAAAGTTTTGCTACCCTTCCCCAGATCTGTGCCTCGATACAATCCTGTCTCAGAGCCCTACGGACAATTCCTTCAACCTCATGGCTTGGTTTTTTCTCTGACATGCACTGCCACCTGTGTGCCTTTCCAAATCATGTCCAATCAATTGAATTTACCACAGGTGGACTCCAATCCAGTTGTTGAAACATCTCAAGGATGATCAATGGAAACAGGATGCACCTGAGCTCAATTTAAAGTCTCATAGCAAAGGGTCTGAATACTTCTGAAAAATAAAGTATTTTTGTTTAATAAATGTGCAAACATTTCTAAAAACCCGTTTTAGCTTTGCCATTTTGGGGTATTGTGTGTAGATCGAGGAAAAAAAAAGAATTAAATCAATTTCATAATATGACTAACTAACAAAATGTGGAAAAAGGGAAGAGGTCTGAATACTTTCCAAATGCACTGTACAACATCACAAAGAAATCCATAATTGATTTACTTAGGCAAGTCCTAAGAAACATTATATGACTAATAACATTTAATTATGTTACTGCTCTGTGCAGCCTATAGGCTACATGGCTGTGCCATTAAAACATAAAGGACACACTTACCCTGATTCCAGTCAACACGCATAGGCTATATTTTAAACTAGAATATAACAACAAAATACAAATAATATTTTTCCCACACAAATTGCGCCAAGGGAATGCGTGGAAGCACGGCCATAAAAAACGTGATATTTTGAAACAGAGCCCAAGCCCATGCTTTTTTTTTTAAATCCACGTTTCATCACTTTCCTACCCTCACTTCGCTTCGTTAGGGAACAGGTGTAGGGTCTTACATTGAGAGTATATTCAACACGATAAAAAATAATAGCATATCTATATATTTTTAAGAATGCGAGTCTTGTGTACATATTTCACAACCTCCACTGGCTTTTGGAGTTGCCTTTTGGCAATTAAACCAAATAATAGACCTACATTTGATTTAGGCTACATTATTGCATGCTAAATGTTTTCTGATAAATGATAGATGAGCAAACGAATAGACGAGCTGCCACCTCCACTTATTTGCCCAGCCAGTGAATAAACCAAATATACAGACAGAGATTCACTGAAACAAAAATCACATTGATCAATTAAGACAAGTCACCGGCTTTTGGTCAGGAGTATATGGGATCAATATCATGCCAAATGTATTCAAAGGTAAATCACCAATCCACAAATGTAAATAACTTTCCATAAATCTAAATCCCCAATCCACAAATGTAAATCCCTGTAAAATTCTGTATTTATTTTCTTCCTGATATGGATAGGGGGCAGTATTTTCACGGCCAGATGAAAAAACTTACCCGATTTAAACTGGTTACTACTCTTGCCCAGAAACGAGAATATGCTTATTATTAGTAGATTTGGATAGAAAACACTCTGAAGTTTCTAAAACTGTTTGAATGGTGTATGTGAGTATAACAGAACTCATATGGCAGGCAAAAACCTGAGAAAAAGTCAACTGGGAAGTGCAGGATCTGAGAAAAGTAGTTCTTCTTTCTAGTCCCTTACGAAACGACAGTATCTGTGCTGTTACGTTGCACTTTCTAAGGTTTCCATTGGCTGTCTAAAGCCTTCAGAAAGTGGATTGAGCCTTCTCCTGTCTCTGGGCAGAGTATAGTAGCTCAGTTTCTGAGTGGACTGCCTGGGGACAAAGAGATTGGATATGCGCGGTTCCGCGAGCACGCTGTTTTTTCTTTTCCTCCTTGAATGAATACACTATTGTCCGGTTGGAATATAAAAATTGATTTTAAACAGCGTTTGACATGCTTCTAAGTACGGTAATGGAACATTTTGTGTCTCGAATTGCGCTCGCGCGTTATCTTTTGGATAATGACCTGAACGCACAAACAAAACGGAGGTATTTAGACATAACTATGGATTATTTCAAACAAAAACATTTCTTGCAGAAGTAGCAGTCCTGGGAGTGCATTCTGACAAAGATCAGCAAAGGTAATACAATATTTCTAATACTAATTCTGAGTTTAGGTTGCCCTGAACTTGGCGGGTGTGTGAATAGCTCGCCGTGATGGCGAGCTATGTACACAGAATATTGAAAAATGTGCTTTCGCCGAAAAGCTATTTTAAAATCTGACACAGCGATTGCATAAAGGAGTTCTGTATCTATAATTCTTAAAATAATTGTTATGTATTTTGTCAACGTTTATGATGAGTATTTCTGTAAATTCACCGGAAGTTTTTGGTGGGAATACATTTTCTGAACATCACGCGCCAATGTAAAAAGCTGTTTTTGGATATAAATATGAACTTGATTGAACAAAACATACATGTATTGTATAACAATGTCCTAGGAGTGTCATCTGATGAAGCTCAAAGGTTAGTGCTTCATTTAGCTGTGTTTTGGGTTTTATTGACATATATGCTTGCTTGGAAAATGGCTGTGTGGTTATTTTGGTCTACAGTGGGGGAAAAAAGTATTTGATCCCCTGCTGATTTTGTACGTTTGCCCAGTGACAAAGAAATGATCAGTCTATAATTTTAATGGTAGGTTTATCTGAACAGTGAGAGACAGAATAACAACAACAAAAAATCCAGAGAAACGCATGTCAAAAATGTTATAAAATTATTTGCATTTTAATGAGGGAAATAAATATTTGCCCCCCTCTCAATCAGAAGGATTTCTGGCTCCCAGGTGTCTTTTATATAGGTAACGAGCTGAGATTAGGAGCACACTCTTAAAGAGAGTGCTCCTAATCTCAGCTTGTTACCTGTATAAAAGACACCTGTCCACAAAAGCAATCAATCAATCAGATTCCACACTCTCCACCATGGAAAAGACCAAAGAGCTCTCCCAAGGATGTCAGGGACAAGATTGTAGTGCGAAATGGTGCTGAAATAGTTGACCAAACGCAGGTAGGCTATTATAACAACAGGATGACTTTGGGAGTTTCAGCAAGCAGCAATACTTTGCCTTCAAATACATTAGCCTACTTTATTCAATATTCCATCCAGTTGTGGTTAAGAAAACAGTGCTAAGGGCTATGTGAAGAGATGGGTGAAGTGACATGCCTCACAATGTTTAGAACTGCCAGAAGGATGGTAATAGCCTAGTAGTAACTGACTCTGCCTAGCAGCCATCAAGAGCTTAAGAGCGTAGTGCGTGCCAATGCCGGCTCAGCATTACGTCTACATTTCATACTAAGCCGTGGGCAGAACTTCACCGTAATCATGACTAGATCGGTTCGTGGGAATAAACATTTTAGGCTTTGGCCGGATGCTAAAGTATGTTAGAGGGATACATAAGAGGAGAGGGAAAGAGAGAACAGGAAGGAGACCGGAAGAGCGAGAGAAGAGTAGAGCAGATGATCTTGATGAAGGCTTATTGATTAGGCTCAATGGGCTGAAAAAGCTACAGTATTTAACCCCTGAACTCTACCTCTAAACCAATGAGTCAGCTGAGGCCTGCTCTACAATGATTGGGTCACAAAATACATCTTGTCTCTTCTTTTTCCTTGAATCTTATACACAGTGCCTTCAGAAAGTACTAATTCCACATTTTGTTGTGTTATAGCCTGAATTCAAATAGGATTAAATAAATAAAACATCTCACCATCTACACACAATACCCCATAATGACAAAGTGAAAACAAGTTTTAAGAAATGTTTGCTAATTTATTGAAAATGAAATACATAAATATCTCATTAACACAAATATTCACACCCCTTTGCGATGACACTCCAAATTGAGTTCAGGTGCATCCAATTTCCTTTGATAATCCTTGAGATGTCACTGCAACTTGATTGGAGTCCACCTGTGGCCAATTCAATTGTTTGGACATGATTTAGAAAGAAACACACCTGTCTATATAAGGTTCCACAGTTGACAGTGCATGTCAGAGGGAATTGTGGAGACGAAGATGGCAGAAGAATTGGATGCCGAGTTGTAATTAAGCAGCGTGTCGAGTAAATCTGGCGAAGAAGAATGTTCTGAATGGACAACAGTAGTATTGAAAACTGGAACAAAAAGGAAATTGTCTGAAATTGGAGTTGAGGATACGTGTGTAAATGAATCGCTTCTTGTTGGGATGCGTTTGTTGAGTAAGGATGCGTATGTGGGAAACCCGATTGAGGTGTCAAATGGTGACTATGTCAGAGTGACCAGGAGTGGTCTTATTTTGATGAATAATTTTTCTGAAGAGCAGAAGAAGATTGCAGTGGGCTTCAAAAGAATCCGGAGAACAGAAGTTGTGTTTTGAACTTCGGAGTAGAGCACCAGTCAAAGGAGTCATCTCAGGGGTGACGACAGATGTTCAAGTTGAATACCTGAAGAGAATTCCTGGTGTGTTTGGTGCCCAGCGTCTGACCCGCTGGGTGAATGGAGAAAAAAAAGAGTCTGTAGGCCCTGTTGTTTTTTGATAAAGAGCAAATACCTACGCATTTGAAGCTTGGTTATTGAAGCTATGCCGTAAGAGCTTTCGTCGCCAAACCACTGTAGTGTAAGAATTGTAAAGAATTTGGCAATTTTTCAACATTTTTTTTTTTTTACATTTTTTTAGTCATTTAGCAGACGCTCTTATCCAGAGCGACTTACAGTAGTGAATGCATACATAATTTTTTTCTTTGTACTGGTCCCCCGTGGGAATCGAACCCACAACCCTGGTGTTGCAAACACCATGCTCTACCAACTGAGCCACACGTGAAGCATGGTGGTGGCAGCATCATGCTATGGGGATACTTTTCAGTGGTAGGGACTGGGAGACTGGTAAGGACAGAGGGAACAATGAATGCAGCCAAATACAGGCAAATCCTTTGAGAATCTGATTCAGAATGCAAATGACCTTAGACTGGGGCGAAGATTTATGTTTCGACAGGACCATGACCCCAAGCATACAGCCAAAGCAACGCTGGAATGGCTTCAGAACAAGAATGTGAAAGTCGTTGAGTGGCTCAGTCAAAGCCCAGAGTTGAATCCCATTGAAACTCTGTGGAAAGACTTAAAGATTGCTGTTCACTGCCGCCCCCCATCTAACTTAACCTGTCTGGGCTAGGGGCAGTATTTTCACGGCCGGATGAAAAAACATACCCGATTTAAACTGGTTACTACTCTTTCCCAGAAACGAGAATATGCATATTTGGATAGAAAACACTATGAACGCTCTAAAACTGTTTGAATGGTGTCTGTGAGTATAACAGAAGTCATATGGCAGGCAAAAACCTGAGAAAATTCCAAGCAGGAAGTGGCCTGTCTGACAATTTGTAGTTCTTTCTAGTCCCTTTCGAAACTACAGTATCTCTGGGGTTACGTTGCACTTTCTAAGGCTTCCATTGGCTCTCTAAAGCCTTCAGAAAGCGGATTGAGGCGTCTCCTGTCTCTGGGCAGAGTATGGTAGCTCAGTTTGTCAGTGGTCTGCCTGGTGACTAAGAGACTGGGTATGCGCGGTCCCGCGACCATGCTGTTTTTTTCTTTTCCTCTTTGAATGAATACACTATTGTCCGGTTGGAATATTATCGCTATTTTACGAGAAAAATACCATAAAAATGTATTTTAAACAGCGTTTGACATGCTTCTAAGTACGGTAATGGAACATTTAGGATTTGTCTCTCGAAATGCGCTCGCGCGTTACCCTTTGGATAGTGACCTGAACACACGAACAAGAGAGGTATTTGGACATAACTATGGATTATTTGGAACAAAAACAACATTTCTTGTGGAAGTAGCAGTCCTGGGAGTGCATTCTGACGAAGATCAGCAAAGGTAATACAATTTTTCTAATAGTAATTCTGAGTTTAGTGAGCCCCGAAGTTGGCGGGTGTCAAAATAGCTAGCCGTGATGGCTGAGCTATGGACTCAGAATATTGCAAAATGTGCTTTCGCCGAAAAGCTATTTTAAAATCTCACATAGCGATTGCATAAAGGAGTTCTGTATCTATAATTCTTAAAATAATTGTTATGTATTTTGTCAACGTTTATGGTGAGTAATTTAGTAAATTCACCGGACGTTTTGGGTGGGAATGCATGTTCTGAACATCACATGCCAATGTAAAAAGCTGTTTTTGGATAAATATGAAGTTGATTGAACAAAACATGCATGTATTGTATAACATAATGTCCTAGGAGTGTCATCTGATGAAGATCAAAGGTTAGTGCTTCATTTAGCTGTGTTTTGGGTTTATGTGACATATATGCTTGCTTGGAAAATGGCTGTGTGATTATTTGTGGCTATGTACTCTCCTAACATAATCCAATGTTTTGCTTTCGCTGTAAAGCCTTTTTGAAATCGGACAATGTGGTTAGATTAAGAAGAGTCTTGTCTTTAAAATGGTGTAAAATAGTCTTATGTTTGAAAAATTGAAATTATTGCAATTTGAGGTTTTGTATTTCGCGTCACGCTCTTCCACTGGCTGTTGAATAGAGTGGGACGGTGACGTGCCACCTAGCCCATAGAAGTTAACAGAGCTTGAGAAAATCTGTAAGGAAGAATGAGAGAAAATCCCCAAATCCAGATGTCCGAAGCTGATACAGACATACCCAAGACGACTCGAAGCTGCAATCACCGCCAAATGTGCTTCTACAAAGTATCGACTCAGGGGTGTGAATAGTTATGTAAATGAGATTTCTGTATTTCATTTTCAATAAATTAGCAACATTTTCTAAAAACATGTTTTCACTTTGTCATTATGGGGTATTGTGTGTAGATTGGTGAGGGAAAAAAAAATCTATAATCCATTTTGAATTCCGGCTGTAACGCAACAAATGTGGAATAAGTCCAGGGGTATGAATACTTTCTGAAGGCACTGTAACAAAGAGGTGTGGGCAATAGAGCAGACTCCTGTTGCATGACTTCATGTTGTAGCCATTGGTATACACTCCTTTATATCCTCTTCCTAGAACCAAGATGGGCACCTTACCAAGACGTATTAACCCTTTATATCCCCAGTCTCATTCCCCTTCCTGGTATTAACATTTTCCACTCCCCTAAAACACACTAACAGAGGTAGAAAGAGGTGAAGGGGAGCAGGAGCGTTCTGTGATACACAGCCGTGATTGGCTTAGGGTTAATCTGGTATCTCTCTGACTGCAGAGCCTGCCAGCTGACTGCTGTCCAACCCAGGTTAGGGAGGAAGGGTGAAGGGGTCAAGAGCTAAAGCTGGTTAATGACCGGGGATGGAGGGGTGTGTGTAAGTGAGTGCAGTAGTGTGTGTCAGAAAGAGTTTACCTGTCGGTGGAGGTAAGCCAAGGGGTGCTGCTTTGCGTCGCCTCTTGACTTCCCCCATACACAGAGACCCCAGGTGACCACTCGTCTGTCTGTAGAACCACAACCAGAAAATAAGAATCATTCATTAGCATCCATGTGTTGGCAACATCCTAGAAACAATGTACCGTTGTGGATGGAACTGTATAATTTGTTTGTGAGAGAATTTGTTGATTGGATCATTCCTAATGTACCTGCTGGCTGTTTTCACCGAGCAGCTCCTCCGATGCCCTCTGTCTGCCCGTGAGTCCCAGTGCATCTAGAGAGACAGAAAGAATATACTAACAGCTATTAGCAAATGTAAAATACCTCTATCTGGGCATTATCAGCCACAACTGCACTTTCAAACAGTCGGTACTGTTTGAAAGTGCAGCTAGGCGGTGAACTAACAGAGACATGTCTTACTTGTCCGTGTTCTCGTCTAGACCCCGGACTAAACCACGGGCTGTGGACGACACATAGGTATGTTTAGTTTATTTGCACAGTCAAGTCAAATATAGAAGCATACAGAATAAGGGAAAAAAGAAACAAAGTGTAGGCAAGTATTGTACAAGTCAGGTGACTGTGAGGGTTGTAAGGTAGACTGACTCGTGTGAGTGGGCGTGTGAGTGTGGGGGGTCCTGGTGGTGTCGTCCCAGCCGCTCGTTGAAGGCCTGTCCTGGGATGCCCTGGGAATCGTGGCCCTGGGGCCCACCATGCAGCCAGCTCAGCCTGGCCTGGAACCCTGCCACAGCAGAGACAGCACAGTGCACACATCAGACTGGAATAGGAGAAACACTATGGCAGCTGTAGAGGCTACAAGACAAACCCTTTGCAGTAGCTGCCCCCTACTGGCCAAATGACAGGTCACAATAGACTTTGAGTAACTCGTTCTACTATCGTGCAAAGAAAAACAGAGACAAGTGGGGGATCAGTAATCAAAATGGTACTGGGCTCAGAGATACAAACAAACAAACCGACAGGTCTGGGTCCAGCTACCTCTCTGTGCCCCAGGGCTCATGATGGGGAAGGATCCGGTGAGGATGCTGTTGAAGACCGGGTCAGCCAGGTCCAGTTCCTCCCCTGCCTCCCTCTCCCACCAGGGAATCACCCCCGCCACCCCACACGCTCCCCCCGGGTCCCCCTCATAGAACCAGTCACTCTGCTCATCATCAGCTGGGAGATGGGAAGAGGTTACAAGTTAACGGTCAGGGTTTAGAAAATAGTTTTCATACAAAACATTTACTCATTTAGATTTTGGACCAATCTTTTTCAAGACACACTTTTTTTTTAATCTTTGTTGATAACACTGCTATAAATGACATGTGACGGCAGATGTTGGATATTTTGTTAAAGCCTAATTTAGATATGTTTCCGCTTATAATTTCTGACATTTGGAAGGCGATTTGTTAGTCAACTTGTATATAATTAGATACATGCAGCTTCTCTTATGGCATAACTTGTTGGTCTAGAAGAATCGGTACTCACAAGAATAAATGTCATAAATTATAGAATTAATGCATTAATAATCTAGTTGACACATCCATTTCTGATTCTCTCACAGACCAAGATGTTTAGGGATCAGGGAGAAAAGCTCTAACACAAGGTAATGATTCTTCCCGTGCAAAATTTTCAAAGGACAGGTTAGAATTAAGGCTGTGAAAATTATCCGGATGTTTCGGAAAAGATTTCAGTTTGTCTTGGATGCATAATTTTATGTGATTTAAATACTGTCTGCATTCATGAAAGTGTCAATCACAAAAGATTGCACATTTGCACGCGGCCTCTACCCATCCCACCTGCCTTCGCTCAAGAGATTCTGAAAGAAAATACAAATATTTCTCCATTCCTGAGACAAAATGTATGTTTGGTTTATCATTGCACTGCAAAAAATACTTCTTCACAAGTACATTTTATATTAGGCTACATGTGACGGGTTAAATTCATGCCTATAACCCATCTCAAGTTCAAAGGTGCGGTAAACTAGGTGGTGTCTTTAGATCGTCGAAAAGTTCTACAGCTGCACCACTGAGAGCATCTTGACTGGCTGCATCACGCTTTAGTATGGAAACTGCAAGGCACCCGACCGCAAGGTGCTACAGAGGGTGATGAGTATGGCCCCCTTTTCTATTTCTATCTTTAACTCTGCATAGTTAGAAAGAGACACGTAAGTAAGCATTTAACTGTTAGTCTACACCTGTTATTTACAAAGCATGTGACCAATAAAATGTTATTTGATCCAGTTCCTCTATATCAGGCGGTATCAGAGAACAAAGACTCCAGCCACCCAGGCCAAAGATTGTTCTCTCTGCTACCACACGGCAAGCGGTACCAGTCTACCAAGTCTGGAACCAACAGGACCCTGAACAGCGTCTACCCCTGATACATAAGACTGCTAAACAAGGCTGGTAAATAGCTAATCAAATGGCTACCCGGACTACCTACATTGAACCTTGTTTGCACTAACTCTATGCACACACTGGATACTACCCACACTGACCCCCCCAGCACACAATACATACACCCACACACATAACACGCATGCATACTACATACTGAGGCCACACTCACCACATATACTGCTGCTATTGTCATTTATGTGTCCTTTTGTCTAGTTACTTTATCCCTACCTATATGTACATAGCTACCTCAATTACCTCGTACCACTGCACATTGACTCGGTACTGCCGGTATATAGGCATGTCATTTTTACTCATTATTGTTATTTGTTACTCACTGTGTAATTATTCCTTGTGTCACTATTTATATTTTTATCTTTAACTCTGCATTGTTGAAAAAGGACCCGTAAGCGTTTCACTTTTAGTCAACACCTGTTTTTTTTACGAAGCGTGTAACAATAAAAAAATGGTACTCCGCCATTCCTGTAAATAACAAGATTTGGTGGCCAGCAAAATAGATGGTTACCTTGCCTCCCCTCGTCATTGGTGTACAGTCCACCATCACTACTGTTGCTGACACTGCTGGTCTCACTAACAGAGAGAGAGATAGAGGAGAAAATATGGGGTGTGAGGAGAGGTGATAGGAAAAGAAGAGAACAATCTGAAATCAATTTCCATTGCCCATCATACAAGGAAAACTCTCAGGAAGATGATGCTATGGGGAGAATAACCGAGCAAACAAGTCTCCTAAATACTGCTTTCCAACCAGGTGAGCATACCTGTGAACGTATAGGCCTACACCAAGGAGCAGGGAAACACAGCAGACAAGAGAAACACTAACCACCTGTCACTCATGTCCTCGTCTGAGCCCTTCTGCTCCTCAAACTCCATCTTGTCCTTGGGCCCCACCTGCCCCATAATGGCGTCCTCACTCTCCACCACCACCCCTTCATCAGTCGCCTCCAGCCCCAGCCTGTGGGCAGCCAGTTTCCTCTTCTTTACCCTGCTTTTCCCTCTTCCAACCCCACCACCAACGAGCTCCATCCCCGCCCTGCACTCAGCCACGCTCACCCCAGGGATCCTGCACCCTGCGTGGGGCTTGGGGACGGGTGGGGGCCCTAGCATGGGGGTGTTGCTACTGGAGGTCACCGGCTCCAGAGGGGGGTCCACGGCCATGCGTTTGACCTTGCGCCGTCGCCTCAAACTACGGGACCCCTCTGCACCGGGCACTCCTCCTAGGTCCTCCTGCCAGATGGGGCGCTTGCCACGCCCTGTGTCGGGGTTCAGGGGGGTACGGCGCTTGGGCCCCAGCTGCTCATCAGAGTCGCTGTTGTCACGGGCGTGGCTGTTGCTGCTGGCAATTCCGCCTGTGGTGGTGCGGTAGTCCTGAGAGGAAATGAGCGAGGAAGAGAAGGAGAGCAAGAGGAAAGACAAAAACCGTTACCCAAAGAGACGTTCAGAAATTCTTTTTTTTTTTTTTTACATACACTCTTATCCAGAACGACTTACAGGAGACATTAGGGTTAAGTGCCTTGCTCAAGGGCACATCAACAGATTATTTTCAATTAGTTGGCTCGGGATTTGAACCAGCAACCTTTCATTTACTGGCCCAATGCTCTTAACCACTAGGCTACCTAGATTAGACAGTAAAACTGACAGTATCTGTTATCTTAAGGAATCTGCTTACTGTACTTTCCTGAAAAAGAAAAGCAGTTACCAAAGGAACTATTCCTTTACAATAACAACAAGACTCATTCATGAAGGGCCTAACCGAGACCCCTTCCCCACCTTGTGTTCGTCCAGGCTGGACTCAGATCCCTCACTGAGGTGGCCAGTCTCCCAGGGTGGGTGGGGGTTGTCAGAGCGTCTCTTCCTCCCACGACGTTTCCGGGCCTGTCTCTTCAGCAGGCAGCCTACGGCCAGCGCGTGGTCCCCCCCATCCCCGAAGCCCCCCCGTGCCGCCTGCTCCGAGCTCTCCTCCAGCGCCGACACCAGGTCATGGACCAGCTCGTCCATCGTCCGGCTAAAGTGCCTGGGGAAGGAGAGAAAAGAGGTGTGAGTGTGTAACAAACAGTGAAGATTTTTATTTTATTTGTGTGTGTGTTGTGAAGGCTCATGTCCTCATCCATAACCTCTTGCCACGCCCTTCCCACGCTCCACCACAACTGTCTCCACTCTGCTCATTAGCACCGGTGTCTATTTAAGAAATAGTGTTCCCTCCAAACTTGCTTATTCCTGGTGGTGAATGTATGAGGTGGCCATCCTATATTTTTTATTTCCATGGTGTGTGTGGCTGTACTTTCCATTATTGGCGCACATTTGTAAATGTTAAGATTAAGATCCTTGGAGTTTGTCAATGCTGCTGCCATATTTAGTACAATTTCCTGCCAGTCCAGTATGTAAGATCCTCAGTTTGTTTGATACACTTCGGTTTATTCTGCTTTTTGCACTTGTCTGTCATGCTTGTATGTTAACGTTACCTCCCTCTTGTATTTCCCTAGTAAACTACATTATCCTTCAACCTTTCCCCACGTGCTCCTGCCTGTGTTCAATACAACCCTACTATCTGGATTCTTGCTTAATCTGCATTAAGTTGTCGATGTGGCATTCTGAACTCTAAACCAGTCAACCTCCTTAAACAATCCACTTTTTGTGTATAGCCTAGTGTGTATCCTATTAAGTGTCAATGTGAAACTGTCCCATGAGACCAGTGCTGTATTAATTACGCTGATTCTGCTGCACAATCTTTCGTAACGAAAACCAGTTTATATTGGGTAAATTCATGTTGGTGCCTCGTTCCGTTTGCTCTGATTCTTAACTTTAGTTACAAGGCGTAATTAATACACCCCTGGCATCTTATGGTCTGCAATGGAAGGTGTTCCCGTGTGTATGTGCCAGCTAGGTATTAACTGCAATAAAATGTTGGCTGAACTTGCATGCAAGACTTGCGCTAGACGGCCCAGGCACAATCCATGGAGATCTGGCCTCATTTTAAAAGCTAACGCGTTAGCTAGTATAGTTGGCTAAGTCGCAAAAGAAAAGCTAGTTAACTTTGATTAGCTAAATCTAGACCGACAACGCAGTTTGGGCAGTCAGACGTTAGTGATCCATTTAGCTGACAATGTCAACATCTGATTGTTAGCTAGGTACCGTTAACCGATTAACGTTGGCGCTGTCGTTTCACCAAAATACGTTAGGCAGGGGTGCTATGCTAGCCATGAATTGACATTACTTACCAGCTGGTTCCCGCTTTACCGATGGTCTTTAAATTAGCTTCACGGAACATTAAAGCCCCTCAAAGCCGGTTACTTTTAACCAAAAACAAAGGGGACCCTTCTAAAGCTAGCTAATATTGCTTGCTAGTACATATGCGAAAGCAGTCAACACCTTTCATTGTGTGGTTGGCTAACAAGTACTAACGTTAATTGCGCATTACTGCCACCTACTGTACTGGTGCCACTAACTTTGTGGTAGATTATATGATTCCGAAAATAAACCGCAGTGGGTCAATTTCCGCAACTGAACGCGTGGAAACTCGAGGCTCAACTTCTCTGTTTTGGTGCCCTGGCTACCGTGACGAGAACCCATGCGCGATGGTGCACAGATTTCGAAGTGTTGCATTTTGCTCATCTAAATTGGTGCGTTTTGAGTGGTAAGGCTGACGCAACCGACTGCGGACGAGTCTGAGGTGCATCTGCGGACACTAATGTGGTTTTCTAACAGGAAAGCTCAGATCAACATGGCAGTGTTGCCATTGTTTATAAATATCAAAATAATGTCTCCAACTCCCAAATCACACTCGAACTGAAATTATGCGTCTACATTGTACGATCAGTGAGAGCCTCAAACATCACGTTCATTTGTATATACCCGCTGTAGACATGAATCACGTCAAACTTGGTTTCAGTGATGTCTTTAACACTAGCGTGAGAAGAAAAAAAAGTGGTTGATTATAGAGCCACAATGCAGGTGATGGCTGTAGGATGAAGTTGGTAAAGAGCAAGTGCAGAAACTTGCCGTCTTCAATGACCTTTGATCACAGTTTTTGAAGTTCATGTAGGCACAAGTTGGAAAATGTTCATCCCCGTAATGCAACACACTTTGGAAGGTGGTGACCAACGACAGTCACCAACTTGACAAAAGTGATCTGCTTGAACATGCCCATTATCGCCCGTGCTGCTCCTGACAAGTAATTTTACTAAGTTTACTTTTAAGAGCACTTTATTCATCAATTGTACACAAGACACGATTGAAATTCGACTTCCGCTTTTACCCAACCCCTCCGAAAAACACACATACATACACAGGTTGGAGCAGGGGGCTGCCACTGGGCACTAGTGCCTTGCTCAAGGGAACAACAGCAGGCAACGGCATCTAGGATTTGATACCAACAACCTTCCGGTTGCCAGTTCACTTACCACCTGATATATCCCGTCAGACCCAGGATTCGAACTGGCAACCCTCCGGCTGCTGGCTCACCTCTAACTGTTAGGCTACCTGTCACCCCATGCTTTGTACACCTGAGGCAATATTAGGCTATCAATTCATAACATTATTGACAAAATTGGTACATTTCTGTTTGGTTGGGAATCATTGGACAGCTATTGTCAAATACAGTAGCAGAGATTGAGACTTGTCGGACTGGCCCAAGACATCTGTAAGCCACCGTGTGATGTGATGCCCATGACCCAAGAAGGGCAGGCATGGTTTTATGGGTAGGCATAGTTTAGTTTGATGGAACAGTTCTGTTACAATGCCTCCCATCAGAACAAGAATAATCTAAGATTTGACCTTTTGTTCCCAAGTCCTTCCCAAAGTGTAGGTCCAACCCACAATGCTAGTCTTGGAAATCCCAGACCAATAGCACTGTTGCATTCACTTTAAGCTGGAACATTAGACAAGTTGCCTCCCAAAATGGACCGTCTACTATCAATGTGATGTAGTGTACTAGTGTTATTGTTCTGTATGTCATCAACTTTTTGTTGAATATAACATCTGGAATAAAATACATTTATGACTGAAATCAGTTTATTACAAATTATATGATGGTACAAATCAATGTTCATGATGATGAACAAACTGGTCCATGACATCTATAAATATATTCAGTACAACAAAAATAATTAAATAAATCTGGAAGAACATAACCGTTTAATTTAGAAACAACATTGTAGCCTTCAGTCTGACCATAACCTCAGTCATAGAAAAAAAAACTTTTGACATATACCCAACAGATATTCACATAAAGTTTGGTTTACACTTTGCAGTAATTTTTTAAAGTTTTTAATACAGCTTATACTTGAGTTGCATGCATTGTAACAAAATGTACATTTAGAAGCAAGGAGCTCAATGCTGACATCACCCTTAGCAGCAGAAGTGACAATCAGCACGATAGTCAGATGTCTGTTCTGGGTAGATGACAAATCCATACATTCTCAATGGCTTCAAGGTCAGTGAACACCATGGCACTAATGATTGTTAAAAAAAAGCTTTGCTTTTAGCATAGATATGGTCTGTTGTAGGCTTAAGTACTTGACAGAAATCAAACGGATAAGCACTACCCTAAAACAGCCTGCCCTTGAAAGTTAAAACATTGCGAAATCAAAATTTCAGCCACAAGTATATATATTAATCGGCTTTTACACAGCATCATGTTCATACGGAAGATCTACGCTGCCGTCAAAATCGACTGAGTTTGTTTTTGCTGCTGTTTTTACTGCTTAATTAAAGGTACTGCTTTATTTTCAGTTCCACCCATGGGTTATGAGGTGTATCTCAATGAAAAAGTGCACATTTGGTGAACTAGCCTAAACCCAACTAAACTACATAATTATGGTACACATGCACTTTCACAAAATATTTTTTTTAAATATTTTTTTTGTCAGTTCTTATTCTTTAACTTACATCTATACAGCATTCCTCGCACACATTCCCACCTATCCCAGCTGCCTTGGCAGACGGCGGGAATAAACTGTGACATTGGCTCAGCACACAACAGATACAGAACTCACAAGAGCTCTTAGTGCACACACACCAGTGGAGGCTGCTGAGGGGAGGACGGCTGATGATAACGGAACGGAGCAAATGGAATACCATTCCACTGATTCTGCTCCAGCCATTACCACGAGCCCGTCCTCCCCAATTAAGGTGCCACCAACCTCCTGTGATATACACACATACAGGGGACAATAAAGAACTGCTCCATTCTACCTTTTACAAAGCTAGCACACTACGATACAGTCAATTTGGGACAATTTACTCATTTGAAGCATCTAGGTTAATTAATCGCTTCACTCTTGAATCCTCAAGCGTTCTATCCTTCAGACACACCAGAAGAAGCTACATCAGTACCATACTATCGACTACCCTGACAGAAATATAGTGCCACTGCCAATAACATGAAATCACAACCATAAAGCTTCATCATTGATACAGTGTCATCCAAAGCTTGGTAGAGAATGATCAAATGGAGGACTTAAATAATACCTCATAGTTGTTTGACCTAAATTAACAAATTCATTCATTCAAAATGACAGCATATGAAAATGTTTTGCCAAGTATGTTTTTCCCCTCCCTCTGATGCTGTTTATTGTATACTGTATTTATTTGGAATCTCAAACATTCTGATACACTATCCTAACATTCTGTACACACAACATTCATATAGAACACATCTTAAGAATTTTCACTATCAGACAATCAATTTGAAAAAAAGGAAGAGTGGTGTTCCGTTCATTCAGCAGTAGCTTTTTGTCAAGCAGTAAAATGTCCCAGTCACTCAGGAACATTTCATTAATCATATTTTACAAGACAAGCACAACACCACTAACAGCCTCTCTAATTCTGTCATACTATTGAAGCAGTCCAGCACATGTTCTCATGGACACCTAGTAGTGTTTTTAATATGATTATCATCACTATGGTAACAAAGAATGGGCAAGGATGTAGCCTGTCTTATCTTGGTCATCTTGCCACATCTAGCCTGGTTGCTGTCTGTTCAGCTATTACATTCCACTCCTTGCCACTCCTGTCATTTGGCAAATGACAGGAGTGGCTAAGAGCGGCATGTTAGCTGAAAAGACTGTTACCCAGACTAGGCCAAACCTACAGTACTGGGCAACCACACATCGCACATAGTAGAGGACAAGTAGACAAGGCATATGGACATTATTTTGTCCACAATCCACTTATTAAAGCAAGCAACAAGTTACCACTTCTTTTACCCAGCTTTGCCTACTTTTAGTTGAGCTTGTGCAATGTGGAAGAAGCAATTCTAAACAGCGGTACTCAGTTACACCTTTACCAGTCAAAACCCATGTACAGTATACTGTGTCATGATGGTTTTATATTATAACCATCAGGAAATGCTACAGAACCCTGGGATCACTGATCAGGCCACAACGTTTGCCCCTTTGTGTCCTCGAGTGGACCTCTTGGTGCTTTCGTTGGTGTTGTGTTTGGAGGTGGTGGGGCTGGTAGAGGGGCTGGCACCACGCTGTCTGTCCCCAGGCCCAGTGGGCTTACTTGGGGCTTTCTTCTGCCGTAAGGGGGACCTGGTGGCCTGTCCTGCAGAAGTAGCAGCAGCCACCGCTGCCACCTTAGGTTTCCCAATGCCAGTTCCACCGGGTTCCACAATGCTGTTGATCACTACAGAACCAAAGTAACATTCAGTGTTCTATTCAATTTTATTGGCCAACTGGATCATATGCTTTCAGCTTTATTTAGATGTTCTGTAATGCAGATATGAGGCCGTTCAGGACATGCAATTCAACATTACACTCCCAATCCATTTTTAGGAAGATTATAACAAAACAAAAAACGAGCCATGTGTAACTCTTACTTTCTAGTTGCTTCTGTACTCTTCTCAGCTCGTTCAGGATGGAGGAGATTTCCTGTGAGAGTAAAATTAAAACGATGACAATTAAACATTTTCCCATATATGATGACCTCAGTTTTACACCAAAATGTCTACCAATGTAAGATGTGTGGCTGGCTACAAATGTTGTACCTTATTTGATGTTTTCAGGATGGGTACTTCGTTTTCAGCATTGATCTTCGCTTCAATCTCCTCCCAGGCCTCAGTCTTGTTGTGGAATAAAACCCTGACAGAAAAAATACTAAGTATAATCTAACTGAGCCAAGCAGAGATGAAATAATGGATTAGCTCTTTTCTATTTAACAGAAACACAAGGTAAGAGCTCTGAGGTACATCAAGTTCCCTTACTTCATTTTCTCAGCCAGCTGTTCTGTGTTCTCCCGAATGGCCTGAGAGAGCTGAGAAACAGGGTTCAACATCAGATTGTCCAAAATCACCTGGAGGGAGAAAATGGCGGACGTCAAACCCTCAAGTATTCCCAAAGTAGTTTCACCCGCCTAAATATACTTTAGTCTAATTCCCAGCAGACCAAAACTAACTGCAACAGATCCTTTTGTGTAGCCTGAGTGCCAGTTTGTTTATGCATGAGCCAGCTTCGTTATAATTGTTATATTCCTAGGTTTCCAAATCATTGATAGGTAGTGAAAGTACTATTCTAAAAGGGACAAACAAGTGTTAACAGGAAAGTGACCTCTTCACGGTTCCACCGTGGCTTAGAGCTTGGGTCTTGGTCATTCATGTTAGGATCCAGGTCCATGACAGCGGTAGAACCTGGCGATAGTAGAACCTTCTGGTAGTTTAAGCTGGCTTCAGGGATATGTTGGACCAGCTGGAAAGAGAATAGAATCAGTGCATGGTCCGCACTTTCTGAACAACTGACATGACTATGACTACTGAGGGAGTCAGTGCCTCAAGGCCTTCTACTGTACTTCAAGGGCACAGCGAGAATAAGAAGTAAGAATATCTTTGTTTTACTGTCCTAGAGAAAAATCAACCAGTGTGACTAGTGCTTTGTGATCACATGCTCCACGGCAGCATGCAGGGGTGAGAGCAGTTGAACTGTGAGCAGTGAATTTTAGTTTTGCTGGGATACAAGCCGGAACAAAGTTACATTAGTGAAACGTGAAAATGGGCCTGTTACAGTGAGAGTTGCAGTGAAAGTCTGTAGTGAGACAGTGGCAGGCAGGTTTTATGGTCCTGAAAAGCTGTCACCATAAAAGGTCCTTAGAAACATAGAACATCCCAGTGTCATAAAATATAAGAATCTGTAGCTTGACAATCCAACAAAATACCAGTGTTTGGATTAGTGATGATAGCATGACTTGTGTGGGAGCAGGGAGGTGAAGGGATAGAAATCGAAACCGTTGCAGGACAATGAGAGACAGAGAGAGAGACTGTCTAATGTATCTGAGGTATGCACCTGAGATGGGAGGACCCCTCGCAAAGATGTATATGGCCTCTGTACAGTAGAGAACAGAGACATGCTCATGAGAATCTAAGACATGATAAGGGATCCTTTGCACTTGTCACTGAGCCTGTACAGAATAATCCCACAGGCTGCAGTGCCATTGTATTATGCATTGGAACATTACAACAGGATGGAAATAATGTGAGGTGCAAGCCAGAAGGGCATATTTGAAGTGCATTATGGGTAGTGGGCGGGCACACCTCTTCCCGGCTAGAGATGGGGATGGTGGAGGCGGGCCCGGGTGTGTTGGGTGCAGAGCTGGGGGAGGGGTTTGTGCCCATTCCAGAGGAACTCTGGGAGTCCCCGTCCCCCGCCACTTCATGGATCTCACGGGCCAGAATGGCAAGGTCCTTGGCCAAGTCCTGACTGAGCCTGGGAAGACACAAACACAAGTCACGACCATTTTAAAAATACATACGTACAGAACGCATGTTCCACAGCTTTCAATCATGAGGCTCAGTAGGTGGTTTCAGGTGATACACAGTCAACCCATAGTTAGTGCCATTATGTCAACCTACTTTGCTATCTCGGCACTGTGTGTGGTCCAGTTCTGGTAGTGGTCAGTCTCATTCTGGACTTCGTCCTCCTCAGTCTCCAGTGAGCCGGACTTGGACCGAGCGACTGCTGCTACTGCAGCCTTCTCCTTCTGAGCCCGGGGGGTCTGTGTGGCAGCAGACGTGTGGGAGGAGCGTTTGTGTTTGGGGGTTCCAGAGCTGGCCTCATATTCCTCCTCAGATGTGGAGGTGTAGTCTGAACCTTTCTGCCTTCGACGGGAACCTGCCAGAAAACAGCACGGTTCATTTGACCAACCTCATTAAATTACAGGATTATTCCTCCCAGAAATAATCCTAAAAACATAGTACACTCTAAATAAATTCTCAGATAGGAAGATCCTAACAGTAGACTAGTCATTCACATTAACAACATTATTCATTGCCAGACCTTTGGGATTACTCCACAATATTGATACTGATGTAATACACCATCTACAGTGCATTCGAAAAGTATTCAGACCCTTTACTCAGTACTTTGTTGAAGCACCTTTGGCAGTGATTACAACCTTGAGTCTTCTTGGGTATGACGCTACAAGCTTGGCACACCTGTATTTGGGGAGTTTCTACCATTTCTTCTCTGTAGATCCTCTCAAGCTCTGTCAGGTTGGATGGGGAGCGTCACTGCACAGCTATTTTCAGATCACTCCAGAGATGTTCGATTGGGTTCAAGTCCGGGCTCTGGCTGGGCCACTCAAGGACAATCAGAGACTTGTCCTGAAGCCACTCCTTTGTTGTCTTGGCTGTGCGCTTAGGGTCGTTGTCCTGTTGGAAGGTGAACCTTCACCCCAGTCTGAGGACCTGAGTGCTCTGGAGCAGGTTTTCATCCAGGATCTCTCTGTACTTTGCTCTGCTCATTTTTCCCTCGATCCTGACTAGTCTCCCAGTCCCTGCCACTGAAAAACATCCCCACAGCATGATGCTGCCACCACCATGCTTCAACGTAGGGATGATGCCAGGTTTCCTCCATATGTGAAGCTTGGCATTCTGGCCAAAGAGTTCAATGTTGTTTTCATCAGACCAGAGAATCTTGTTTCTCATGGTGTCAGAGTCCTTTAGGTGCCTTTGGGCAAACTCCAAGCGGGCTGTCGTGCCTTTTACTGAGGAGTGGCTTCTGTCTGGCCGCTATGCCATAAGAGCCTGATTGGTGGAGTGCTGCAGAGATGGTTGTCCTTCTGGAAGGTTCTACCATCTCCACAGAGGAACTCTGGAGCTCTGTCAGAGTGACCTTCGGGTTCTTGGTCACCTCCCTGACCAAGGCCCTTATCCTCCGATTGCCCAGTTTGGCCGGGCGGCCAATTATAGGAAGAGTCTTGGTGGTTCCAAACTTCTTCCATTTAAGAATGATGGAGGCCACTGTGTTCTTGGGGACCTTCAATGCTGCAGAAAAGTTTTGCTACCCTTCCCCAGATCTGTGCCCGACACAATCCTGTCTCAGAGCTACCACCCGGTTACTCAACACTGCACCTTAGAGGGTGCTGCCCTATATACATAGACATGGAATCACTAGTCACTTTAATAATGTTTACATACTGCTTTACTCATTTCATATGTACTGTATTCTATTCTACTGTATTTTAGTCAATGCCACTCCGACATTGCTCGTCGTCCTAATATTTATATATATATATATATATATTAATTATTTATATATTTCTTAGGACATTCATACTTATGTGAATAAGGTATTTCTGTTTTCTATTTTTAGTAAATGGCATTATGAGGTATTGTGTGTAGAATGAGGAAAAAAACAATTGAATCCATTTTAGGATAAGGCTATAAGTAACAAAATGTGGAAAAATTGAAGGGGTCTGAATACTTTCAGAATGCACTGTATGCATAATATGGGTCCAAATCTGTTTAACAATAATTTACATGCACATCAAAAAATAGCTGTGTGATGATGTACGGTCAGGAGCGGTGTTTCTATGGAAACGGCAGCAGGCAGCAGAGGGCATCATCACACTGATTCGTAGCGACTACACTGAGCTCCTACAGGACAAGGCACAATACAGCATACCTGCATGCATCTCACCAAGGACACTGAGTCACATTCATTATGAAGGGTGGAAAAGGTCACTTCAACTCAGTGTCAGGCTCTGTTTCAATAATCTGATGATAGAGTATATTACCTTTAAATCATGATTTACAGTTCAGGATAAAAAAATGTGTTCTCGGCAGTGCTTTGAGCAAGTTACTTGATGGTAACTGTGACAATAATACTCACTGGTTGTGCTGGAGTATTTAGCCCCGCTGGAGCGTGTGCGGGTGAGGAGCTGCTTCACGGGGGCTCCGGCCCCTCTTGTGGCCCCCTGCTTGGCCCCTGTTTCACCCACTGATGTTTTCCTGATAGGCCCAGTTGATTCTGCACTCCGGTTGGAGAAGCCAGGCCGGGTTGTAGGGGTCGTGGTGGAGGACTCGTTGTCACTAGGCGTAGTGAAGGAGCCTGTTCGCTTCCTGGGCATGGCCAAGATGTCCAGTCTGGAGAGGAGCTTCTTCCCATCAGCAGACACCTTGCTGGAGGCACCAATGTGGTCTGAGTTCTGGGACCCCCGGTCTGTCTCAGTTCCCTCGTTGTCAGAAGTCTCTCCCAGACGTGCCCTGCGCAGCATGGATGCCCGGGTGGGCCTTGGTGCTGACAGGCTGTTGGAGCGGATCAGTGCCTGCTGTGCTGCACTCTTGGCGGTCTTCCCATTGTCCTCTTTCTGTAGGGGAGCTATAAGCTTCTTGTTACGGCTGGTGGGGCGGGGACCGGTGTCATGGTCAGAGGCAGTGTCAGGCCAGTGCTGACCAGAACCCTGCTGGCCCTCTGATAGGTCCAGGGAGCCGCGGTTCCCCGCGCTACGCCGCATCTGGAAGCGCTTGGCCTGCTCGGCCTTGCTGCTGGAGTTATCACTGGCTGCCGCGTGGCTGCGGCGTTTCTCTGACAGACGCTCGCGGGCCGTGGGCTGGCGGTGGCCCTTCCCCTGGACAGATTGACCGGAGGAAGATCTCTCCTTCTGGAAGCCACTGACGGTCATCCTCTTCTTAGGGCCTGTGGTAACAGGGGTGTTCTTGTTGCTGACCAGGCTGACGGTGCTGGCTGTATCCACATCTGATTCCCCAGACAGAGAGTCGTCCATGTGACTGGAGGAGCCTCCTCTCTTAGAGCTGCGTCCGGAGCCTGAGGAAGGGAACGTGACCTCCAGAGAGGAGAGAACGGCGTCTGCTTCTTCCCTGAGGAAGGGCTGTGGGTCCTGGGCCGTCTCTCTCTGCTCCATGTCCCTCAAGGTGGGGTGACTGGAGATGTGTGGGAGCCTCTTGATCTGGACATCATCACTGGGTCGCTCCTTGGTGAAACTCTCCTGCCTGACGAACGAGGAGGACCCCAGGATGTCTTTACTGGGGTCTTTAGAGTCTTTGTCCTGCTGGGAGTGGAGGTTGGGGGCTGAGTTGTTAGGCTTTACGCCCGACCTCCGGGGCTCGTGGCTGCTCAGGTGCCTGATGAGGACGGTGGTGGGGGAGGTTTTGGCAGGAGTGTCTCGCCCCCTCTCAGGCCCCTGAGAAAGAATAGGGCTTCGGGCCAGGTCCAGCTTGCCTGAGCTGCCATCCTCAGACCCAATGTAAAAGGAGGTGGACTTGGTAGACTGAGTCGGAGACAGCTTATCTTGACCCTTATACTGAGGTCCAGTGTCCCCGGGCGAGGTAGCTCCACTCTTCCTCCCCTGGCTCTTCCTGGTCCTCTCCAGCACAGAGCCATCGTCAGAGCGGCTGGCGTCACTCAGGCTGTCTGGGTCTACATCGTCCTGGACACAAAGACTCTGGGTGTTGTCCTGATGCCGGGGCGTACCACTACTCCTCTCCAGGGTGGGTTCTGGGCCGGGGTAGATCAGGATGCTGGGGGTGAGGCTCTCTGGCTTGTCTCTGTCTGCAGGTGGAACCTGGGGAAGCAGCCTCCTGGTCCTACAACTCTGGCTACCCTCTAACTCAGAGTTATCCACGCTGTGGCTCGGTATCAACTGCACATCTAGGAAAGAGAAACATTTTAATTCTGTTTTTTTTCTGTTTTGTCACATAAGTTCTGAGCAGAGAGGTCAGTGGTTGCAGATATCTCACCTCCCTCTGCAAATTCCCCTTGAGGTGGAGTAGAGCCCGGTTCTGCATAGCTGTCTGCCAGACTGGCCCAGCGAGAAACCCACTTAGGCCCCTCCTCCTGTGCTGCATTGTTAGCAGACTGCACCTGAAACAGTGGAGGAAACTATAAGGGGTTGCATACAACTATACAGAGCACAACGTTGAAGGATAACTATAATTTCAATCTCCTTCCAACGACAATCCTTACATTGTAATGAGAGGCACTGTAGAAGCCAAAGGGAGTATCAAGGAAGGACAAATAATAAACGTGCATAGGTTTGGGGTGGAACATGCAAATGTATTAGATCCCTTATTTCTCCAGTAGCGTAGGACGGTGATGTTACCTGGATGGGGCCTGATGGGGCCCCACTGAGGGTGGCTGGGTTAAAGCCATGCATAGAAACTGCTGCCATTTGATCCACACTGCTATCGTCACTAGGCCGAAGCATTGCCAGCTCGTCCTTGCCATCATTAATGATGGGTCTATACACTCCGGCACCACTGTACTCTGGTGAGTCGAGGACCCCAAACACCTGTCAGGGAGGGACAGAGCATGCATGAAGTAGGTAGGAGAAGAGATTGGACAATGGGGCTTTGCAAGGGGAAGAAGGAAGGCTGGGTTGGGAGGGGGTACTGGGTAGGGGAAGGATGTTCGAAGCATGCGTCCGTCAAGGTATTGTCATCAAGGCATTATATGGTTTATTGTAGAATTATACCACTTGTTAGAATCGTAGCATTTAACGTCAGAATCCAAACAGTTGAAAAGCGAAATGTGAAAAGGTCCACCATCAACCAAAAAAAAGTAATGGTGGTGGCAGAGACTTTAAAAATGGAGAATGAGTAACATCTGGCTACTACAATCTCACCTGGTCGATCATGTTGCGTGCCTCCTCCACCTCTTTGTCCTGGGACTCTGTTTCGATAGTGTATGTGCCGGCATCACTCAGACTGTCCTCTTCCTCGTTTCTCACCACCCTGGAGGCTTTAGGGTCCACCCCACGCACCCCCAGACCCAGGGGCATCGGAGGGGGCAAGGAGTGGGCTGGGGAGGCAGTCTGGACAGGGCTGAGGGAGGGGGGGTGGGAGATGGCTAGGACTGGGGAATGAGAGGCAGGAGTTGGAGAGTAGGAACGTGGCGCAGTGGGTTGCAAGGGGGTGGAGGGATAGGAGACGGAGGAAGGGGGGTCTAAGGGGGGCGGAATGCGGGTGCGAGAGGGTGACATCACCATCACCGGGGGAGCGGACATGGGAGGAGGAGACGTCTTATCCCTGGTGGGAGACAAGGCTCTGTGGACTGTATCTTTCATCAGGAACTCTGCTGCAAACTCCTGGGCTAGCTTGGTCTTCTTCCCCACACTGCCAAATGGCTTGATGGTGATGCCAGAGGAGGTGCGAGAGGAAGGCCCAGAACCGGAGGAAGAGGAGGCACTGCCTCCACTCAGGGGCTCCTCCGTTTTCTCCCTCTTCAGGGAGCTAGACCTCTGGGACCCGCCGTGGCCCTTCAGAGGAACAGTCACCTGCTGGGTGGGAGGGATGTGGCCGTGCATGGAGTTTGGCCTCTCCCCACCCTTCCTCCGCTCCAGCTTGGCCTTGAGGGCGGAGTAAGAGTCTGCGTGGGCAGGATTGGCCGTGAAGGATTGCGAGCGTTTCTTGCGCGGGTTGTCGTCGAAGAACTCTATGATGAATGCTTGCTGGGTAAGGGGCTCCTGGGGGCCGGGCTTAGAGGGACCCATGGTGGGGGAGCGAGCCTCAGGCGGGCTTTGAGACAGGGGCCTCTCAGGGGCCACAGGAGAAACTGGGGTCAGTTTGGGAGGCGAAAACTGAGGCTGAGGCTGAAGTAACCTTTGTGACGAAACTGACTGCTGCAACGGAACTGACAGGACTGTCTGGTGTGACTGGACTGACATAACTGACTGCTCGGACTGGATCAATTGGTGTGACTGGACTGTCTGCTGTGTCTGTTGTGACTTGACTAATTGGTATGACAGCAGTGTCTGTTGTGACGGTTCTGACAGCTCAGACAGGGAAAGCTTTGACTGAATCGAATGTTGCGACTGGACCCGGTGGTGTGACTTGCTTCGCTTCCCTTTCCCTAAGACCGGGTCCTCAGAATCACTCTGGGTCCCATCGTCATGGTGGTGTCCTAGAAACAGAACCATTCAAACAGCAAATAAGGGACAGGAAACAAATAAACAACCCCTTACAGATTTCTATAAAAGATTTATCTAAAAGTACCCCTCTGACCTTTGAGGCTCTTGATGTTGACGGCCTGGTCACTCTTGACACTGTAAACATCCTCACACGTGGGACGTCTCCTCATCATTCTGACATCACTGTGCACCAACCAATCTACCACCTTGCACTCAGCTGACATCACCTCAGTGGGTGTGGTGGCCAGAGTTTTCCCGGACGCCTGCTGCTGCTGCTTCCTCTGGCGCGAGGAGAACTTGGTCACGTGGTCCTTGATCTTGATCTTGCCTGGCGTGCAGTCATCAAACTCTATGGTGAAGGAGGCGTGGCTCTGCACCACAGGGGGACTGGGTGTGGTGGGGGTGGGAGGGGCTTGGGCAGAGGGCGTGTCTGTGTCCTTGGTGGGGATCTCATGGAGCTCTGCCCCCAGGGACTTGGGATGCAGCTGGAACTCTTTGGTAGGGATCTCAAAGTAGCTAGGCTCCCGGTGGTAGGAGAAGATGGACTTGCCCTGATTGTCTCTGTACTCTAACAGGGAGCCATTCACCTCTGGATCTAAGCCTGAACCTTCTTTTGGAATCTCTGGAAACGGATAAAGAACCAATTAGCACCAACAAGCAAATTAAAGGACAACCACAAACCATGTTTTGTTAATCTCTATTCCCTAAAAAGGAACTGGAAACATTTTCACTTGAAATTGACAAAGTTTTAAGAGTATTTGAGAGAAAGGACCTCTAGTAACGTGGGACTGACCTGGGTGACCCTCCTCTGGCCTGTGTCCCTCACTGTGCTGTCCTTTGCTGGCTGCATCCTCCTCCCCCCACCACGAGGGCTGGCCATACAATGGGGTGGGTCGGGAGGTTGGAGCCTCTGAACATGCACGGAATCACACAAACACGCACGCACACACGTACGTATGCAAGCACACACATTACACACACACATTACACACACACACACACACACACACACACACACACACACACACACACACACACACACACACACACACACACACACACACACACACACACACACACACACACACACACACACACCACACACACACACACACACAGCCAAATGAGAGAGGAGTAATTATTTCGGAACTGCAGCAGTCATCCATCTACTATTGGTCCACTGGGAGTTTAGAGGAAGAATATTCAAGGTTTGTCTTTACCCCACTAGAATACATCAAATCACCAGACTGCAGGAAAATGATAGAATCCATCTCTAAGCTAGATACTATGGGAGCACTGGTAGCAAACCCAAATGAAGATAAAGTATGTTAGATATCACAACCTATGGACCCATTCTTTCTTCAGTATCAGATTTATTTAGCATTCTTTCTTCAGTATCAGATTTATTTCACATAACCTATCATCATTCAACCCATGTTTCCACTCAGGGTTTCTTTTTATACCTTTTGATGCTAATCAAGACAAGTGCTAACATCAGACAAGCATAAGGCGTGTTATTTATGACACAGTATTTCAACCAGTGTGTCCAACCCATCCAGTGGAAGTCCTTTAGGCAGTGTTTATTCAGGGTTTTATCTGAGCACAGAGGCTGCAGTAAACAAGGAGATTAACTCTGCGTTGATTTGAGTGTGGATTCAGCTGTATTCCAGTGATTTATATGTATGTCATCACAGCATCGCAGGGCAAGCAAACTGTTTTTCAGGGACAACACATCAGCAGGAGAGGGCACAACGCAGCCTATCCTGATAAAGCTGTTGAATCAGCGTCCATTAGTCAATAGGTAATGTTTATGGCTTCTTGGATGAAATGACCCTCTGGCAGAGAGCTTGACAGGGGTATACCAGTGTGAATAACATAGAGTAACATAGAGCAAAAATCAAACAGGCCGTAAGTGCTGAACTGTGACTACGGGTGCTGCAGCTGTCACCATGGAGACGTTATGTGACCAAATGCAGCCGCCAGAGGGTGAGAGGGTGGCAGAGAGCGGGATGGAGGGCGAGTGAGGGAGGGGTGACAAAGAGGGGGAGGGGAACATGTTCTGACTGAAAGAGGTTGAGCTGATGCTGACATCATAGTCAAAGGACAGGGATGTTTTTCTTTTCTTTAGAGGAGCAAAGCAGGGCTAAAATACTCAAGATCCTCACACACCATACCATTCCAGGTATTATTGAGTCACAATTGATAAGCAGAATGATCAAACCTATTCAATCTAGGATATTCTGCCAAGTTAAACAGCTGTGTCATTAAGCAGTGGCATGATGAAGAGAAAGCAAGCAAGGTCATGTTTAACGTAGCATGATGTCCTAATTCCCAGAGTTGTCATGAGCTCAAAGATAATATCAAAGCATGTAGCTATCCAAACAGGTATATCAATATGAGCACTACATGTATCTAGACCCCCACCCCAGTACGCGATGAGCTTTGTTGAGAGAAAAAAATATACTGAGGGAATATATGGTGGAATAGCATTTAAACAGGTTTGAAGCCTTCACTATCACTTACCTTGAGACTGAGATTTCCTTTCTGTCTTCTCTAGCTTGGACTTGTCATCCAGGTGCTCAGCCATCTTCCCTTCTGAGGCCTTCAGACCCATCTGCAGCTGGCTGGTGTATTTCTCGTGCTGAAACAGTAGGAGGCACAACACAACTCACAAAAAAGAACACACTAAAGATGCCAAAGAGAGTAAAGTGAATTGATGGTAGACTAGAACTGTCTGAAAAGCTAGTCCAGGTTAGGGTTTAGTGTTTTATTATAGTTGATGTTAGCATTAGCATAGAAAGCTGACCTTGAGTGCCTCCTCTGGGACTTTGTGTTGGCTCCTTTCCAGGATGTACACATGGGAATGTAAATACTAGGTTAAGGCAATAGCCAATCACATCACAGACAAACACTTCAATGAAATGCCAACGCTGATGTTTATATGGGTTATTATGCATACACGGCACAAGAATTATGCATTTATGACATGAGTGAGAAAAAGGATATCATATCCGAAGCGAATGACATCAGACAGTTTGAGGGTGATGTAGGTTTGGTCTGGGATCCTCAGGTCATTCACAAAGGTCTAGAGGGGAACACAACATAGTTGGTTACTGTAAACTGGAGATATTGAATGAAGACAACAGTCTCCATGAGGTACCTGGATAGACACTGTGCACCACTCATCCACCTTCAACAATCAACACACGAGCAAGAATGTCAGTGGTATTTCAGTCCAGTACAGAAGAGTGACTGTTTGGTTAAGGCCAGGGCAACCTAGTGGCAAAGCCCACTGGACCACATAGAAAGAGAAAACAACTGGAGATGTAATGATGCACAACATACAGGCCCTGAACTAAAAAATGCTAGATCTTTTTTATTGTCACATACACCAGATGGGTGCAGTGAAATAGGTTGTTTTACAGGGTCAGTCATAGTAGTACAGCACCCCTGGAGCAAATTCGGGGGAAGTGCCTTGCTCAAGGTCACATCAACACATTTTTCACCTTGTTGGCTCGGGTATTCAAACCAGCAACCTTTCGGTTACGGGCCCAACGCTCGAACCACTAGGCTACCTGCCGCCCCAGGTAGTTACAGACAATTAGATACAGGCCCTTAGCCTAACTGTAGCGCAGTGTTAGTTTGACATGATCGATCAGTGGAAGCTACTTGGAATGTTTCCGCCTACTACGGAGGGAAGTCTGCATCAGCAGCAAAACAAACGGCTCTCTGAAATATCTAACAGCTAGCCTCCTGCTCCGAACCAAATATTTCCCATCTCACAGCACTAATCTCGAGGCCTTTACCATTTTAAAGGAAGATATTTTCTTGACTGTTCAGTAAAATGGCCTCAGCAGCACTTTTGGACCGCAGTTGTCATGTTGCATGTATGTAATCATAACAAGTAAAGACACAGCATTGACATTATTACTGCACAGTAGCCTACGTTTCAGCGGACAGCAAAACAGAAACTATCTTCATAGGACAGAGCTTAACCCTGCTTCTTTTAGCTAGCATTAACTTACATACGTAGAAGAGATAAGTGCCATTAAGTGCTTGCTTAAGCTGGTTATCTATGATGCCAGGCTTAGAACTACTTAATAGAATACTGAAACATCTAGGGCCTGTTTGATATAATTCTGTCTTTGTGTATAGTCTTTGTACCAAAGACAGAAAGTAAAACGACTTAAACGTTTCCCTGCCCCTCCCTCCCGTGGGTACTCACTCCATTGAGGCTGCCCAGGTCTTTGACCAGGTGCTCGTTTGTAGCAGGGTTGTAGTTGATGACGGCATGCTGCTTGTCCACACTTCGAGACTGAAAGAGAAAAGAGAGAACCATGGATGGTTACTTAAAGAGTAGGTTTACTTCACCTGTGCCCTACAATTATAATCTATTTTCAAATAATGCAAAACTACATGAATAAGTACCATTATTACATATATAGGACCGTGACTGGAATTCCTCACATTTACTTCTGCAGTGATACAATTTGCAAGACTATTTTTACTACTCAGCAGTATCTCCATTACTCATATGGAGTAAGCAACATGTCAATACTGTGTATGATACTCAATACTCTCATGCTTGGAAGTTTATGGGAACAGGTGCATATGTACAATACTTATTCTGCACTTGATTCAGTCCCTATTGGAACCAGTGGAACTGAACCAAGTGCAAACTTGGGCCAAGAAGCTATGTAGCTCAACTACATGTGAGGGAAAGACTTCATTCAATACAGTTCACCATAACACGCCTCATCAAACTAAGCCACGTGGCATCCATTTCACCACACGTGTTTTATTTTGTTTGTGAGACTTGACTATGCAGAGTTAGAGTACTCTCGCAACCATATCCCCATTTAAAGATAAATAATTCAATTATAGCGTACTATCTAAAAGCCTTGTCGCGTTCTGTGTCTTTGTCTCAAGAATGTGAGAGATGCATGGCCAATAGGCCTCTACAGAGGTAAGTCAACTGGAGGATGACTCACTAGACATGGCTGGTTCTGATTATTTCTTCATTTCTTTTTTGTATTTGTATTTTTGTAATAGTATTGCACTGTTAGACACATTAGCATTTCGCTGCACCCGCTTTAACATCAGCTAATCTGTGTACCCGACAAATAAACGATGATTTGATTTACATGTAGATAATGAATGGTATCTCGTGGCGTTTGGTGAATTGTATGAATGATGAGCAAAATATACTCTACATTCACATCCTCCTACTAACTATTATGCCTGAACAGAACGTCCTCATAATGAAAACCGGTGATTACCAGCGACTGAGCTCTCTCTCTCCTATTTACCTACTCCAGCATGACACTTCAAACAGGGCCAGCCATACAGCGATCTCTCTCATCACAGGACTTTCTGTTGAAATGCATGTCTTTATTCATCCCTCCCTCCATCCCTCCATTATACGGACTCACACGCCAACTGAATGTGAACAACAAAGGTCAGACCCTAGGAGGTGCCGGGCTGTGCAGTGTGCACTAATGCAATGGCAAGCTTTGTCTTGATGGTCAATCATAAAGAGCAGTGTTTGTCAATACATTTCCCACCAACAAACCAAGTTCATGAGTACAGTACTAAACAGTGGGCCATGTCAGTTGAAAAAGATATCCCTACTATGATGCGTGATAAGCCTAGACAGTGGAAGGAAAAGGGAAATGCTACAATGGGGTCTCTTCCAGGAAGTGAAATGGGTCAGCGACAAACTCAACCACCTCATGACAGGAGTCATCCTCCAGACAAGTATCCAGAGAGCTTCGGACTGTGACCTGAAGCATTCTGCCTAGCCAAGTTGCTGGGTTAGTTGCAAAAATCACTGTTAAACACATAGTGATGAAAGACTTAGTGACACTGAAGCCTGATACAATAGACAATGGATGGTAGTCATGATCCACCTCAGATGGGGGCCCCATAAGACTGAACTAAATACTATATGGCAGTCATGGCACTAAAATGGCTAAGGGTCCACAATAGCAGTCTCTTAAAACTGTATCACAACCGCCCGTGATTGGTAGTCCCATAGGGTGGCGCACAATTGGCCCAGCGTCGTCTGGGTTTGGCCGGTGTAGGCCGTCATTGTAAATAAGAATTTGTTCTTAACTGACTTGCTTAGTTAAATAAAATAAAAATTAAATAAAACAGTACCTTTTTCAACAAACATTGTATCTGATTTGAATGATTTATAAAATCATGACAAATAATCCAGTTAAATAAAATGGTGTAGCTGCACCAGTGTGTCATATATACAAAACAGTGTTTTGAGCTACACAATTCCATCCTTGTTGCCAGATGTATGAGGTAGCTTTCACCTCTAAACAAAAAGGGGGATGATGAATAGTGCTGGCCTCAGTCACAGACACTGCTGTGCCTCGGTAGGTAGGACAAAGGCCTATTATCTGTGGCCAACAATATGGAGGGGGTGTAAATTACACACAACATAGGGAAGAGAAGGCCTTTCTCCGCTACAGAGGGGTCCAGGAGGATGAGGAGACTTTAAGTGCAATTTTTCACAATACAAACTGGGTTTAGATACAAAGAGCAGGTGAGGAAGCATTAGTTCTATAACACAATGTTATACTGGGATAGCAACAGGCCCACCATTCGCCGTGTGAGGAAAAAGTCCACCTCAGCTGTTGCTATAGGCAACGGCTGGCCAGATCAGAGGAAGCTGCAGGGCTGACAGCTCTGCATCGTCGGGATCTCCAAACTGGTGCCACGGCAACTGCCAGGGACTATATATATATATATACTGTGCTCTAATGGCCTCTTTTTCACTGCAGTTCTGGTTCAAGACTTTTGTTGACAACTGGATGACTGGTTAATCTTTCTAAAGGTGTCTTCCTCTAGTAGCAAACCAGAGTGTATCTTTTGTATTGAAATCCAGGGGTTGATTTTTGGAAAATCCAGGGCTGAGGCTTTGACTGACAAAAAGCCTGACACATATAATAGAAAAGCCAATAAGAAAAGCGTCTATTTCAAAGTCCAGTCGTGTCTTTCACAGTACAGTTGTCTGAGCTATGCAGTGAAATGGAACATCAATCTGGCTATAAATAGCAGTATGTAAATCACACTGTTACTGTTCCACCCACATATCAATAAGGTAGTGATCCCCAGCCGACAGACAGAGCACTAGCCCTAACCGGACTACAACCAATTTCGACATACAGTACACCATCTCATTAAACATCCCAATATCCCTTTGTTGAGAGGCATCTGCTTCCTGATTTCTGTGACGCTTGATGCCCATTTCCCCTTCTTGCTGCCCCTTCCTACAGTATGGTAGTCAATCAGATTGTTCTAAAAAAGGTTTTACCATAACACAGCCCATGCACCCATCATTTTAGAGGGCCTTCAGAAAGTATTCACACCCCTTTTCTTTTTCAAAATTGTGTTTGGTTACAGCCTGAATTTAAAATGGATTAAATTGAGTTTTTTTTTTATCACTGGCCTACACACAATACCCCATAATGTCAAAGTGGAATTGTGGTTTTTGAAATGTATTAACATTTATTCAAAATGAAAAGCTGAAATGTCTTGAGTCAATAAGTATTCAACCCCTTTGTTATGGCAATTTTGAAATATGTTCAGGAGGTAAAATTAGCTTAAGGCTGCAATATGTAACTTTTTGGGCGACCCTACCAAATTCACATAGACGTGAGTTATAGATTTGTCAGTCTCATTGAAAGCAAGTTTAAGAAGCTGTAGATCTGTTCTATTTGCTATTTCTATGCTTCCTATTCTTAAGTTTTGTTTTTCCATCTTTTACTTTCGGTTTTGTACACCAGCTTAAAAAACAGCTGAAAATACAATATTTTAGGTTATTGAAAGGATTTTTTTACAGTGGTTTAGATGGTACAATGATTCTCTACACTGTATTCTACATTGTTTGTTTAGTCACATAAACTGAAATTAGGCGAACTAATAGAATTTTAGCAGGAAATGGCAGAGAGAGTTCTGCATATTGCAGTTTTAACAAGTCACATAAGTTGCATGGACCCACACATACAATTAACGGTAAGGTCCCTTAGTCGAGCAGTGAATTTCAAAAAATAGATTCAGCCACAAAGACAAGGGAGGTTTTCCAATGCCTCGCAAGAATGGCACCTCAAATCAAATCAAATTTATTTGTCACATACACATGGTTAGCAGGTGTTAATGCAAGTGTAGCGAAATTCTTGTGCTTCTAGTTCCGACCATGCAGTAATATCTAACAAGTAATAGAACCTAACAATTTCACAACAACAACCTTATACACACAAGTGTAAAGGAATGAATAAGAATATGTACATAAAAATATATAAATGAGTGATGGCCGAACGGCATAGGCAAGATGCAGTAGATGGTATAGAGTACAGTATATACATATGAGATGAGTAATGTAGGGTATGAAAACATTATATGAAGTGGCATTGTTTAAAGTGGCTAGTGATACATTACATCAAGATGGCAAGATGCAGTAGATGGAATGGCGTACAGTATATACATATGAGATGAGTAATGTAGGGTATGAAAACCTATTGGTAGATACATTTTTTTTTAAAGCAGACATTGAATATCTCTTTGAGCATGGTGAAGTGATTAATTAGACTTTGGATGCTGTATCAATAAACCCAGTCACAACAAAGATACAGGCGTCCATCCTAACTCAGTCGCCGAAGAGGAAGGAAAGCAACCGTTCAGGGATTTCACCATGAGGCCAATGGTGACTTTAAAATAGTTACAGAGTTTAATGGCTGTGATAGTTTTCTCCTATCATTGTAGTTACTCCACAATACTGTACAGAATAAAAATATTCCAAAACATATATCTAAAGTAATACTGAATAAAATGTGGCTAAGAAATTCGTTTTTTGTCTTGAATAAAAAGTGTTATGTTTGGGGCAAATCCAATACAACACATTACTGAGCACCACTCTTCATATTTTCACGCATAGCGGTGGCAGCATCATGTTATGGGTATGCTTGTAATCGTTAAGGACTGGGGAGTTTTTCAGGATAAAAAAGAAATGGAATGGAGCTAAGAAAAATTCTAGAGGAATCATCACTGGGAGATTAATGCACCTTTCACCAGGACAATAACTTGAAACACAAGGTCAAATCTACACTGGAAATGCTTACCAAGAAGACAGTGGCCGAGTTACAGTTTTGACTTAAATCTACTTGAAATACTATGGCAAGGCCTACAAATGGTTGTCTAGCGATGATCAACAAACAATTTGACAGAGCTTGAAGAATTTTGAAAAGAATAATGGGCAAATGTTGCATAATCCAGGTGTGGAAAGCTCTTAGAAACTTTCCGAGAAAGAGCTGTAATCGCTGCCAAAGTTGTTTCTACAAAGTATTGACTCAGGGATGTAAATACAGTTGAAGTCGGAAGTTTACATACACTTAGGTTGGAGTCATTAAAACTTGTTTTTCAACCATTCCACAAATTTCTTGTTAACAAACTATAGTTTCGGCAAGCCGGTTAGGACATCTACTTCGTTCATGACACAAGTCATTTTTCCAACAATTGTTTACAGACAGATTATTTCACTTATAATTCACTGTATCACAATTCCAGTGGGTCAGAAGTTTACATACACTAAGTTGACTGTGCCTTTAAACAGCTTGGAAAATTCCAGAAAATGATGTCATGGCTTTAGATGCTTCTGATAGGCTAATTGACATCATTTGAGTCAATTGGAGGTGTACCTGTGGATGTATTTCAAGGCCTACCTTCAAACTCAGTGCCTCTTTGCTTGACATCATGGGAAAATCAAAAGAAATCAGCTAAGACTAAGCTAAAAAATTGTAGACCTCCACAAGTCTGGTTCCTCCTTGGGAGCAATTTTCAAACGCCTGGAGGTACCACGTTCATCTGTACAAACAATAGTACGCAAGTATATACACCCTGGGACCACGCAGCCGTCATACCACTCAGGAAGGAGACGCGTTCTGTCTCCTAGTGATGAACGTACTTTGGCGCAAAAAGTGCAAATCAATCCCAGAACAACAGCAAAGGACCTTGTGAAGATGCTGGAGGAAACAGGTACAAAAGTATCTATATCCACAGTAAAACGAGTCCTATATCGACATAACCTGAAAGGCTGCTCAGCAAGGAAGAAGCCACTGCTCCAAAACCGCCATAAAAAAGCCAGACTACGGTTTGTAACTGCACATGGGGACAAAGATCATATTTTTTGGAGAAATGTCCGCTGGTCTGATGAAACAAAAATAGAACTGTTTGGCCATAATGACCATCGTTATGTTTGGAGGAAAACGGGGGATGCTTGCAAGCTGAAGAACACCATCCCAACCCTGAAGCACGGGGTGGCAGCATCATGTTGTGGGGTGCTTTGCTGCAGGAGGGACTGGTGCACTTCACAAAATAGATGGCATCATGAGGCAGGAAAATTGTGTGGATACATTGAAGCAAAATCTCAAGACATCAGTCAGGAAGTTAAAGCTTGCTCGCAAATGGGTCTTCCAAATGGACAATGACCCCAAGCATACTTCCAAAGTTGTGGCAAGATGGCTTAAGGACAACAAAGTCAAGGTATTGGAGAGGCCATCACAACGCCCTGACCTCAATCCCATTGAACATTTGTGGGCAGAACTGAAAAAGCGTGTGCGACCAAGGAGGCCTACAAACCTGACTCAGTTACAACAGCTCTGTCAGGAGGAATGGGACAAAATTCACCCAACTTATTGTGGGAAGCGTGTGGAAGGCTACCCGAAATGTTTGACCCAAGTTAAACAATTTAAAGGTAATGCTACCAAATACTAATTGAGTGTATGTAAACTTCCGACCCACTGGGAATGTGATGAAAGAAATAAAAACTGAAATAAGTCACTCTACTATTATTGACATTTAACATTCTTAAAATAAAGTGGTGATCCTAACTGACCTAAGATAGGGATTTTTTACTAGAAATAAATGTCAGGAATTGTGAAAAACGGAGTTTAAATGTATTTGGCTAAGGTGTATGTAAACTTCGGACTTCAACTGTACAGATGTCAAGGGTGTGTACGGGAGGCGAAGTCAGGTGCAGGAGAGCAGAGTCTAGTGAACAGGCGCACTTTAATTCCGTTCCAATAATGACAGCACATAAAAACAATAACGTGCCAAAAACACGGAACATAGCAAAAGTAAAGCGCCTGACAATATCCACAATACAAAACAAACAATTACACACAAAGACATGGAGGGGAACAGAGGACTAAATACATGCGGTAATTATGGAATGAAAATCAGGTGCGTAATGGAACAAGACAAAACCAATAGAATATGAGAAATGGAGCGGCGATGGCTAGAATGTCACGGTAGTCGAAGGGATTAGACCAAGACGCAGCGGGTTGCGTGCTCATCATCATTTTATTTATAGGTGAACATGAAAAACAATAAACAAAGAACAACAGTTTCGCAGGCTATACACAGCAGCACACAGCAAAAACAATCTCCCACAAAGGGACAGGTGGAAAACAGGCTCCCTAAGTATGACTCTCAATCAGAAACAACGATGTACAGCTGTTCCTGATTGAGAGCCACACCAGGCCAACAAAGAAATACACAACATAGAAACCCTAGAATACAAAACAAGAACATAAACCAAAAACCCCGGTGCACATAAATCCAACACCCCTCTACATACACACACACCCCGAACCATATAAAACAAATACCCCTCTACCTAAATACATAGCCCAAACCACATGAAACAAACACCCCCTGCCACGTCCTGACCAAACTATAATAACAAATAACCCCTATTACTGGTCAGGACGTGAAATAGAAAGCCGATGACTTCGATCGCCGAACTCCACCCGAACAAGGAGAGGAGCCGACTTCGATGGAAGTCGTGACAACATATGTAAATGAGATATTTCCGTATTTCATTTTCAATACATTTGCTAAAATTTCTAAAGACATGATTTCACTTTGTCATTATGGGGTATTGTGAGTAGATGGGTGAGATCAAAATAAATGTAATCCATTTTTAATTCAGGCTATAACACAACAACATGTTGAATAAATCATGGGGTATGAATCCTGGGTGAATTTGGAGAATTAAATTTTTTTTCAAGAACTTTAAACAGCTTTTTTCTGCAATCTACTGAGATAATCATTATGCCGAATTCTATGTAAAAAATATATATATATATACATTTTCTGCCTAGGTTCGTTAAGCATACCTCGTTGCCTGTTTACATTTCATTTTAATGAGGGTGTCAATCTGAGTTTTGTAAATCCCACATCTCAATATTTTACACTAACATGACTAGGATATTACATCCAAATTACAACACAGTGCATGTGATCATAACACACATCATCAATACAGACACATATCATAGCATCATAATTAATACACAAATAACATATTATCATAAGGTGCCTGATTACATTTAAATCAAGTCTTTTTCTGCATATCTAAGCATACCTCTTGATCAGTCTGTATCCACCTGACTGGTGGTTGTTTTTTTAAAGAAACTAAATATGCTTCTCTGCTAAAATCGTGTTCAAAGATTGAAATGAATGTGAGTCTTATTTAGTACATTTAGTAATTACTTCCTTTTCTAAAGTCTAGCAACCTTGCCAGATAGTTAGACAAGCTACTTGTCAAGCTACAGCCTGAAATGGCTTGGTAGCTAATTATGAGGCTGGGAGATTGGGAACCTATCTATCTAGCTAGCTAAATCCATCTTCATAAAATTGCTAGATGGCTAGTATCTAGCAAACAAACATTTTTGTTTTATTTATTTATCAAGAAGGAATGAATAGACTACATAGCTTGATACAATTAATTTACAAACATACCCCCTGTGACTCCTGCCCATTACAGGCAGCTAAAATGTAAATCAAACGCTGTGTGTCACTCTACACTCTCTCTTCTCCTCCACTGACAATACTGCACGTACTAGAGTATCTAGCATCCTGCCTTACGAGGGAGAATAGGGGGGTAATCTTTGCCTGGTCCAGTCAGTGCCCCCTCCACAAAATACTGCTGACAGATCTTTTGATGAATAATTATGATAAAACATGGGCTTGCAAATGAAATGGATCGAGAAACACTGGTCTATGCTACTGCACTATACAAACACACGCACAGGTCAAAGACTGTTTTTCCTCCAGACAGCAAACTTTGACATGATGGGATAATAACTGAGCATGCATTCTGAGGGAGGATAGCTAGAGACATCTTCTGACTTTTGAGCAATTTGTTGTCTTTCATGCTACACAGAGGAAAGAGACAGTGGCTGAGGAGGGCTGAAGAGGGTTGTCTGACTGGGTGGACTACTCACTGTTCAATGGGCACAACTACCAGAAGCTTTATCTACTGCCCTGCTCTACTTCAGCCACAGACATCATCTCTGAATGATCTTAGTAGTCACCATGTTTTACACACAGAGCTCTCCTCTTCCTCATGAAGAAGAGGACTACAGAGAATACAATACCAGCAGACAATGTTCTCTCTAGTTATCAGTGCCTGAGGATAAAAGTATGCATTTGATTAGAGTAGCATAAACATCAAGCCTTTAAGGTCTTCAGTTTAGGGCAGGGTCACATCACCTACCTGCAGCATGAGTTCACAGTCCTCCCGGCCCACAAAGATCATCTCCCGTGGGAGGCGGTGGCGTGTGCCAGAGCTGCTGACCAGGAACCATGATGTCACGCTCATCTTTACAGGCCCCCTGGGAAACCCCTTTGCATCCTGGGACACACAGGGGACAAATACAGTAAGTCAGAGTAGGACACGTGGAATGTACAGTACGGTATACATTCAGGGAGGTGGCCATAACCATCGGTCCACAGACCAATTGTCCCTTAAAATATGTTTCAACTTTTTGCCATCATAAAAGGGATATATTGGACAGATCTCTCCATTACACAGACATTTTGTGGCACATATTGATTGTTTACATTTATTGTTCCATTGTTTTGGTGGTAACACACACAGTGCTGCACACTGCCAAGCCTTGTAGATACCGCTACATCAGCAAATACAGTTCAATGATGGCTAGAGCATTTCAGAGCACTTCATCCACTCAACCAACAAACAATAAATTGCTTATTTCAATGCTTTTTCTGTCAATATACATTGTACATCTATCAGCACACTGTAGGCCTAGCTAGCTATGTATTTATGAGGGAGCAGGACACCAATTGATTGACCTGTTATTTGACTTCACTGGCTCACAAAACATTCCCAAAATGCTATGCAGGATGCTGATTCACAGGAAATGACATGAGAAAGGGCGGTGGTATTGGTATCATTGAAAAATCAATGGCAGACATGCTTGGGTGGAAACATTACTATTTTTAAATGACACCATAATTAATAATTCGGTGAGCATGATCAATAACTACTGTCTGTGTGCCCTTTGCACTGGTTCAATGTCACCAACAGGAAACGGTACTGTAGCTAGGGCTGTGGTGAAGGTAAGCCCAAAGCCCCCTGGGTAGAAGTCAGATCTGATATGTCACAGGGCGCTTTGGTACTGGTGCCAAGGGATGTGAAACTGAGAGCGGCCAAGATGCTACATGTGGTATCAAAAACACTCGAACCACACCCTAGACCAGGGATGGCCAGCCCTCTCCTGGAGAGCTACTGGGTGTTCAGGCTTTTGTTCCAGCCCTGTTCTAACACACCTGATTCCACTCATCAGCTGCTCATGGGGACCTTGATTAGCTGAATCAGGTGTGTTAGATCAGGGGTGTTAATACTGCTAGGAGGAGATAGCAATACCGCACAGCCATTTCACTTTGGAATAAATGGGGCTTTGATAGCAGCAAACAGCATCAGATGCCTTGTAAACTTAATGAGAGCCTACAGTATGCCCAGCAATGGACAAATGTGGTGTTGCTCTGACACCAAAACAAAGATAATTTAGGCCCTAAAGACACCCAAAACCATATATACTGTGTATACAACCATATATACTGTATATATATACAACATAACAATGTAGGCCTATATGGTGATAAGTAAGCTATTATTAGTATGTTATAAGCCTTATCCTATTGACTAGCACATGTTAGGCCTATCTCAAATGGAAACAATAAAACATATTTGTAAATATATTATATTTAATATTTCATACTTACTTATTCATAAACACATTTTATTCATTATTCATACTGAGAATACGAATCCCATCAATTTCCACATTCCATTACAGGCCAGTGTCAGTAGGCTATAGGGTGCACGTGATTCAACATTTTCGTCTGTAGGCCCTACTTGAAACATACAGGCTAATTGAATCACCGTCCCTGTTACGTTCAAACTCAATCTAAATGTGTTCTTGAGGCGACCCGTTTATCCAATACGAAGGACAGTGAAAATTCAATCCAATGCATTTAATTTGAGAAATAACTCGATCAGATAGCGCAGCTGTGGTCCCGAATGCTCGCATCAGGGATCAGGGAGAAGCCGAGACGACTGGATGATAATGATGATGCTATGTCTGCCTTATATGCCTAGCCCTATTGCTATTTCACATAGGCTACTACGATACACTGTATTGATATTTACACATCCTAGATAGGGCGCTATAGCCTAATATAAACAGAGGGTTCCACTGTCGGAAATGCCATGGACAGAATGCTTGGATACAATGTAACATAAAAAATGCGTGTTGAGCGCCAATTCTAGTCTGTAGCAGGCTGCTGGCCCATTCATTGAAGCACGGACGAGCTAGATCTTTCTCCTTTTAATCCCAAATATATCCGCGCCGACCACACCAAAGATAGGCCTTGGCTACTGGCATCATAAACCAACGTCATTTTCTACTATAGAAATCCTCGCCCAGTCATGCGACCTACCTACAATATTCCAGATGCTGCTCCCCACCAGAAAGCAACAAACGATGTCACCACCAAATAGACAGCAACAGCCTTGGCGCAATCCCTTGATAGTTTGTGGTCAAATGTGGCTTGAAATCATTGTCGTTATGCGGGTCCATGTGTGAATAACATGCGAACTTCGGGTGGGGATATTGATGCTGTTGTAATGGCATTTCTGTCTGTGACGGAGAGTCGCCGACCGTGGACCAGCGCCGCCTCCAAGCTCTCGGCAGGTTGTTGACGCAACACGACCAGAGGCGAATATCAAACGCTGCTTTTTCCGGTGGTGCACCTGCTGTAATGTAGGCCAAATACAGGAATTTAGCTATGTCTATTTCAAATAAATATTATCAAGCGATGTCAAACGAATATTTGTTGAGGATTCCTGTGAAAATAGCATTGGATATTGAAAATAAGATTTTTTTTTCAATATTCAAGTGAGGGACATTGGTCACTTTATGTGATGTCGTCAAGTCTTTTGTTTCCTTTCTAATACATTAATATTGTGGTGTCGGCTAACAGCAAATTTGGAGATGCTGACATGATTTCAAATGTTGCACGTGTTATTATTACGGATATTGACTGCACGTAGGCCTAGAGGGTATGCTTTCTCATCCCATCCAAACGGTCAGGTTGGGCTAGGCTACATGTCTTTACCACGCCCTTTTGGGTGGCCTGTAAATCCACGCGCCCGTACTTTATGTAGTAGCCAGCAGTAGGCTATTCATTAGATGTGGTTGCTGAAAGTAAATCACAACTTTAGAAACTGTTCATAGTTATTATTATTCCGCTGGAACCTCAAGCGCCAAAATCCGTAAGAACTACCAACATCAAAACAACATTAATGTTTTGATGCTGCACGCATTAATGTTGTTTTGATGCTGCACGCATTAATGTTGTTTTAATGCTGCACGCATTAATGTTTTGATGTTGGTAGTTCTTACGGCACTGGTCAAGTTGCTTGAAAAAAAAAACACTTGATTATATTACTCATAGTTTTCACACTACAACCATCTTTACATACATCCCAATGCATTTCAGGGGCCATTGACTTGAATGGGAAAACAAATCTGGAATAAACTAGAAATACCATTCCATTTAATATAGAAACGCTAAAACGTGCAGACCGGTCTGGAATAGTGTCCTTGTATACAGATTTTTGATACTATTTAAATACTTTTTCAACTAGAATTGTTTTAAATATGAATAAAACTCCATAGGCTTGAATGAGAAGTATTTGAATTCACCACTTGAAACGTTAAAGCTACAAAGGATTGTTGCTATTTTAACTTTTTGAACTATAACCGTTTACATTTGCATAAAAGCACCATGGACTTTAAAGGCCAAATTTGGATTCACCACTGATCTTGATCTATTTCAGCAGACTGACTAAACTTTTCCTACTGTATAACCCATAAAGCTTGCTGTATCCCCTTTAATTTCAATGGCAGAATGCAGGCTTCAACATTCTGAACTGAAACCATTGAGAATGTTCAAACCAAAACATTTTTGAGAGCTTAAAAACACATATGGCTTATGATGATATAGTACTCACTCTTGCTTACTATACTAGTCCACTATAATAACTCCACACCTACAAACCACCCCAAAATAGGTCACTATAACACAGCCTATGAAAACCCTTTTACAGCCATGAATACTTAAAGACTAGCAAGCACACCACATTTACTTCAGTAAACCAGTATCCCTTCTTTCTTTTCTCTCCAAAACTCTTGAACGTGCCGTCCTTGGCCAGCTCTCCTGCTATCTCTCTCAGAATGACCTTCTTGATCCTAATCAGTCAGGTTTCAAGACTGGGCATTCAACTGAGACTGCTCTTCTCTGTGTCACGGAGGCTCTCCGCACTGCTAAAGCTAACTCTCTCTCCTCTCATCCTTCTAGACCTATCTGCTGCCTTTGATACTGTGAACCATCAGATCCTCCTCTCCACCCTCTCCGGGTTGGGCATCTCCGGCGCGGCCCACGCTTGGATTGCGTCCTACCTGACAGGTCGCTCCTACCAGGTGGCGTGGCGAGAATCTGTCTCCGCACAATGCGCTCTCACCACTGGTGTCCCCCAGGGCTCTGTTCTAGGCCCTCTCCTATTCTCGCTATACACCAAGTCACTTGGCTCTGTCATATCCTCACATGGTCTCTCCTATCATTGCTATGCAGACGACACACAATTAATCTTCTCCTTTCCCCCTTCTGATAACCAGGCGGCGAATCGCATCTCTGCATGTCTGTCAGACATATCAGTGTGGATGACGGATCACCACCTCAAGCTGAACCTCGGCAAGACGGAGCTGCTCTTCCTCCCGGGGAAGGACTGCCCGTTCCATGATCTCGCCATCACGGTTGACAACTCCCTTGTGTCCTCCTCCTAGAGTGCTAAGAACCTTGGCGTGATCCTGGACAACACCCTGTCGTTCTCCACTAACATCAAGGCAGTGACCCGATCCTGTAGGTTCATGCTCTACAACATTCGCAGAGTACGACCCTGCCTCACACAGGAAGCGGCGCAGGTCCTAATCCAGGCACTTGTCATCTCCCGTCTGGATTACTGCAACTCGCTGTTGGCTGGGCTCCCTGCCTGTGCCATTAAACCCCTACAACTCATCCAGAACGCCGCAGCCCGTCTGGTGTTCAACCTTCCCAAGTTCTCTCACGTCACCCCGCTCCTCTGCTCTCTCCACTGGCTTCCAGTTGAAGCTCGCATCCGCTACAAGACCATGGTGATTGCCTACGGAGCTGTGAAGGGAACGGCACCTCCATACCTTCAGGCTCTGATCAGGCCCTACACCCAAACAAGGGCACTGCGTTCATCCACCTCTGGCCTGCTGGCCCCCCTACCTCTGAGGAAGCACAGTTCCCGCTCAGCCCAGTCAAAACTGTTCGCTGCTCTGGCACCCCAATGGTGGAACAAGCTCCCTCACGACGCCAGGACAGCGGAGTCAATCACCACCTTCCGGAGACACCTGAAACCCCACCTCTTTAAGGAATACCTAGGATAGGATAAAGTAATCCTTCTAACCCCCCCCCCCCTTAAAAGATTTAGATGCACTATTGTAAAGTGGTTGTTCCACTGGATATCATAAAGTGAATGCACCAATTTGTAAGTCGCTCTGGATAAGAGCGTCTGCTAAATGACTTAAATGTAAATGTAAACATCCTTTTCTAGTTGATGTAATTTCTGTTCATGGTCAGTTATAAATTGTGATTTCAATCGGTCTCCTGTAAAACCATGACGTCATGTATGATTTTAGATTCTTCATTTGGCTACAATTGCCAACAGTCTAATGCCTAATCTTTCATGTGTTTGTGATCATTTAGGTTTATCCAAGATGGGCCTATGTTTATCAGGAATAACTGCATAGAGTGAGTGCAATCTTCACCATTGACTAAATACAATGATAGACTGCATAGCCTTTTGAGCCAGACGATGGCGCACTATGCATGCCATATGGCTTTGCTGAAATAGAGCCTCCTTGAGGAACTAGCTGAAGAATTAACATAAAAATGTAAATGCAAAACATCCTTCAGATCTATAGGAGTTTTTTTAGAAGGTAGGGGCTAGGGGTCAACTGAGAATTCAGCAATTGTCCAATGTGTTGCTCCATCCACATCAAGCACCCAGCTTGGCTCACAGCTGGACCCCAGCACACTGGACTATCTCCCTGGACATCTGCTCCCTATTCAGGGCCATCTACACTTGGCTCTGGACCTCCATTGTCAGCCCAATACAGATATCCAGAGGATGGGCCAGCACATTATGTGCTGAACAATACTTTTTAGGCTACTTGATACAAGTGGGGAGCTTAGAGTTAATTGAAAGAATCAAAAATCACTTTGTCCCAAAAAAATCTTTATTTCTGAATTCCAATGAAAAATACCACACACAGTGAGGGAAAATGGTATTTGTTCACAAAAGCTGGTGCATTCAATTGTTCCGTTTCTCATCTACCAAGGGGGCAAAGGGAATGAAATAACTTAAATAGAAATAGTTTGAACATTTTCTTAGCACCCCCCCAAACTGACAGGTCAATGATTAAAAAAAAACAAGAATACAACAAGAAAAAAAAATACAAAACTGGAATGTGACAAAATTAAATATGTTTTACATTCATTTACAATTTCTTTACCATTAATTATGAATTGTATTGTTTTGTGAAAATTCCAAACCATTTCCTCTAGAAATCATTTATATTCAGACTAAAGGCCTTAACACTTGACAAACCTAGAATCTGCTGGATCAGGACAAAGTTAATTATCCTCTTAATTCTTCAACAGTCAATCATTTTAAAGCTAAACGTAGATATCCTCACTTGGATTCAATTAGGACCATTGAGACACAATGAATTGTTGGCCTCAATCTCGTGCACACACACACAAATACATACAAAATAAATGGTCATCCTTCCTCGATGGTGGTCAGTCACAGCCTGTTTGGTGTATTTCACTTGCAACAGTAACTGTCTATGTACAATAGCAGTCTGTCTGAAAGGTACTGTAATAGTCACTGAGGTGTTTCTAAAAGCATTGCGGAGAAAACACCCAATAACTGGAAACGATCTTAAAACAATTGTAAAAGAAAATGTACACCATCACAGAATAGGCTACCTGTTGAGAACTAACAGCAAAGAGAAGGTAATTTTGTTGGCAGAACATTCACACAATTCATTTTGTACACTCAATCCCATGGTTCGAATCAGTACATGAGCATGCCTTTCAGATTATATTATCCAGGCTTCAGTCGGTGCTACTCCGATAAGGGTCAGGGCAAAACAAAACTAAGCAGAGGGTAAGGTTGTAAATCTCAAACTAAACAAGACTTTGGTCACAGTTCTAGCAAAGACAGATATTCATTTCAAACCATTTATTTTGTTTCAGCATTGCCCTCACGAGGACGCCAGTGACAATTATGTCTGCCCCTCACCATGGCACTGTGTTATTGCACAAACTCTCTACCAAGCTAACAGTCTTCAGAATATTTTCCAGAACTGGATCATTGATGAGAGTTTTGTAATACATTGTTGGGACTGTGACTGTTCTCAATAATAGACAATATTTGTGGAGAAACTGCTTGGTTGGTAAATAGTAAAAAATATATATTTTAAAAACTACAGGCAGGTGAGCTTCAGACTCTTCCGTAGTTGAAGCTATGCATGTGTGCGCCTTCAATGGCATGCTGGTAGAAAAACACATCTGTTTTCAACAAGTTGATTTATTTTATCAACATGTAGCTAGCATGGTTTCCTGCTAGATATAAAAAGTAAGTTATATTACTTCTCATTTCAATGTACTTTGAAGTATATTTCTACAACTTTGATAGAAAAATATAAACCAAGGACCAACTCAACATTTCTTCACGGGGTAAATGGATAGTGACCTTTCTAGAAAAAACAAGTGTGTGTGTGTGTGTGTGTGTGTGTATGCATGCATGTTACACACACACCTAGTAATTTTACCATAAAATGTATCAGAAAATGCCTCCCCTACTGTGGTTGCAGCAGCAACTTTACAGGAATAAACAAGATTGCTATTCACATGATTTCTCATGAAAACATCTATTTCACTAAAAATAAATGTAGCCAATACACCCATCAAAAATGTCCTTTATGATCCACAAATCATTTGGTGAATTCCACTCTGTGCTTCACCACTTTACAGATGGTGTGATCCAGTAGAGCCAACCGTTTTCTCGATACATTGTAGTCACTAAGGACAACTTAGGCAAGGTGGTGAGGCCAGTAACACTGAAGAAAAGTAGACTGCTCATTCCATAGACTCCATTTCAGTTCTATAGCACTTACTCTTACTAGAAGGTGTGTGTGTTGGGGAGGGTGAACATTTGAGAGGTGAGAGACTGCAGGGTTATGCTCAGAAGGCACGAAATGGGAGAAGGCAACAGGAGGTGCTACGGGAACTTGTTCAATAAGAACACATTATCGTTTTCTATTTCAAAACTTGTTGCTTCGTGGTGTCCTACTGAACACAACCCAGGTGTGGAGCTTTAGTGTTACCTCTCGCAAATGTGTAAAACGTGGGAGTCAGAGCACAATGGCAGTGGTGGCTAGTAGATGGAGATGGGAAGGACTATTTCTACAGATCACGCTCTGATGTTTCCCTTTGCTCCATCAACATATAAAGACAATCATTTGGAGAAATATATAGTGTACCGTTTAAAAAGCTCGTTTTCAGAGAACGCTTATGAATGTGCTTCTCTTTTGAGGCTAGCGGCATACGCATCATTGACAGGAACATTATGCTGCCATGAAGAATTCGGTAGGTCGGTCACCACTGTGTCCAAGTGTGTTGCTTTTGGCAGGCAACCAAAACCTCCCCTTAAGCAGAACAAATACGGTATTTGAAACACTGGTGACACCAAGGTTGACTCTCAATAGTTTATAGTGGCCTTTCTCTCATTGTCCATCTGAAGAGGAGACCAGGATAAGAAGCCACACTAGACAATTGAGATGTGCCCCAACAATTACAGCAAAATAATAAAAGTGAAAAGAGGTCATAGATAGCCTGTGAGGATGTGTTCTGGTCAGAGGTTGGTGTGTGGGGGGTCAGGGTGAGAGGGGTATGGTCCATAAGAGAGTGAGGAGAGGAGAGGGAGTCCAGGTGTTTGGTTCAGGCTGTCCCACTGGCAGAGTAGGAGAACTGAGGGAAGTGGGGTCTCCTGTCGCTGTCGAAAGACTCCATGCTGTCATCTGGGATGGAAAGAGAGAAAGTTAGAGCACAAATCATTAAAAAGTGACATTCATCTTTCAAAGAAAAAAACAAGGTCAAATTGTGGTTAATCTAGTAGTATGAACACTACTAAGCCAACTAAGGGGAGTCGATGTCCTATAAATCCATAAAATCTTTAAGCAACGTTTGTTGAGTTGGGAGGGAGGGTACCTTGTCCTGGAGGTGTGATTGTGATGGTCTGCCCGGTGAACTCCACGTCAAAATAGCGGGTGTCCGTTTCCGAGGTGACCTGGGGCTTGAATGGCGGGACCAGCTGAGAGGAAAGGGGAGGAGTCATGAGTGGGCACCTGGCTGTCATAACACTTTCCATCACCATGAGAACAATGACAACACATAGAAAGCTTAGGATACGATACCTTCTTCTCGTACACATCTTGCCACTCGATCCCAGCGAAGAACTTGTGCTGCATTATCTCCTTGGCGTCATCAGGCCCTCCACCTAACCTAAAGAGAGGAACACACACAAAGTTAGTACACACACACACACACACACACACACACACACACACACACACACACACACACACACACACACACACACACACACACACACACACACACACACACCTTACCTCTGCTTGGGGTCCTTCTTGAGCAGGCCAGAGAGCAGGGACTTTCCCTCGGGGCCCAGGGTTCTAGGAAAGCGGATCTCCTCCATCAGGATCAGCTCAAACAGCTTCTCATGGTCCTGGTTGTAGAAGGGCAGTCGACCGCACATCATCTCATACATGACCACACCCAGACCCCACCAGTCCACAGCACGACCGTAGTCATTGTCCTCCAGCACCTGTGTGTTGGAAAGGGGAGGTAGAACATGAGCGTCATGTACAGGTGGGTGGTAGATTCTCTGGAAGGGCTTTCTAACCTCATCCCTACGTCTATGGTAGTGATCCTGATTCACTGATAGTTTTCGATCAGTTGAAGGACAGGGTTGATGGGTAGGTGTTTACCTCAGGGGCCAGATACTCTGGTGTCCCACAGAAGGTTTTCATGGTGGCCCCGTCCTTGATGCCCTCCTTACACAGGCCAAAGTCTGTGATCTTTATGTGGCCGTCTTTGTCCAGCATCAGGTTTTCCAGCTACAGTAGAGAGGGTTTCATAAGGTGAGTTCGAGAATAGGGAGATTCCTACTTGAACTTGTCCAATAAAAACACATTTGTATTTTCCATTGCGAAATGTTTTCAAGACTCCCTAAGTCACCTTCAGGTCCCTGTAAACCACATTTTTCTCCAAGTGGAGGTAGTCCAGTGCCGACACGATCTCCGCTCCGTAGAACCGGGCCCTCTCCTCGGAGAACACACGGTCTCGTGATAGGTGGAAGAACAGCTGGGTTGAAAGAGATGGTTATTGTGTCAATTCAATTTACAGTCACATAAATCCAAACTATTTCCCCCCAACATTACCGGTATTAAGTTCACCATCATACAATTGTCTACCATGTAAGATAAGGAATCATGTCCACTCTATTCATTACAGTCCATCTGCAATGTTCTGAGTATTTCACCTCACTGATAAGGCCTTTACATCAGGTAAAATGCAACAAAGTACGCACCTCCCCTCCATTGGCGTACTCCATGACGAAACACAAGCGGTCGTGCGTCTGGAAGGAGTACTTCAGACCCTTTACGGAGCGGATGAAGGAAGAGCACAATTAGGTTACCCATTTATATTAGTATAACAGTAAACAGAGGGAACAGAGTTCCTATTGCACACCAATGGAATGGTCTCTCACCGTTAAGAAGGGGTGTTTGGAGTTCTGCAGTACTCGGTTTTCAGTGAGAGTGTGTGCTACTTCATCCTAGAGAAGACTAAGGAGATGAGCTTGATCCAAGAAGAGGAAATACCAGTATACACAGACTACGCGAGCGCGCGCGCACACACACACACACACACACACACACACACACACACACACACACACACACACACACACACACACACACACACACACACACACACACACACACACACACACACACACACACACACACACACACACACACACACACACACACACGTCTACTCACTTTTGCCACAATCACTTCTTTCTTGAGGATTTTCATAGCGTAGTATTTTCCGGTTGCTTTTTCCTTCACCAGGATAACCTTCCCAAAAGTGCCTTTTCCCAAGAGTTTGAGGTATTCAAAGTCGTGCATAGTCTAGGAGACAAAGTGTTAAAAACAAAGAGATGGATGAACTTTATTTTACCATATCTAAAACCCTGCCACTGGTATTTGCCTTACAGCAACACAAATGCTGAGAACAGAGGGTTAGGTGTACGCACCACTTTGAGTTTGGGCTTGGTGAGGTACATCTCCATGTCCATGGGGTCTGGTGAGGAGTCCATCCTCTCCTCCTCCTGTTTCTGCAGCCCATCAGCCACCTCCTGGATGGCCTTTGTCCACTGCTCCCTGAGGACGGAGGGACCCAGAGGTTGGATGACTCTACGTGTGTGTGTGTGACACGTTATTTTTTAGGGGACCAGAAGTCCCCACAAGAATAGTAAACAACAATTTCAGCAACTGGGGACATTGTTAGTCCCCATAAGGTCAAATGCTATTTCTAGGGGGTTTAGGGTTAAGGTTAGAATTAGTGTTAGAAGCTACGGTTAGTTTTAAGGTTAGGAGCTAGGGTTAGGGAAAGAGTACAGGTTAGGTTTAGGGAAAATAGGATTTATAGGACTGAATTGTGTGTCCCCCACAAGGTTAGCTGTACAAGACAGTGTGTGTATGTGTGTAACCTACCTATCCTCTGGGCTCTCCACATGGAAGGTGCGTTCTATGACAGTGGTCCACTGTAGGCAGCGGATGATGAATGTGTTGGGCTTGGGTCGCTCAGTCTTCATCAGCTGACATTCTGCTGGTCATAAGGAAAAAGAGAGGGAGAGAGCGGGAACGTGAGCGAGATATGTCATGTGGTGAACCATCAGGGATGCATAGAATGTAGTGCAGGGCAAGAACAAAAATGTGCAACCTCTGAGGTACTTGAGGACCTGAGTGGAGATGCACTGCTCAATTTGTGTGTTAAATATTGTGATTAGGGGGGAGAGGGTCAGAGGGTTGCCTTACGTGCTACTGAGAAGTTATTGAGTGGCGTCTCCAGTTGGTCGACGTCTTGCGGTCGCTCCTTGTACCCGATGAACGTACCGTCTCTCTTCAGCAAGAAATACCTGGGCCTCCAGGTCTTTATGTACTCTCCTGAGAGGAAGCGAGAGAACCATTTAACAGATACCCTTTAGCCAATTGCAGGTATTACATCAGAAAGGAGACTACTCAACCTGTCAGTACAATCCTAACCCAGTCTGAAGAGCCATAAGAGCACTGAGCTATCGCTAACCCTAGGGGGAGCTAGTAATGGTAGCATGTTGGACAAGTGTGTGAGAGAGACTGAGTTTGGTTGACCGCAAACTTCTGAGGCATTTGTCTTGGTGGTTTCGTCGAAAACAGAACTTCCCCTCATAGGCCTTTTCTATATCTCCCCTTTGCACTGCATGTGTGTTGTACTGCCTTCCTGTACTGTACCTTTAAGACAGGCAGCTAGTAAACAGGGTCTCTGATATGTTTTTCATTAATTTTTATAACTGTGACTACGGGTACTTCTGGTAATCAACAACCATATTCTAGAAAACAGGAAGTGACACACTAACAGCACATTTCGAGAAAAACGACATCCCAATCAGGTGTAGTGTCGGTGCTGCTGACTCATCTGTTAACTGCTCAATAAGGGTGATAAGATTGGAATCTTCGAAAAACAGTTTCATTTCACACGCATACTTCATGCCTAACTACTAAGGCAGATGAGTGTGTGATGCTCCTAGGGCAAAGTGACCTAATGAACAAGCTGTTGCCTTATAAAAGACAATCCATACCTATTAAGTGTTGTTGCATGGTGCCTGTCTAGACTCATTTACCAATGCCACTCATCTGAAACCCATATCTTTGCAAACACATAGGCCAAGGGTTAAACTTGCGGTAATTTATGGCAGCTTGGTAATTTCAACTTTTAATTTTTTAATTGTAGTTGTATATAGTATTCTTTTTTATATCTCTGTGTCAATATTGTCCATAGGTTTCAAGAGAAAAGCCTAATTTTTTTTCAACATTTTGGTGCCAAAACATTTAAAGTAAAATAAAAAAAAAGGCTATTTCATGCAGACACACACACACACACACAAATTAAATTGTATTTGTCACATGCTTCATAAACAACAGGCTACAGACTAATAGTCAAAAGCTTACTTACGGGTCCTTTTCCAACAGAGTAAAAAAAAAAAAAAGTTACGAGGAATAACTGAGAAAAATAGCATGGCTATATACAGGGAGTATGAGTACCGAATCGACGTGCAGCAAATTGGAGGAAAACGAGGTAGCTCTATAAATATACAATGATTTCAGAAAGTATTTAGACCTTAAACTTTTCACATTGTTACATTACAGCCTTTTCTAAAATGGATTAAATAAATGTTTTTCCTTAATCTACACACAATACCCCATAATGACAAAGTGAACAGGATTTTAGAAAGTTTATAAAAAATAAACAGAAATACCTTTAGTATTTAAGTATTCAGACCCTTTGCTATGTGACTAAATTGAGCTAAGGTGCATCCTGTTGCCATTGATCATCCTTGAGATGTTTCTACAACTTGGAGTCCACCTGTGGTAAATTCAATTGATGGGACATGATTTGGAAAAGCACACACCTGTCTATATAAAGTCCCACAGTTGACAGTGCTGTGGGATCTTCCCTAACCAGAAACCATGGATTGATGGCAGCATTCACACAAAACAAAGCGCGAACCACTGCTTTTAATCATGGCAAGGCGACCTGAAGCATAACCGAATACAAACAGTGTAGCTATTCCCTCCGCAAGGCAATCAAACAAGCTACACGTCAGTATAGAGACAAAGTGGAGTCGCAATTCAACGGCTCAGACACGAGACGTATGTGGCAGGGTCTACAGACAATCACGGACTACAAAAAGAAAACCAGCCCCGTCGCAGACACTGATGTCTTGCTCCCAGACAAACTAAACTTCTTTGCTCGCTTTGAGGACAATACAGTGCCACTGACATGGCCCGCTACCAAAACCTGCAGGCTCTCCTTCACCGCAGCCAACGTGAGTAAAACATTTAAACGTGTTAACCCTCGCAAGGCTGCCGGCCCAGGCGGCATCCGTAGCCGCGTCCTCAGAGCATGCACAGACCAGGTGGCTGGTGTGTTTACGGACATATTCAATCAATCCCTATCCCAGTCTGCTGTTCCCACATGCTTCAAGAGGGCCACCATTGTTCCTGTTCCCAAGAAAGTGAAGGTAACTGAGCTAAACGACTATTGCCCCGTAGCACTCACTTCAGCCTTCCCTGTGGCTCAGTTGGTAGAGCATGGTGTTTCCAACGCCAGCATGGTGTGTGCAGCGCCAGGGTTGTGGGTTCGATTCCCACGGGGGGCCAGTACAAAAAAAATGCATGAAATGTATGCATTCACTACTGTAAGTCGCTCTGGATAAGAGCATCTGCTAAATGACAAATGTAAATGAAGTGCTTTGAGAGACTAGTCAAGGATCATATCACCTCCACCCTAGACCCACTCCAATTTGCTTACCGCCCCAATAGGTCCACAGACGACACAATCAAACTGCACACTGCCCTAACCCATCTGGACAAGAGGAATACCTATGTAAGAATTAGAGGTCGACCGATTAATCGGAATGGCCGATTAATTAGGGCCGATTTCAAGTTTTCATAACAATCGGTAATCGGTATTTTTGGCCACCAATTTGCCGATTTAAATATTTTTATTTTATTTATTATTATTATTTTTTTACCTTTATTTAACTAGGCAAGTCAGTTAACACATTCTTATTTTCAATGACGGCCTAGGAACGGTGGGTTAACTGCCTTGTTCTGGGGCAGAACGACAGATTTTTACCTTGTCAGCTCGGGGACGCAACCTTACGTTAACTAGCCCAACGCTCTAACCACCTGCTTTACGTTGCCAAGGTAAGTTGCACGACTGTACCTAACCATAAACATCAATGCCTTTCTTAAAATCAATACACAGAAGTGTATATTTTTAAACCTGCATATTTAGCAAAAAGAAATCCAGGTTAGCAGGCAATATTAACCAGGTGAAATTGTCAGTTTTGCGTTCGTTGCACACAGAATCAGGGTATACAGAATCTGGCTCGTTGCGAACTAATTTGCCAGAATTTTACGGAACTATGAAATGACATTGTAGGTTGTGCGATGTAACAGGAATATTTAGACTTATGGATGCCACCCGTTAGATAAAATACGGAACGGTTCCGTATGTCACTGAAAGAATGTTTGAGATGATAGGTCATTAATATGGTCAAATCCAGAAACTAAGGTTTATTATATTATAGTTAAGTCTATGATAGAGCAGTCTGACTGAGCGGTGGTAGGCAGCAGCAGGCTCGTAATAGTCAAAGATATATGGTTTAGAGAGAAATAGTCGACGCGTCATAATTCCTGTAATAACTTGCGGCTGAACTTGAAAGGGGTTCCTTCTTTATTTTACCGTTCATGTCTTCCATAGAGAATGTCTTGATCTACTTCAAATAAGGTCTGTGTTTTGTGCTTAAACCGCCTCGGCGTTTCGATACCCGTGTAAATCTCACTAGGTAACGTTTGTCAACATATTTTCATAAATCCACTCTACAAAAAAAATTATTCGCTTATATTGATCAGAGTTATATCCTATGGATATCTACACAGTTATACAATTGGCAAGGTGGTGTAAGCCTAAACCAAACACAGACCTTATTTTAAGTTAATCTAAAAATATCCTATGGAATAAATGAAGAAACCGCTATTCAGATTTTGCTAGGTGTCATGGGAATTGTGACTCGCACTTTGGTAGTCAATTCTTACCATGCCCATTATTAAAATAGGATTTCCTGCATATAGAAATTAGTTTTTGTTTTCAGCATTCATCACAGGTAACAAACTCTATTTTTATTATTCAAACAGTTGAGAGTATTTGTCTCCTAAGCAGACTCTTCAGTATCGTTGTCACTTCAGAGCTGTGTGTGTGTGTGTGTGTGTGTGTGTGTGTGTGTGTGTGTGTGTGTGTGTGTGTGTGTGTTATATATAGATATCTATATCTAAACACACACATATAAAAAAAAAAAAAAAAAACGGCCGATTAATCGGTATCGGCTTTTTTTGGGCCGCCAATAATCGGTATCGGCGTTGAAAAATCATAATCGGTCGACATCTAGTAAGAATGCTGTTCATCAATTACAGCTCAGCATTTAACACCATAGTACCCTCCAAACTCGTCATTAAGCTCGAGACCCTGGGTCTCGACCCCGCCCTGTGCAACTGGGTCCTGGACTTCCTGACGGGCCGCCCCCAGGTGGTGAAGGTAGGAAACATCTCCACCCCGCTACTCCTCAACACAGGGGTCCCACAAGGGTGCAATCTCAGCCCTCTCCTGTACTCCCTGTTCACCCATGACTGCATGCACGCCTCCAACTCAATCATCAAGTTTGCAGCCAACACTACAGTGGTAGGCTTGATTACCAACAACGACGAGACGGCCTACAGGGAGGAGGTGAGGGCCCTCGGAGTGTGGTGTAAAGAAAATAACCTCACACTCAACGTCAACAAAACAAAGGAGATGATCGTGGACTTCAGGAAACAGCAGAGGGAGCACCCCACCATCCACATTGACGGGACAGTAGTGGAGAAGGTGGAAGGTTTTAAGTTCCTCGGCGTACACATCACGGACAAACTGAAAAGGTCCACCAACACAGACATCGTGTTGAAGAAGGCGCAACAGCGCCTCTTCAACCTCAGGAGGCTGAAGAAATTCGGCTTGTCACCAAAAACAAACTTTTACAGATGCACAAATCGAGAGCATCCTGTCGGGCTGTATCACCGCCTGGTACGGCAACTCCTCCGCCCACAACAGTAGGGCTCTCCAGTGGGTAGTGAGGTCTGCACAACGCATCACCGGGGGCAACCTACCTGCCCTCCAGGACACCTACACCACCCGATGTCACAGGAAGGCCAAAAAAGATCATCAAGGACAACAACCACCCGAGCCACTGCCTGCTCACACAGCTATCATCCAGAAGGCAAGGTCAGTACAGGTGCATCAAAAGCTGGGACCGAGAGACTGAAAAACAGCTTCCATCTCAAGGCCATCAGAGTGGTAAACAGCCATTACTAACATTGAGTGGCTGCTGCCAACATACTGACTCAAATCTCTAGCCACTTTAATAATAAAAAATTGGATGTAATAAATGTATCACTAGTCACTTTAAACAATGCCACTATATAATGTTTTCATACATTACTCATCTCATATGTATATAATGTACTCTATACCATCTACTGCATCTTGCCTATGCCGGTCAGCCATCGCTCATCTCTATGTACATATTCATTCCTTTACACTTGTGTGTATAAGGTAGTTGTTGTGAAATTGTTAGATTACTTGTTAGATATTACTGCATGGTAGGAACTAGAAGCACAAGCATTTCGCTACACTCGCATTAACATCTGTTAACCATGTGTATGTGACCAATAAAATTGTGACCAATAACCATGTGTATGTGACCAATAAAAACCAAGCCATGAGGTCGAATTTGGGGAAGGATACAAAAACAATATCTGAAGCAATGAAGGTCCAAGAACACAGCGGCATCCATCATTCTTAAATGGAAGAAGTCCACGGCAAGCGGTACTAGTGCACCAAGTCTGGAACCAACAGGACCCTGAACAGCTTCTACCCCCAAGCTATAAGTCTGCTAAACAAGGCTGATAAATAGCAAATCAAATGACTAACCAAACTACATGCATTGACCTTTTTTTTTAAACTAACTTTTGCACTGAGTATGCACACACACTGCTGATGCTACTGCGCCACAATACGAAGCTGCTACCGTCTTATCTACCCTGTTGCCTAGACATTTTACCCCCTACCTATATGTACATAGCTACTACCTCAATGAACTTGTACCCCTGCACATCGATTCGGTACTGGTACTCCCTGTATATAGCAATGTTATTTTTACTTGTTATTCACCGCAAGGTGCTACAGAGGGTGATGAGTATGGCCCCCTTTTCTATTATCATCTTTAACTCTGCATAGTTGGAAAAGGACACAAGCATTTCACTGCTTGTGAACAGGTGGAGACTAAGCATGCATCAAAGAACATTTTATTTGAATGGTATTCACTGAGTTGGTTTATATTTAGGATCATGTTTTACAGATGTCATCTTATTTGATTATTTAATATATATATTTTACATGTTGAGAGATTTGTACTATAAGGTACTGAACATTGTCAAACATGAGTTAGTCACATGATGGTTCTTCATGTCTGTGAACTTAGTTTCTTTGAAAAGTACATTTGTGAAAAAAAATGTACTAGAAAGTTAAACCCATTTGAACTTGGCACTAAAAAGGTTCTATCTGTAATCCAATCACAGGCCTGAACAAATACAGATGGACCAATCAGCATATCTTTGCCATCTCCCTCCAAGTATGGTCTAGACTAGTCTTGCCAGCAATAATGGCATGCAAGCAAAAACAAAAAAGGAAAAAGTCAGAAATCTTAAAATAATTGTTAGGTAATGACAGTAATTCATCTGATTATCATAATACGTGTTCTGACTCCATCTTGTTAAATAGTGATATTCTATAATTTATGTATTCAAATAGCTATTCTTAAAAACAGAACATGTCTAATTCAGAAGTGTCAGATTGACATTTCAGAGCTATAAGGTTCTGTGATTGCACCAGTAAAAATGTAAAAAATAAAAAAATACATAAATAAATCTCTCTCTCATCTATAGACAAGGGAACAAGAGCGAGGATTTTGATACTCTGAACTTTAGGTACCTTTAAAAAAGGTGGACCTTAATGGGTTATGAAAGAATAATACACTTCAAATAGTTCTGAGATCTGGGATGTGAAAACGTTGATGCTCAATATCTCAGAAATATGCTTTGCACAGATGGCATTATAAGGGTCTAAGGTCACGATTCGATAAGGCCACACAGAGGGCCAGAGATAATTACACACTTATGATAATCTGAAGTACCCCAAAAGGCCACTAGAATAAAGCAGCAGAGTGTGCGCGTCAGGGTTTCCCAGTTAGTAAAATGTGGTGCCGGATATTTGACCAGCAGCATTTAAAATGTAGTGGACCCATATGCATTTGGTGCGTAACCGGATTAGGGTGTCCACCCACGGTGCTAAGAATTTCATAATTCACATTTAGATCATGGTAATTCATATTAACAGAACATGCAAATCCAGGATGCAACGATGTGCAGTCCTTCTTACCGAATTCTGATGCATACTTTGAAGGACGTTAGAATTACTGTCTACATGTACTTTTCCTCAGCCAACAAAACAAGCAACGAACAGCAAAATCACTAGCCTTTTTCAATATACTATCGTCCCATAGTAGAAAAGTTTACCTATTCTACTGGTCAGCTTGTCGAGAAAGAAATAACCTATTCCAAACACACAGACAGTTGTGAGGGGGATGAGTGATGCAACAGATCAGAAACTTTTGCTAAAAATGCGGATAAACTAGTATTTATTTACATTATAAGAGCAGCAATGCGCACAAGTCAGTAGGCTACGCATGCATGAACGTTCCGAACACACCGACATCGTTTTGCGGAAAATAGTACACACCACAATCTGGATATGTATGCAACAAAAGTTCAACATTCTCTTTCTGCTAATATTTTCGTCAAGCAAATCTACACATACAGTTTGACGCATACTTTCGATAAATCCAAGTGTGCACCACACCGAACGCACTGCAACTGCCTCTGCAACGCAAACGCAGTGTTTCATTTGAAATTAATGGAATTCTGATGTACCAAAATGCAACGCTGTCGGTGTTCGAAGCATAATGGAATTAGCAGTAAAACGCAGTCCTCAAAAGCGCCCCGCACATGCGAACAGTTTCATGTGAAAGACTTGAATATCGAAAGAGGGGAGATCTAATATGCTACAACTCGCATGGGTGGCTAATATGACTAAGATTGTGCTACTGGACAATGAAATACAGTTTATATAAAATATTTGCCTCTACGGATACGGTCTGATTTTGGCTAGGCTACTTTGAAGCAAGGTAAGACATGCCTCATATGTAGTAAAACTTTAAGCATGTTTTTTTAAATGCATACTGCCTCGCGCTGATGAAGCCTGCCTTCCGTTGCTTATGCATTTGCTATTTGAGATGCTATAGCAGCAGCTCTCGCGCTGTCTGACACCTTCAACTCAAAGGTTCTGTATGCGGTACGCGTGTGATAAAATACTAAACGAATATACTGTACACGAGCCAATTTCATAAAATTATGCGTGTGGCATGGACATGGATGGTTTCGCACAGCTGCAGTTGCACATGATGCTCCTAGGGCAAAGAGTGAGCTAATTAAGAAGCTGTTGCCTTAAGAGTGGTTAGCTGACAATATCACGAATCTGATGCCCACGCTTCAATGGAGCAGAAGACTCTGTTGGTTTGTTTCTGAACAGCTAGCAACAATGACATGCAGCTGCCATGTGGGGAATCGTACGTGGCTTATTTCAGTTCGTATCTTTTTGACTGAAGTCATATCGATGCTAATATGGCTAAAATTCGCTAGCTAACCAACAACTGTAACGATGTATTTGAGAGACATTGTGCAAATGTATTAATGTTTTCAATAAACATTGTCGACAAAATATAGTTTACATGTTGTCAACAATTCAAGCCAACCCAGTCTGTTTTGCCTCAGTTGCGCACGTGTCATTTTATTTTAACAACCAACCTGTCTATAAAGACAATCCATCTCTGTATATTAAGTGTTGTTGCATGGTTCCCGTCTAGACTCACTTACCAATGACGCTCATCTCAAACCCATATCTTACAAACAACACCTAGGCCTAAACTTCTGGTAATTTACCAAAGTTACCAAAACTTTCGCTAATGAACTGGTAATTTATGCCACTCTGGTAACTCTGGTCATTTATATTTGAACTTTTATAAAAATGTATTCATATAGTATTCATTTGTTTACACCTGTGTCCATGAGTTTCTAATGGATCGAACATATGATTCAAGAGAATTTAAAAAGCATCGAATCAACAATAGCATTATTTTCAATTAACTCTGCAACTCTTCCAACCATTTACTTTTTCACAATTGCCACCAGTTTGACACCAAAACATTTACAATGACATTTTTTTTAAACAAAGTGTATTTCATGCTGAAACCCTCATATTAAAACAGCAATGATATTCACTAAGTTGATGATTTATATTTAGGATCATGTTTTACAGCTTTGTCATTCTATTTTTAAAATCTTATTTGATAATTTTATATATTTATTTTACATGTGATAAGGCCACACAGAGGGCCAGAGATAGACACGTGATTATCTGAAGTACCCAAAAGGCCACTAAATGTCATGTGAGAAAATTACTGTTAGCAGTAATATACTCTCCCTTTGCAACACTACATAAATCTGCCTCCACCCTAGTGGCAGATCAGTGCATTGAGGTAAAAGGAGAGAGACCCAGTAAACAATTGAGATTAAAACTAATAATGAATAAATCATTTATAGCTACCCAAGCAGGCAGGAAGTCAGTGGCTAAGCCCACTGGTACAGTGACAGGGCAGATAAGAGATGCCATTGCAGTCTGGGTTAGGAGAAGGATGTGGTTTCAAAAGGAACTGTGTGTGGCTTATAATAAGAATCCACTTCCTCCTCCCGCCCGTTTGGTTGTCTTAGGTAGTCTCTTCTAAAAGAGGAGTCGAACACATGTAAACTATTGCGGTGTATGCATGTAGATAGCTACAAAAGAAGCAACTTAAACAAGTACCTTTATTGGCAAAACAATCAATCATCTATATATGCATAGTGTGCTTACACTTTGTTAATATAACTCTGAAAAATGTATTGCATGAAAATTGCTTGTGAGCAGAATGAATGAGGGCAGACCCGCACACTTCCTGTCTAGACTAAGACAAGTGGGTCAAAACGGCAGTCAGATGTCAGCTGTCTCTGGCCTTTTCCATTCAAACACAAGCACAGGCAACAGTGGTCCAGTAGTCTTCTGGTCAGTGGTCCCATTTGCAAGCATCTATGAGCCTTATGCTAGGTCTTGTTAACACAAGGTGGTACAGTAAGTTCTGTACGTGTACATTTGATAACTCAAACATTTCTCATCCACATGTAAGTGTTGAGAGGAGCCAACACCACAAGCACGTCTTAGCCTTACAACCACTCCAAGATTCCTCAACTCACTCCAGTGTTCAACCACACTGGGTCTGAGGTTTTTGGTAAGGAAGGTACTGGATGGCCTGGCTGACAACCATGGCCACCCTCCCCCAACTAACTGCCAATCTCTACAGACAGATCCTGGTGTATCCATCTCTGCAACATTCACAAATGGAATGCTTTGATCAGGCAAGAGTGGCACACCATCGCAAGCCACACAGCTGCAGGCTAAACGGTGTGGTCTGCTGCCTACAACATGGGTGTGGCTACTTCGACTAACCACGAGGCTAGTCCCATGTCAGGGACAAACCAGCTGCCAGGATACTAAAACAGACTTTAGGTTGAAGGTGGGATTTAAGAATACGTCTTTCCAGTGGTGATTTGAGTCACATCCAAACCATCTTGTTCCTCCTTCATCTTGTATGACTCATTTGATTGGAATCGGAGGACTCCTAGCCATGTTGAGAGATTGGCTAAAGGGAAAGGTGGATGCGTTCCAGGGAATCCAGATGTTTTTCCCTCAGAGCAGGCTTTTCCAGTGGGTGACTAACTCCTTGGCTCAGGCCCCTGCCGTGTTTCAACGTGAAAAGAATCACAGGGAGGTCATCCAAGCAGCCATCCGTGGCTTTGATTATCCCTGGAATAGTGGGAAAGTCCACGCTCTGTCTGCAGTGATGGAACCAATCCCATGAGAGAACACCTTTGAATACCATCCAGTAAATCTTGTGTACTTAACTCGCCTCACGCTAACAGCCCTATTTAATGGAAGCAAGACACAAAGACACAGCGGTTGACACAGCGGTTGAACCAAAAGGACAGATTTCCACCGGTCTAGTGTCCATTGCTTGTGTTTCTTGGCCCAAACAGGTCTTTCTTATTGGTGTCCTTTAGTAGTGGTTTCTTTGCAGCAATTCTATCATGGAAGCCTGATTCACGCAGTCTCCTCTAAACAGTTGATGTTGAGGTGTCTAACTTGAACTCGGAAGTATTTATTTGGGCTGCAATTTGAGGTGCAGTTAACTCTACTGCAGAGTATAAGTTCATTAGAGGTACCTCTGGGTCTTCCTTTCCTGTTGTGGTCTTCATGAGAGCCTGTTACATCATAGCGCTTTATGGTTTTTGCAACTGCACTTGAAGAAAGTTTTAAAGTTGTTGAAATATTCCGGATTTACCGACCTTCATGTCTTAAAGTAAAGTTTCGCTTTGCTTATTTGAGCTGTTCTTGCAATAATATGGACTTGGTCTTTTACCAAATAGTGATATCTTCTGTATTCCAACCCTACCTTGTCACAACACAACTGATTGGTTCAAATACAAGAAAGAAAGAAATTCCACAAATTCACTTAAGGCACACCTGTTAATTGAAATGCATTCCAGGTGACTACCTCATGAAGCTGGTTGAGAGAATGCCAAGTGTTACTACATAATTCCATGTGTTATTTCATCATTGTGATGTCTTCACTATTGTACAATGTAGAAAATAGTACAAATAAAGAAAAACCCTGGAATGAGTAGGTGTCCAAACGTTTGACTGATACTGTATCATTTTTAGAAAATGATATTCAAGAGATGGGAAAAGGTTTTCAGTGTCAACTTAAAACTACTAAAACCAGATATAAAGTATATAGAAAAGATAATGTAGCTATCAAATTATAAGATCTTTGAGAACTAACAACCAAAATAAAAAAAGTAGCCAGTCAAGGAGAATAAAATTCCCAATTTCATGGGCCCCCCATTGATTTTGCCATAATATTTGAGTCACTCAGATATCATAAGAACACTGCACAAGCCATGGCAAAATACGTAGAATTGCAGGAAACTACACTTATCAAAAATATAAAGGTGTTAGTCCCATGTTTCAGGAGATGAAATAAAATATCCCATAAATTTGCCAATATGCACATAAAGCTAATGTCTCGCAAATTTGGTGCACAATTATTATTTTTTACATCCCCGTTGAGCATTTCTACTTTTCCAGGATAATCCAGCCACCTTACAGGTGTGGCATATCAAAAAGCTGATTAAACATGATCATTACACAGGTGCACCTTGTGCTGACAATAAAAGAGCACTATAAAATGTGCCGTTTTGTCACAACAATGCCACAGATGCCTCAAGTTCAGGGAGAGTGCAATTGGCATGCTGACTGCAGGAATGTCCACCAGATCTGTTGCCAGAGAATTGAATGTTAATTTATCTACCATAAGCCGCCGTTTTAGAGAATTCGGCAGTACGTCTAACCGGCCTCGCACCTGCTGAAAACGTGTATGGCACCGTGTGGGCGAGCGGGTTTGCTGATGTCAACGTTGTGAACAGAGTGCCCATGGTGGCGGTGGGGTTATGGTATGGGCAGGCATAAGCTACAGACAACAAACACAACTGCATTTTATCAATGGCAATTTGAATGCAGACATATACATTGACAAGTTCCTGAGGCTCATTGTCGTGCCATTCATCCACCGCCATCCCTTCATGTTTCAGCATGATAATGCATAGCCCCATGTCGCAAGGATCTGTACACAATTCTTGGAAGATGAAAATGTACCAGTTCTTCCATGGCCTGCATACTCAGACATGTCACCCATTGAGCATGTTTGGGATGCTCGGGACCGGCACGTACGACAGCATGTTCCAGTTCCCGTTAATATCTAGCAACTTCGCACAGCCACTGAAGAGGAGTGGGACAACATTCCACAATCAACAGCCTGATTAGCTCTATGCAATGGAGGTGTCATGCTGCATGGGGCAAATGGTGGCCACAGCAGATACTGACTGGTTTTCTGATCCACGCCTAGGGCGGTCATGAAATTGTCAGCCGGTGATTGTCAAGTAAATAACTGCTGGTCTCACGGTAATTGACCGTTAATTAGCATAAAACATGTTTAGCATCCCCTGGCTTCCACGCATAGCCTACAAGCCAATGATGCAGACCATTGGAATATCTACATTTTAAAAAGCAATAAATATATGTAATATAGCCTACAACATCACAAATCCATTATTTAATTTAGACAGGTCTAAACAAACATGATATGAAGAAAATGTAGTCTATTTCAGAAGAACAGAATAGCATACTCTGAGTGGTCCTTACGTTAGGCCCGGATATGGCTTTGCCATATGACTGTGGGCTACACTAGTTTATTTTAACAGACAAGTTCTGCTTAGAATTCCATGGTATTATTTTGAAAAAAAGTGCGGTTAACAAAGAAACTGGTCCTATATACTTAATTTACAGTTTTTTATGCAACTTTAGTTGTGATAAACGTTGGGCTATAAATGTTTCGATTTTTTATACATGCATGATGGGACTCGAATGACGATTTGAAAAAAAGTCACAAGCTGCACACACTTCAGTCTCTCATTCACAATTTGATATTCTCGCCAAGCCTCGTATTTCCCAGCGGCATCCCCCTCGTGTGGCCATAATGCCTCTTAAAACTTCTTAAGGCTAGGGGGCAGTATTTGGAAGTTCGGATGACTGACGTGCCCAAAGTAAACTGCCTGTTACTCAGGCCCAGAAGCTAGGATATGCATATAATTGGTAGTATTGGATAGGAAACACTTAAGTTTCTAAAACTGTTAAAATAATGTCTGAGTATAACAGAACTGATATGGCAGGTGAAAATCCGAGGAGAATCCATCCGGAATTTTTCTTTTAGGTCACCACCCATTGAAATGCTTGTCTACGGGGAATTCAAAGGAAATCCTCCCAGATTGCAGTTCCTATGGCTTCCACTAGATGTCAAGTCTTTAGAAAGGGTTTCAGGCTTGTTTTTTGAAAAATGAATTACTAGTTGTAGTTTTTCACTGTGGCTCTCATTTTGACTGTAGTCTTGTGGCACGCGTGGATGAGGACACACCTCGTTATTTATCTCCGGTATTAAACATACTACATTGTCTTAAATTGTATCATTTATTTACATTTTAGGGTACCTGAGGATTGATTAGAAATGTTGTTTGACTTGTTTGGACAAAGTTTATTGGTAACTTTTGGGATTCCTTTGTATACATGTTGAACTAGTGGAACGGGTGGATTACTGAATCAAACGCGCCAACTAAACATACTTTTTGGGGATATAAAGGACTTTACCGAACAAAACAACCATTTGTTATGTAGCTGGGACCCTTGGGATTGAAAACAGAGGAATATCTTCAAAGTTAAAATAAATCACTTATCGCCATTTCTGACTTGTTTGGAAAGATGGTTTGGAAAATGTTTAATGCTTTTGTATGTGTGGCGCTGTCCTCATAAATCGCATGGTATGCTTTCGCCATAAAGCCTTTTTGAAATCTGACAGAGTGGCTGGATTAACAAGACGTTATGCTTTTAAATGATGTATGACACTAAATATTTTCATGAATGTTTAATATTACGATTTTTGTATTTTGAATTTCGCGCTCTGCAATTTCACCGGATGTTGTCGAAGCGCCCCACCTTTCCCAAAAATCCATGCCTTTTGAGGCCAAAGTGGCCGTTGTGTCCTTGAGCGGAATATAATAGGCTAATTATAATTCCCAGCTGCCATGCTCCGAAGTACCTCTCACTCACATGGCTCTCTCACATGTGGCCAATGCCCGCTACGTGATCGGGTCCTTTACAGTCATTTTAGTAGGCTACAAGTGAATAAAGACCGACACGTCGCAAATGCAACTGCGCACGTCCCCCATTATCGAATTCCGAGGCGCATATTAAAGATGTTAGAACTGTCCACATTTAGCCTACTTTGTGTCAGCCAACAAGTTGAGTGGGCTTAACGAACAGCAAAAGCACGGGACCGGCAATCTACTATCCCCCATAGTGCAAAATTTGACCTATTCTACTGGTCAACTTGTCCTTCTGTGCAATAAATAAATAATCCAAACACCTTGGACAGTTGTGGGATGCGATAGATGTGAAAGTCTCAAAATAAATAAGGTATGCTCTGTTTCATGCCTTAATTGATAATACAATTCACAAGCAATAGGCTAATATTGTCACCCATCAGACTATTCTTAATTTAATGTTGTCTTTACATATACTAATGTTTGAAATTAGTTGCGATTTAGAATGGACCATTATCATGCATCCGTCTCAGAACAGGGGCAAAAAAATGCATGTAAACTACGCACTTAAATAGGAAAATGGAGGACACTTTTTCCCATGGTTAATTTTCCCACGCCAGCCAGGTAGGCTATGTTCCTGTGTTAAAGCGACACAATATTAGGAAAGTTGATGAATAAAATGTAACAGGCCTAGCCTATAGAAAGCTGATGGCCATCAAATGTTCTCACGCAATTGCATAGCCTATAGAAATGTTCCGCAACATGAGCACTCATGAAATGTTTGATTTACATTTGCATTGATGTCAGTGATTAGGAGGAACAATGAAGCGCTGAATACCAAGCAGTTAGCACGTTTACGCTACAAATGACCATCAGCAGCATCAGAGCTTGGAGAAGCCCAATTACCGTGATAAAACAGCCACGTGGAATTTGACTGCCTTCATGACCCGTGACTGCCAGTGTAGCAGTAACAGTCACCGTAACAGCCCTATCCATGCCCCTACCTTTTAAAAAAGTTACAGTATCTGACCAACATATGCAGATATGTATTCATGTGAAATCCATAGATTAGGTCTCAATTTATTTATTTCAATTGACTGATTTCCTTATGAACTGTAACTAAGTAAAATCTTGAGTTTCTATTTTTGTACAGTAAAGCTTTAAAACTGTACAACTTCCTCTCCACCTCATGCCAAAATGTGTAGAATTAAGGCTGTCCCCTGCAACAACAAAAATAATCTTGGTTGAATAGTCTTTTCTTTGGACCAATCGATTGGTAAATGTTTTAACATTTCTCCATATATAGACACATCCTGTGTTTTAATCAACTAAACTCAGCAAAAAAAAGAAGCGTCCTCTCACTGTCAACTGCGTTTATTTTCAGCAAAATTTATGTAAATATTTGTATGAACATAAAATTTAACAGACAAATAGAACAAGTTCCACAGACATGTGACTGACAGAAATTGAATAATGTGTCCCTGAACAAAGGGGGGGGGGGTCAAAATCAAAAGTCAGTATCTGGTGTGGCCACCAGCTGCATTAAGTACTGCAGTGCATCTCCTCCTCATGGACTACACCAGATTTGCCAGTTCTTGCTGTGAGATGTTACCTCACTCTTCCACCAAGGCACCTGCAAGTTTCCAGACACTTCTGGGGGTGAATGGCCCTAGCCCTCACCCTCCGATCCAATAGGTCCCAGACGTGCTCAATGGGATTGAGATCCGGACTTTTCGCTGGCCACGGCAGAACACTGACATTCCTGTCTTGCAGGAAATCATGTACAGAACGAGCAGTATGGCTGGTGGCATTGTCATGCTGGAGGGTCATGTCAGGATGAGCCTGCAGGAAGGGTACGACGAGGGAAGAGGATGTCTTCCCTGTAACGCACAGCGTGGAGATTGCCTGCAATGACAATAAGCTCAGTCCGATGATGCTGTGACACACCGTCCCAGACCATGACGGACCCTCCACCTCCAAATCGATCCTGCCCCAGAGTACAGGCCTCGGTGTAACGCTCCTTCCTTTGACGATAAACACGAATCAGAACATCACCCCCCGGTGAGACAAAACTGCGACTAGTCAGTGAAGAGCACTTTTTGCCAGTCCTGCCTGGTCCAGCGACAGTGGGTTTGTGCCCAGAGGCGATGTTGTTGCCGGTGATGTCTGGTGAGGACCTGCCTTACAACAGGCCTACAAGCCCTCAGTCCAGCCTCTCGTGGACAGTCTGAGCACTGATGGAGGGATTGTGCGTTCCTGGTGTAACCCGTGCAGTTGTTATTGCCATCCTGTACCTGTCCCGCAGGTGTGATGTTCAGATCCTGTGCAGGTGTTGTTACACGTGGTCTGCTACTGCGAGGACAATCAGCTGTCCGTCCTGTCACCCTGTAGCGCCGTCTTATTGCCCTGGCCACATCTGCAGTCGTCATGCCTTCTTGCAGCATGCCTAAGGCATGTTCTCGCAGATGAGCAGAGACCCTGGGCATCTTTTTGGCGTTTTTCAGAGTCAGTAGAAAGGCCTCTTTAGTGTCCTAAGTTATCATAACTGTGACCTTAATTGCCTACCGTCTAAGCTGTTAGTGTCTTAACCTGTTGGGGATAGGGGGCAGTATTTACACGGCCGGATAAAAAAAGTACCCGATTTTAATCTGGTTACTACTCCTGCCCAGTAACTAGAATATGCATATAATTATTGGCTTTGGATAGAAAACACCCTAAAGTTTCTAAAACTGTTTGAATGGTGTCTGAGTATAACATAACTCATATGGCAGGCAAAAACCTGAGAAGATTCTGAACAGGAAGTGGCCTGTCTGACAAGTTCTTGTTCATCTTGGCTCTTTTTATTGAAGACTGAGGATCTTTGCTGTAACGTGACACTTCCTACGGCTCCCATAGGCTCTCAGAACCCGGGAAAAAGCTGAATTATATCGAGGCAGCCCCTGGCTGAAACACATTAGCGCGTTTGGATAGTGGCCTGTCAGAGGACCATCAGACTGGTGCTCGTGCACGAGATGTTTTTATTTTCCCTCTCTTTGAAGGAAAACCACCACTCCCGGTCGGAATATTATCGCTTTTTTACGAGAAAAATTGCATAAAAATTGATTTTAAACAGCGGTTGACATGCTTCGAAGTACGGTAATGGAATATTTAGAATTGTTTTGTCACGAAATGCGTCGTGCTCGTCACCCTTCTTTACCATTCGGATAGTGTCTTGAACGCACAAACAAAACGCCGCTATTTGGATATAACTATGGATTATTTGGGACCAAACCAACATTTGTTGTTGAAGTAGAAGTCCTGGGAGTGCATTCTGACGAAGAATAGCAAAGGTAATAACATTTTTCTTATAGTAAATCTGACTTTGGTGAGTGCTAAACTTGCTGGGTGTCTAAATAGCTAGCCCTGTGATGCTGGGCTATCTACTGAGAATATTGCAAAATGTGCTTTCACCGAAAAGCTATTTTAAAATCGGACATAGCGAGTGCATAGAGGAGTTCTGTATCTATAATTCTTAAAATAATTGTTATGTATTTTGTCAACGTTTATCGTGAGTAATTTAGTAAATTCACCGGAAGTTTTCAGTGGGTATGCTAGTTCTGAACATCACATGCTAATGTAAAAAGCTGGGTTTTGATATAAATATGAACAAAACATGCATGTATTGTATAACAATGTCCTAGGAGTGTCATCTGATGAAGATCAAAGGTTAGTGCTGCATTTAGCTGTGTTTTGGGTATTTGTGATGCATGCTAGTTGCTTGGAAATGGCTGTGTGGTTTTTTGTGTATATGTACTCCTAGCATAATCGAATGTTTTGCTTTCGCTGTAAAGCCTTTTGGAAAAATCGGACAACGTGGTTCGATTCAGGAGTAGTGCAACTATAAAATGGTGTAAAATAGTCCTATGTTTGAGAACTTTGAATTATGACATTTTGTGGTTTTAAATTTGGCGCTCTGATTTGTCACTGGCTGTTGAATAGTGTGGTTCGTCCCACCTCCCCTAGAGAGGTTAAGCATACAGCTCAATGGTGGTTATACAAGGCTGCTATACTAAGCCTACTAATGACATTACTTATTATAATAACAACAACGAGATCAAGGAAAAAGTGGCATTATTATTATATATATATAAATAATTTGAACCTTTGGAACAGTGTAGACATAATACCAGAGGCTGGTCTAATGAAAAAAAAGTGTGATGCCTTTATTTCAGCATATCAAAGATTAAAAACAGCAGAATTTGGGTACTTGTTTTGGTTACAGGAGGCCTGATGCTCATGGAATCAGTAGGCTGTTGAACAAACACTCGAACAGGCAACAGGATGTGTCATTTCTGTAGATATGATTTATAAAGCCAAGCACATTTAAACAGTTAAGCTATTGATTAAAGACCTAATTAAGTTGGGGTTTCCTCTCCCTCTCCCTCCTCACTTTTACTCAACAATTAAGGCAAGGGCTGTTCTCGCATCTCCTAACTCTGCTGCTGCCTCCGCCCCATTGTTCTCAACACCAATATGCTGGTTAACTTCGCTATTATGCACATGGCAACATGGTCTATTTAAAAGGCACCAATTCAACAGTGCACTGATGTGTTTCAGAACCGCAGACAGCAACCACTATCCAACGCGGAACAAAACCCATTTGTAAAATATATATTTTTTTGTGATGCAACATTGTTCTTACATAATATAACCACATACAATTTCAGTAGCAAATGTCTGACTGATGGACTGTGCCATCCCCATGAATCAGTCCACTCAGACATGCAAGAATCAGACAGGTGTCTTGTACAACATGATTATTTTTTATTGCTACTGCTCGACTAAAGAAATCTCGGTCGACCAACAGCCTATCGACCAAACAATCCACCAGTCGACTAAAATGGGTCAGGCTTAGTAGAATTGCAATTAAGTCTCTGCGGCCAAGGGGGCCACTAAACTTTCGGTTGGAGGCTGTGCTATTGGACACACCCATTACCACTCCCCCTACGCTTCCTTTGCCACCACTGTTGAAAAAAATCCTAGGGGAAACACTGCTGCTAAACTAAATTTGTTATAGGATATTTGAGTGACAGGTGGGCAAAATCCACCCTGAGCAGAAAGTGCCCGACAGAACCACTCTGCAGCCTTCATAGTTTCCTGTGTGTGATGTCACCATGGTCACGTCAAGAGAGAAAACATCTCCAAATCCCTTGTGGACAAAACAGGCTCCCCGCCACATTAAGCGGCGCGAATCCAGCGCTGGCTGCCTTCCTTTTGATCAGGGCCCAGAGCCATTCTGGGTGGGGTCTGTCTGCATAGCTGAACTGAGATGACCCCCAAACTCCTAGCCACGGTGCTACACTGTCTGACTGGCCAAGGCTGGAGGGAGGGAGGGGGTAGGACTCTCCAGTAAAAACCCAATGGCCTTGCAAACTCCGACCATCCAATTTCTACAGTTTGTGTAGTAGGTGTCTTGCTGCTGCCATCCTCAGCCACACCCTAATCCCTGCTCCATTGCATCTCCTGGCTTTTCTAGAAAGTTGGCCTCTGGTTGAGTTGGGTGTTGTACACAACCCAATAACACCATTTGCTAGAAAATACCATATTGGAGAGTCCGTAAAATATGATATCCAGTATAGGCTATCATAGAAGATTTAATGTGTGAAAACCATCGTTTTTCATTTTTGCAATCTGGTCGTCCGCGTGGCTAAAGCTGTGTTGAGGCGTAACGGCGTACGCTAGGGCTGGGTGGTATACCGTATTTTATGATATACCGGTATTGATGCAGGGACCGGTTTGGGTTTTTACTTTACCTTCTATACCGGTATTTGAATGTTTGGTTTGTTGAATGTGATACGCCATGTGTAATGTAAAAAAAAAAAAAATGTCGCTACTTGAGTCATCTCTCCGTGCCACGTTCCACACAGACCTAGCCACGCCCTCTGTCACTCAAGGAGCGCATTTGATGTTCCGCAACCACGAGACACTTGCGTTCTGTCTGCATGGTTAATGCAGCACATGCAACAATGTTGACGACAACGATGCCGTTTTCACTTTGCTTCTTAATATAAATCCACTAGCGTTCTATAATGACACTATTAGTTCGTGTTTCTTACATCAGCAAACAGCTAGTATGTCTTTTCTTAGCAAGTTGACCTAAATCTTGTGAGATGCTAATGCTAATAGCTAGCTAGCTAATAAATGTACTGAGTAAGCGCAAACGTAGCTAGCTAATACAGCCTGATAATACCAGTGATGGTGTAGACATAAATCAGCATCTTCTAAATCAAAGAGGAATATGCAAAGCAAGAATGTTAGATACATGAAGTAGCTACGAGAAAACAACATGCAATGTAGCCAAAGCTTAAAGGGTCCCCTAGGAAACACTTTAGTTCCTACCCTGTCACAATAACTCCTCCCTGGCATTTTAATTCGTTGTCATTTCAAACACTGTATTCAATGTGACCACTATTATATTCTAACTACAGACTTAGACTAGTCATTCTATTTCCATGATTACAACAGTTTTGCTCTAATTAGAAAGTCAAATCGCAATTGCAACATTTGGTTAAAAATAAGTCCTAGATGATTTGCCCATATCATGCAGCCCTACATGGCAGTATGGAAATTCTCAATTGAGCAGTGGTGTAAAGTACTTAAGTAAAAATACTTTGAGGTACTACTTTACTTTTGACTACTTTTACTTCACTACATTCCTAAAGAAAATACTGTACTTTTTACTCCATGCATTTTCCCTGACACCCAAAAGTACTCGTTACATTTTGAATGCTTAGCAGGACAGTAAAACGATCAAATTCACGCACTTTTCAAGAGAACATCCCTGGTCATCTACTGCCTCTGATCTGGAGGACTCACTAAACACAAATGCTTTGTTTGTAAATTGTTGGAGTGTGCCCCTGGCTATCCGTAAATAAAAAAAATGGTTTGCTTAAGGAATTTGAAATTATTTACACTTTTACCTTTGATACTTAATTACATTTTATCAATTACATTTACTTTCGATACTTAAGTATATTTAAAACCAAATACTTTTACTCAAGTAGTATTTTACTGGGTGACTAACTTTTACTTGAGTAATTTTCTATTAATGTATCTTTACTTTTACTCAAGACATTTGGGTACTTTTTCCACCACCGCAATTGAGTGCAGGAAATGCAGAAATTATGAAAGTGCTGAAATTTGTTTTGGTTGAATTGAACAGTATAAAACAATCAATCAAAATGGAGAAAGACTCATTGAAATCACTTAGAATGGATGTGTTGCCACTCGGATCATTCACTACTCATAAAGCAAATGTAGAACTTTTATTATTAAAAAAATATATAATTGCATCCAACCATCCAATTTCTTTTAAATACCGTGATATAATATTTTGGCCATATCGCCCAGCCCTAGCATACGCTGGCAACAGTTAGTTAATACAGTGGGGGGTGTCTATTTCTTTGTTTATAGAACACGGAAAGGGTCAAAGGTGAAGCAGGTGTGAGTGGAAAACACGCCAATTCCAGACGGGACCAGAAAATATGCACATGGAATGGCCTGGGTCACAGCAGAGACCCAGAGTTCAATCTGCACACAGACTAATCCAAAACAAGAGAAAGGTTGAAAAACACAGCTTTAAAGTTAAATGGATGTGCGTTTCCCCCCCCCAGAAATTGGCAAATGTTCTAGACAAAACATTTATCATCAGCTTTTACAAATGCCCTGATATAACCTCGACTAGTGTGCACACTAACAGGTTTGTTATGAGGATGTATTCACAGGCCTTAGGTGTCAGGAACCATATTTTTATGGACCATAAACATTCATAGGGGCCATACACATTCTTATAGACCGTAAACATTGCATCACTTGCATTGTAGACCTGGTTATCGGTGAATGGAGCTGAAACAGGAAGCAATCTCAGAAACGTGTGATACAGGGACGACTATCTGCCCTTTTATCTCAAGAGACAACAGGTTGGCTAATTGAAAAGCATGCAAACATAACCAGAAAAAGCAACTACAAAATCTACACTTATTTCATAGCAGGACAGAGGCAACATCAATGGAAGATTGTGTGATTTCCAAAGCCTTAGGTAAGAGGGTGGTGGAGATTGAGGGTACAGGTATTACCTCGTTTGTGAAGCCATCCCTCCTTCACAATGACTACTTCACCCATGGTGGCCCGTGGAGGAATGGGGGAGGGGTTCTGTCCGCTGAGGTGGTCCCACAGAAGGAGGCGTCACTCTGGGCCCTTCACTCAAATCAGGAGCAGTATAGTGCTGGGGAAGGTTTCAGCCAGCACCGTTTAACTATTGGGAGGTTAAAAGAAACAGACAAGGAAGAAAATGCATCCTAGTTCAAATCGAGCAAATAATATTTGCAGCACTTAAGAATGTATCAAGGTAGAGTGAGAGCAACATTTAGAGAAAGAAACAACTACAACAAAATGGCAATCAGTGCTTATTCCACAAAAACACCAAGTTACTATACAAAGCAATTACAAAATCACCATAACAAAATGTTAATACAATGTTAGAGTAATTACAGTTTTACTACACATGAAAAACGGCAAATGAAATGTTACACGTTCCTATTTCTGTCTGAACGTCTTGTAGCATCCTCCTGAACAAGCCTCTGGTATTTGTTAGTACAAGACCCCTACTGTAACTGAAAGCACAGGGACACAGAACTATGCAGGCCTTTAGCAGCTGTCAAATCATTCTACTTTGTTATGGCTACCCCCACTTATCCCTCCATATATCTCAACAGTGGAAATATTGCTTCATTATCATCCCCTGGATATATATTTTTTGCAATTCCACATGTATCACGTAATGGAATTATAATCAAGATGGTACCCAGGTTAGTGCAAAAAAAGTGCTAAATAATTAGTGCAAAAAAAGTTATCATTTAAAAAAAAAAAAATCAGTTAGCAAGCATTGTGGGGCTCTATTTGTGCTAATCCTTTGTTTCTGGAAATCCTGCCCCTGACTGCAACCCAATGATATTAAAATAAAATTGCACAACTGTTTATCAGGATGAAATGAAGGCATGAAAAGAGCTTATGAATGCACTAACAGAAGATATGCATTCTAGAGGGGGTAATGCTGGTTCACATTCTGATACTGTATTGTCTTCAACAGACAGCAGGTGCTGTCTAGCACAGCCATATGCATTCTAGTGATGGGGGGGGTATCAATACAGTTACATAAATCGGGATATTATATTGTCAAAATCGGAATATTATTTGAGCTAGTAGGCTGTACCACTGCAACAAAACTCCAGTATTTTCCATTAATAGCTTGTTTTCCCCATCACTTTAAACTACAATATGTACACTACCGTTCAAAAGTTGGGGTCACTCATACAGTTCCTCGTTTTTGAAAAAAATTCAATGATGCTGGAGGAGAGCTTGACACCATCTGTCAAGCATGGTGGAGGCAATGTGATGGTCTGGGGGTGCTTTGGTGGTGGTAAAGTGGGAGATTTGTACAGGGTAAAAGGGATCTTGACGGAGGAAGGCTATCACTCCATTTTGCAACGCCATACCCAGCGCTTAATAGGAGCCAATTTCCTTCTACAACAGGACAATGACCCAAAGCACAGCTCCAAACTATGCAATAACTGTTTAGGTTAGAAGTAGTCATCTGGTATTCTGTCTATAATGGAGTGGCCAGCACAGTCACCGGATCTCAACCCAATTGAGCTGTTGTGGGAGCAGCTTGACTGTATGGTACGTAAGAAGTGCTCTTCAAGCCAATCCAACTTGTGGGAGGTACTTCAGGAAGCATGGGGTGAAATCTCTTGAGATGACCTCAACAAATTGACAACTAGAATGCCTAAGGTCTGCAAGGCTGTAATGGCTGCAGATGGAGGATTCTTTGATGAAAGCAATGTTAAAGGACAATTATTATTTATAACCTTGTCAATGTCTTGACTATATTTTTTATTTATTTTGCAACTCATTTCATGTATGTCTTCATGGAAAATTTCAAAGTGACCCCAAACTTTTGAACGGTAGTGTAACTTTTTGGACGACCCCAAACAAATTCACAATGAAATGTGAGTTATAGAGCTGTCATTATCATTGAAAGCAAGTCTAAGAAGAGGTAGATCTGTTCTGTGTGTGCCATTTCCATGTTTCCCTTGCTTAAGTCTTTTACTTTCAGTTTTGTACACCAGCTTCAAAGTGAAAATACAAACATATTTCACAGTGGTTTAGATGGTACGATGATTCTCTACACTATACATGCTTGTTCTGTCAAACTGAAATTTGGCAAACTAGTTGAATTTTAGCAACCAGGAAATGGCGGAGCGATTCCTACATAGTGCATCTTTAAATAGGGAAACAATTTGTTTTCTGCACTTATATTTCCATGACTGATCAAAACAAAAACATTCTCTCATGGCTCTCTCATCCATCTGCAGCAGACACATGGTGAGGAATATGTTTGGAACATCAAACCGCAATATATAATGACAAATGCAATACATATCGTATTGACACCTAAGTATGTTAATATCATATTTTGAGGTCCCTGGCAATTCCCAGCCCTAATACATTCCAGATGTATATTTTCTGCACGTCTTTGCAAATAACAAATAACATGTTGATGTGGTTCCTGAGACAGAGATGTCATCCAATGACTTCAAGTTCCCTCCCCACTGCACTACATTGCACACTCCATCTAGCAGCTACTAACAGTCTTTACTTCGCACCATAATTTTTTTGATCTACCTATCAAGTACCATTTCGCCTGGAGTAAAAAGAACAGGTTCCAACAGTGAACTGCTCAGAAGGCCAAAACAAAGACCGGACATTTTTAAACGTGCATGCTCCTTTGTCGACCATAGCCCATCCGATTATTTGTTTGAGTAAATAACAAGCTGCCAGATACTGGTAACTGCCAAAATAAATGAAAAACATTGAGTAAACGAGGGATGCAAAATACTCCACATGAACAAAAGTATGTAGACACCTGCTCGTCGAACATCTCATTTCAAAGTCATGGGCATTAATATGGAGTTAGTCCCCGCTTTCCTGCTGAAACAGCCTCCACTCTACTGTGAAGGCTTTCCACTAGATGTAGGAACATTGCTGTGGGGACTTGCTTCCATTCAGCCACAAGAGAATTAGTGAGATCGGGCACGGATGTTGGGCGATTAGGCCTGGCTCGCAGTCAGCGTTCCAATTCATCCCAAAGGTGTTCGATGGGTTTGAGGTCCGGGCTCTGTGCAGGCCAGTCAAGATCTTCCACACCGATCTCTACAAAGCATTCCTGTATGGACCTCGCTTTGTGCACAGGGGCATTGTCATGCTGAAACAGTAAAGGGCCTTCCCAAAACTGTGGCTGAAATAGCCAAATCCACAAATTTGAAGAGGCGTGTGTGTACACAAAAGTTTTTGTTTTGTTTTTATTGAGGAACAGAGAAAGTACATAAAGGATCTGGCTGTTACAGCGCACATCAATTTTTATAGCCATTTCCTAGTGATAGCCTTTTTACTGCCTGCCAGTAGGACCTTCAACAGGTACTTTTCTCTAGTGTATAAGTTCAGGTATTTCACCCAAGTACAAAGAAATGAATGTTTGTTCTGTCAAATCCCATTTTTCCAATGTTCGATCTTATTTCTCCCCAGTAAGTTTTGATTGCAGAGCAGGACCAAAAGATATGAGTGATCCACCCTTGATAGCACGCATTCTCTCCAACAAGGGTGTAGGGAGCCAGTCTGTTTTGATTTCAGTTTAGGTGTTATGAAGAAACATAACATTCTTCCAACAGAATTCTCTCCATGACCTTGAGTTGGTGGCGCTTTGTTGAGTCTCTAATATGTTCAACCATGTTTCATCAGTTATTTCAATGGCAAGTTCCTCCTCCCATTTCTTTTTATATAGTTTGTAGAATATTTCTATGAGGATTGAATACCCAAGTAAAGATTTTAAAAAAAAAAGTGTTACCCCAAGTTGTATGCGTTAGTGAATACTTGGATTAATTTTTGAGGTGCTCGAGGTAGGGTTGCACATTTTGGGTAATATTCAGTGGTGGAAACTTTCCGTGGGAATTATCAGAAATATGAAAATTAATACTAATACAATTTAAACATGTTTTTTTTGCATTGATATATTTACTATAGCATATGGAGACAGAAACCTTTCACCTTTATCATAAGTAGACAATTGCAAATTATTAAAGCCTTCCAATAGAAATAAAACAATTTAGTTACAAATTGAACTTGAATTTAATGAGTTGACTGCACATGATTTCACTGAACAAAAGGGAATATTGAATAATCCCCAATGATCCATCGCATCACCCAAAAACATCTTAAACATACATCTGTAAAATGATAGTCTTGAAACTAAAGCTTTAGTTGTCTTCCTCTCAGGCTTCCATGTCTTCTCCCTAGACCTCCTCAATTGAACATCAGACTGAGGACTCATCTTCACTATCACTTTCCAACCTTGTTGAGGATGGCTCGTTTTCAGGCTCAAAAACACAAATTTGCCCAGATGGCCACCAATTTTTCAACCCTTGTATTGGTCAGCCTGTTGCATGCTTTGGCGTGTGTTCCCAAACAAGGACCAGTTGTGCTCTGAGGCAGCTGATGTTGGTGGGATTTGTAGGATGGAGGCAACTGGGGAAAGAGCCTCAAATCACAAAGTCACTTCCACCAGGTGGCTGATGAGATATGCTGGCACGACTGTTGTATTGCATCTCCATCCCAAAGCCCTTGCTTGGGAGTGTACTTCGCCAGACAGCCAAGAAACTTGCCCTCATCCAGGCCAAGGTGGCGAGACACGGTAGTGATGACACCATAGGCCTTGTTGATCTCTGCACTAGACAGGATGCTCTTGCCAGCATACTGCGGGGTGAATGGGCTTCAGGCAGAAGTCTTCATGCATTTTGATGCATTTAAGAACTGCAGTTTCCTCTGCTTGGAGCAACCGTGAAGTGGGCAGGGCAGTGTTGTCAATCTCCTTCCCCTCCAGGAGATTGACAACACCACCCTAATGGGTGTTGCTGGGCAGCTTCATTGTGGTGCTCTTATACTTCTTACATTACTTGGTGAGGTAGATTGCTGCTATAACTTGATGACCCTTCACATACCTAACCATTTCCTTGGCTCTCTTGTAGAGTGTATCCATTGTTTTCAGTGCCATGATGTCCTTGAGGAGCAGATTCAATGCATGAGCAGCACAGCCAATGGGTGATCTGACGGTAGGGCTCCTCCACTTTAGACCAAGCAGCCTTCATGTTCGCAGCATTGTCTGTCACCAGTGCAAATACCTTCTGTGGTCCAAGGTCATTGATGACTGCTTTCAACTCATCTGCAATGTAGAAACCGGTGTGTCTGTTGTCCCTTATGTCTGTGCTCTTGTAGAATACTGGTTGAGGGTTGGAGATTTAGTTAATTACAAATGAGTAGATAAAGCATGTCTGGTTGGAGGGGTGTATGTATGCTGGGCGAAGAACATTCAGAAATCGCTTCCAATACACGTCGCCTGTGAGCATCAAAGGTGAACTAGTTGCATACACAGCTTGAGCAAGACATTCATTAGTATTTCTCTGACTACGTTCCTCCATTGAGTCAAAACTTCTGATTCCAGGAGGACCATGAGCTGTTGCTATCAATAAGGTGTCTGATTCATCATTTTCACCTCGAATTGAAGTAGGGGGTCTTTTGTCAGAGGTTGCTTGTTGTGAGTGCTGAGGTAACTTAACGCACTTGGACAGATGATTCTGCATCTTTGTTGCATTCTTCACATATGATTTGGCACAGTATTTGCAAATGTACACAGCTTTTCCTTCTACATTAGCTGCAGTGAAATGTCTCCATTCATCAAATAGTGCCTGTGGCATTTTCCTGTAAAGATTATGAAGAAAAAAAAAAAAAGTTAAAACCCCCAAATACAATTCCATGTAGAGATGCATAGTTAAGCAGTTAGATTAAACTCCTTTGTAAGATAAATGTTTTAAAATGAAGTATGTATGGAAACAGGTGAATTAACACTCCTCAGTTAGCATGCTCAAGCAAGCTAAAACCCACATGGTAGTAAAAACCAACTAGCAGAAATGATTTAAACACTTTGCGGTAAGCTACTATTTAATAGTTAAAACAAATGTCATATTCGCCCCACCCAGTATTGTAATCAAAACTTACCAGAAGACATGTAGTCCTTGGCACGGACAGTGTAGTAGTGTGGGCGCAATAACATCTGTGTGCAAAATCTTGAGAATCAGCTGTATATGTGATGGAAGAGTGCACTGTGCATGCAGAGGGTTGCAATTCCATTTAATTGGGGATAGTTTAACCAAGATATGCCACAGACCAAGAACTGCCATGAGTGTATCCCATAAACAAAAAGTTGTTGTCCTGTGTCTGCCTATTTTGTATGAAACCAGTTTGATCTCCAGCAATCAGTTCTGGGATTGTGTCTTCCATTCTTTTGGCTATTATTGATGAATATAGTTTATAATCCGTGTTAAGAATTGCAATTGGTCTATCAGAACTGCATTCCTTCTCATCTTTACCCTCTTTTGGGATTACAGATATGATGGCCTCTCTCCAAGATGGTGAAAGACCCTCCCCTCATGCAAAGTCCAGTTAAAACAGGCCTTAAGTAGGTGTTACTTGTTCTCTGAAAGCTTTGAACCATTATGAAGGGAAGCCATCAGTGCCTGGAGACTTGTTTACTTTTAGATATTGCTTTATTAATTTCTTCAGTAGTTATTTCTGAAGTCTATCATTTTGCTCTGCCCCAATTGAGGGGAGATAGAGTTAAAAAAAAAATGCTCTATTGTCTGTGCATCTGCGTTCTCTGGTTGCTTGTACAGATGTGTAATATGATTCAAATGCATTCTGTATTTCATCCAATTTATATGTAATCTTTGTTTTGGGGTCTTATTTTGAAAATAGTATTCCGTGCTTGTTTCCCCGAGTCTCCATGCTAGTAATTGGGTTGCCTTTGAGCCTGATTCATAATATCGTTGTTGCAGGAACCTGAGCTTTTCTCTTCTTCACTAGAAATCTGGTCAATTATGAGGGTCTTTGTAATGACTGGGGCCGTTGTAAGTTGAATGTAACCTGTAAATTCAGCAGTTTCTGCGCTTGAATCTTTTTCGAGAGATGTGGCTATGATCTGTCCTTTAATAACCGCCTTAGCTGCATCCCACAATGTAGCAGGAGATACTTCCGTTATCATTATTCTCCAGATAGATGTTCAATTCTGTCTTTATTGATTGCTAGATCTCACAGCATGCTTGTATTAAGCCTCCATAGAGTATTTCTTGGTTTGCCATCGAAGTGTAGAGTAAGGTAAACTCCATTATGATCTGATAAGTCGCTCTGCCCGATCCTACAATCCTTAAGCCTGTGTATCTGCGTTGTACATGAAACAGTAGTCTAACCTAGAGTATTCAGTGTGGTGGGCTGAGTAAAAAGAATATTCCGTATCTGTCATGTGGATGTCACACCATACATCAAGCAGTCCTAAATCCTGCAATATCCTATTGATCTTTTTAGCAACTCGGCTAATTTTCCTATTTTGATTTGTGCGGTCCAATTTTGAGTTTAAAATCGTGTTAAAATCTCCTCCACAGATAAGAGTGCCAGAGGTTTCTGTGGCAATTAACCTGTTAGGGCTAGGGGGCAGTATTGACACGGCTGGATAAAAAACGTACCCGATTTAATCTGGTTACGACTCCTGCCCAGTAACTAGAATATGCATATAATTATTGGCTTTGGATAGAAAACACTCCAAAGTTTCTAAAACTGTTTGAATGGTGTCTGTGAGTATAACAGAACTCATATGGCAGGTCAAAACCTGAGAAAATTCTGTACAGGAAGTACCCTGTCTGACCATTTCTTGGCCTTCTTTGCCATCTCTATCCATTACAGAGGATCTCTGCTGTTACGTGACACTTCCTACGGCTGCCATGGGCTCTCAGAAGGCGGCAAAAAGCTGAATCGTGGCTTTGCAGGCTCTGGTTGAAACAAAGTAGCGCGTTTGGGTAGTGGCTGGTTACAGTACTGTGAGACTCAGGCGCGTGCCCGCGTCGACCGAATGCTTTGTTTTCTTTCATCTGTTTACCTAAACGGAGATTCCCGGTTGGAATATTATCGCTTTTTTACGAGAAAAATGGCATAAAAATGGATTTTAAACAGCGGTTGACATGCTTCGAAGTACGGTAATGGAATATTTAGAAATTTTTTGTCACGAATTGCGCCATGCTCGTGACCCTGATTTACCATTTCGGATAGTGTCTGGAACGCACGAACAAAACGCCGCTATTTGGATATAACGATGGATTATTTTGGACCAAACCAACATTTGTTATTGAAGTAGCAGTCCTGGGAGTGCATTCTGACGAAGACAACAAAGGTAATCAAACTTTGTAATAGTAAATCTGACTTTGGTCAGGGCTAAACTTGGTGGGTGTCTAAATGGCTAGCCGTGATGGCTGGGCTATCTACTGAGAATATTGCAAAATGTGCTTTCACCGAAAAGCTATTTTAAAAATCGGACACCTCGATTGCACAAAGGAGTTCTGTATCTATAATGCTTAAAATAACTTATGTTTTTTGTGAACGTTTATCGTGAGTAATTTAGTAAATTCACCGGAGGTTTGCGGGGGGTATGCTAGTTCTGAACGTCACATGCTAATGTAAAAAGCTGTTTTTTGATATAAATATGAACTTGATTAAACAAAACATGCATGTATTGTATAACATAATGTCCTAGGTGTGTCATCTGATGAAGATCAAAGGTTAGTGCTGCATTTAGCTGTCTTCTGGGTTTTTGTGACATTATATGCTAGCTTGAAAAATGGGTGTCTGATTATTTCTGGCTGGGTACTCTGCTGACATAATCTAATGTTTTGCTTTCGTTGTAAAGCCTTTTTGAAATCGGACAGTGTGGTTAGATTAACGAGAGTCTTGTCTTTAAAATGCTGTAAAATAGTCATATGTTTGAGAAATTGAAGTAATAGCATTTCTAAGGTATTTGAAAATCGCGCCACGGGATTCAACTGGCTGTTGCGTAGGTGGGACGATTTCGTCCCGCCGACCCTAGAGAGGTTAACGGTCATCCAACTCAGGAACTGGTTAAGTAGATCACAGGGCTAGCTATTTAGACACCCAGCAAGTTTAGCACTCACCAAAGTCAGATTTACTATAAGAAAAATGTTATTACCTTTGGTGTTCTTCGTCAGAATGCACTCCCAGGACTTCTACTTCAATAACAAATGTTGGTTTGGTCCCAAATAATCCATAGTTATATCCAAATAGCGGCGTTTTGTTCGTGCGTTCAAAACACTATCCGAAAGGGTAAATAAGGGTTACGCGCACGACGCATTTCGTGACAAAAAAAATTCTAAATATTCCATTACCGTACTTCGAAGCATGTCAACCGCTGTTTAAAATCAATTTTTATGCCAATTTTCTAGTAAAAAAGCGATAATATTCCGACCGGGAATCTGTGTTTAGGTTCAAAGACGATAGAAAATAAAAACATGGGGTCGACTCGTGCACACGCCTCAGCCCATTGTCCTCTGATAGAGCACTTGCCAAAAGCGCTAATATGTTTCAGCCTGGGTCTGGAATTACATCATTCAGCTTTTTCCCGCCTTCTGAGAGCCTATGGGAGCCGTAGGAAGTGTCACGTCACGGCAAAGATCCTCAGTCTTCAATAAACAGGTTTTTGCACAGGTTTTTGCCTGCCATATGAGTTCTGTTATACTCACAGACACCATTCAAACAGTTTTAGAAACTTTAGGGTGTTTTCTATCCAAAGCCAATAATTATATGCATATTCTAGTTACTGGGCAGGAGTAGTAACCAGATTAAATCGGGTACGTTTTTTTTATCCGGCCGTGCAAATACTGCCCCCTATCCCCAACAGGTTAATAGATTTTTCCAAGGAACTTTTTTCTTCTTGAGTTCCCAGTTATTTTGAACACATTAGAGTTAGGATTATGGTTCATTGTTCAGCTAGCTAGCTACTTGTCTAAAATTAAAAAATGAAGACTGCACTATTCAAGTAACCATTTCACTGTACTGTTTACACGTATATCCTGTGCATGTGACAAATAAACTTCGATTTTTTTGTTGATATAGTGTGTTTCCCAGAGACAGTAATGTGAAGAACACGACCTGCACAAAAGTCAGATTAGGATATAGGCCAAGGACTAGATATTGTATTTTTACTACTACTTACACCACTAGTAGTCTTGAAATCTTTGGTCGTTTACTACACTTTGAATCATTAAGAGCTGGGTGGGGCTAAGGCTTAACTAGGGTGTCGACAAAGAGCTCTCCAGTACGTGTACCAAACAGTCACGGGCCATTTTCTCAAAAGTGGGGTTACAAATTCAACTTTCAAAACAGTATTACTTCCTCATTATTCCACAACTGCAGTGTAGGATATACCATTTTCTAGGTCGGAGTCTACTTCTATCCAATGTATAAAAACCTAAATTTCGCTACATAGGACCAGGTGGTGGGTCGCATATGTCTTCTGCAGGGACAAGAGAGCCATGAGAAAACGAGTTTTGATCTGTCATGGAAATACAAGTGCTGAAAACAAATTGACTCCCTATTTAAAAAGATGGATATCAAGCTATGAAGGAAAAACACTGATGTTTTGCCACAAAAAAAGGAGATGTATCGTCAACTATAATATCCTGATATGCAACTATCAATTTTCCCCCCAGAATGGGATGTACAGTGTAATGAATCTCAGACAGACCTATAGGCAGGCCATAGGAATTGCCTTGAAATGATCCGGTGATGATAACGTCAAAAGGAACTTGGGGGGGGGGGGGGGGGGGGGGGGGCTACAGTGAGGGCACTATTGACTGGGACTAGCCAATGGTAAAAGGTAGACCAAGTCCAAGGAAAAAAAAAAAAAAAATCTGCTGAATACACCCCTCTTTCCCCTTCTTTGTGTCGCACAAGCTAAAGCATGCAGTCCAACACATGGGATCACAAACATGCAGTAAACACATCCTTTTCTCACAATAACACCTATAGGTCTGATACAAATGGTCATGTCATGCGAACAGGCACACAACCCAGTGCTAACATACCAAATATCACAAGAATGGCTCACACTTGCAACACACACACACCCCTTGGAATCTCACACGGACAACCCCTCCTAGTTTAGGCACACTGCTATAAACCAGAGCATTCCTCCCTCTCGAAGCTCGCCCGCCCACCCAGTCACTGCTGTTGGAAGAAAATGGACTGGGCCGGTGGCCAACACACTCGCTCCCTCAAAAATAAAAAATAAATGTAAAAAAAACAAAAAAACTTGCTTACTCAAAACACACACCACTCGAATGAACCCAATGCCCTCACAGCTGGTCACATGGCCAAGCCAGAGAGGGAGCGGAGGAGAGAAGGATGAAGAAAGTGTATGTGCGAGAGGAAGACCGATACAGAGAGGGGGGAGATAATGGTAGAGGGGAAAGGAGGGAGGTGAAGAGGAAAGAGAGGCCCCTTAAAGATGCCACCACCACCGCCCCTCCCGCCCGCCAGGTTCAACATTTGTGCCCTCGCTCATGGTGAAGTGTGCACCACACGCCCCACAGTGTCAGGCAACCTAGAAAAGCTGCTGCAGAGAAGCGAGCGGGAGTGTATAAAAGACAGCAAGAAAAGGTGGTTAGAGGATGGCCTCTTCCACATGCCACGCAGCTGCACCCTTATGCATCCACAGCTGGGATTTGGGGCATGCCAGTGGACATGCCTTAGCATTACCTAGCATGTGGCTTGCTGCAGAGAGCACTAAGTAGCAGGGTTTTATGATGACTATGGTTCAATGGGTTCATCCCAGTGGCGGCACAGCACTCGTGCGCCCTTCAAAGTACAGGTGGTGTTGGCCATTTGAAAAGGGACTTTAGCAGGCATTGTGTCGACATTGCGGGTTTCTGATGACAGTGTGGTCAAAGACTTGAGTCAAGGTGACAAAAAGCATTTCAGTGCAGTTTGTTTTCACCATTTGATCATTTATGGGTAAATCCATTTAAATTCACTTGACAGCATCCCTTTTGACTTAAAACGTTCCATACAGTGAGGGAAAAAAGTATTTGATCCCCTGCTGATTTTGTACGTTTGCCCACTGACAAAGAATTGATCAGTCTATAATTTTAATGGGAGGTTTATTTGAACAGTGAGAGACAGAATAACAAAAAAAGTCCAGAAAAACGCATGTCAAAAATGTTAAATTGATTTGCATTTGACCTTTTTTGCACCACGGACTGGTCTCATATAGACAATATTTTCCCGGACAGGCCGTCGACAGGCCGTCATGATACGGACCGGGACATCGATTAGGACTATAAGTTTAGTATAGACGCCTTTTCATAACATTTTAGTTTAAGTAGGTCTAACGTGATGATATTATAAAATCAAAGTGCATATTTTATATTTTTTCTCTTAATGACCATTTAATGAAAACACTAACTCACCATGTCGCTGAATCAGTGGGAGCCCTGAACTTGTTTTCCCAGCAACAAGAAGGTCCCATCTAGGGGCGATGGGAGACATGACACTCGAAGGGTGTCCCTTATGTCCAGTCTACTCCTTCATTTCATTTTGGTTGCAGTCATTGCAGAAAACCGCAGAGATAAGATGTTGGAAATGGAAGCAAAGTTTTCAATACTTTTGTGACTCAGGATATTCTGCCTTGATTTTAATCCAGAAGGTCGGCAGAGATTAAGTTCTCAAACATACTTAAGGCCACCGTCATTTGCAACCTCAAGGAGTTGATCTTCCTTCACGGACATTGACGATTCACCTGGGACATTCACAAATTGGTCGCGGATCCATTCCGTCGCACGTCTTTGGCGGTTGGGAAGTAACGCTCAAACTACATTGACAGCGAAGCTAGGTGATCACACACCAGCTGGGAGAAAAACAGCCCCGTCTCAGTCTCTCCCAAAATCCCCGCTAATGTTTAGAACATGACAAATATGCTCCTGTCCACTCACCGTCCCCACAGTTCCAGTTTAGCTTTGAATGCAGCCACTTTATTTGCAAACTTAGACAGTTGTCATTCTCCCCTGAAGTAACAGATGGAGTTCATTGAGCAGGTTGAATATGTCACACAGGTAAGCGAGTTCTGCGACCCATTCCTCGTCATTGAAATGTGCTGCCAGTGGTGACTTTTTCTTAAAGAAATCTCTGCAGCGGTCTCGTAACTCAAACACTCTGGATAGCCATCTCCCCCTGGATAGCCATCTCCCCCTGGATAGCCATCTCCCCCTGGATAGCCATCTGACTTGTGTATAAGAGAAGGCATTTGTCCATTTCCTCACAAAGCTGCCCAAACAGACGTGAGTTAAGGGCATGTGCTTTGACTTGATTGATAACTTCAATAACATCATTCAATACAACGTTCAAGTCAGGTGACATTTTTCAGCTGGTCAGCATTTCTCTGTGAATGACAATGCGTAGACTCACATTCAGGCGCAACCTCTAACCCGGGTAGTGAAACCAGACAGCCATCCAGTCATGGCAGCAGCCCCATCCGTGCATATGCCAACACATGACCAATCCAATTTTCCTGACATGTAATCATCCAAAGACTTGAATAGTTCTGCGGCCGCTATGTTAGTCAGCAGGGACAGCACACACACAAACATATCCTCATGCACGTCATCCTGAAATATATATACTGCTCAAAAAAATAAAGGGAACACTTAACCTGTTATGGCTAGGGGGCAGTATTTTCACGGCTGGATAAAAAACGTGCCCGATTTAATCTGGTTACCACTCCTACCCAGTAACTAGAATATGCATATACTTATTACATATGGATAGAAAACACCCTAAAGTTTCTAAAACTGTTTGAATGGTGTCTGAGTATAACAGAACTCATTTGGCAGGCAAAAACCTGACAAGGTTTCAGGCAGGAAGTGGCCTGTCTGACAAGGTGTCGTTCTTCTTGTCTCTGTTTATTGAAGAGTGAGGATCTTAGCTGTCCCGTGACACTTCCTACGGCTGCCATGGGCTCTCAGAAGGCGGTAAAAAGCTGAATCGTGGCTTTGCAGGCTCTGGCTGAAACAAAGTAGCGTGTTTGGGTAGTGGCTGGTTACAGTACTGTGAGACTCAGGCGCGTGCCCGCGTCGACCCCATGCTTTGTTTTCTTTCCTCTGTTTAGCTAAAAGGAGATTCCCGGTCGGAATATTATCGCTTTTTTACGAGAAAAATGGCATAAAAATGGATTTTAAACAGCGGTTGACATGCTTCGAAGTACGGTAATGGAATATTTAGATTTTTTTGTCACGAATTGCGCCACGCGCGCGACCCTGATTTACCATTTCAGACAGTGTCTGGGACGCACGAACAAAACGCCGCTATTCGGATATAACGATGGATTATTTTGGACCAAACCAACATTTGTTATTGAAGTAGCAGTCCTGGGAGTGCATTCTGACGAAGACAACAAAAGGTAATGAAACTTTTATAATAGTAAAGCTGATATTGGTGAGTGCTAAACTTGCCGGGTGTCTAAATAGCTAGCCCGTGATGCCTGGGCTATGTACTTAGAATATTGCAAAATGTGCTTTCACCAAAAAGCTATTTTAAAATCGGACATATCGAGTGCATAGAGGAGGTCTGTATCTATAATTCTTAAAATAATTGTTATGCTTTTTGTGAACGTTTATCGTGAGTAATTTAGTAAAATGTTAGCGAATTCCCCGGAAGTTTGCGGGGGGTATGCTAGTTCTGAACGTCACATGCTAATGTAAAAAGCTGGTTTTTGATATAAATATGAACTTGATTGAACAAAACATGCATGTATTGTATAACATAATGTCCTAGGGTTGTCATCTGATGAAGATCATCAAAGGTTAGTGTTGCATTTAGCTGTCTTCTAGGTTTTTGTGACATTATATGCTAGCTTGAAAAATGGGTGTCTGATTATTTCTGGCTTGGTACTCTGCTGACATAATCTAATGTTTTGCTTTCGTTGTAAAGCCTTTTTGAAATCGGACAGTGTGGTTAGATAAAGGAGAGTCTAATCTTTAAAATGCTGTAAAATAGTCATATGTTTGAAAAATTGAAGTTTTCGGATTTTAGAGGAGTTTGTATTTCGCGCCACGCCCATCATTGGATAATGGAGCAGGTGTTCCGCTAGCGGAACGTCTAGATGTAAGAGGTTAAACAACACATCCTAGATCTGAATGAAAGAAATAATCTTATTAAATACTTTTTTCTTTAGAGTTGAATGTGCTGACAACAAAATCACACAAAAATAAATCAATGGAAATCCAATTTATGAACCCATGGAGGTCTGGATTTGGAGTCACACTCAAAATTAAAGTGGAAAACCACACTACAGGCTGATCCAACTTTGATGTAATGTCCTTAAAACCTCTTACATCTAGATGTTCCGCTAGCGGAACACCTGCTCCAATATCCAATGATGGGCGTGGCGCGAAATACAAACTCCTCTAAAATCCGAAAACTTCCATTTTTCAAACATATGACTATTTTACAGCATTTTAAAGATTAGACTCTCCTTTATCTAACCACACTGTCCGATTTCAAAAAGGCTTTACAGCGAAAGCAAAACATTAGATTATGTCAGCAGAGTAGCCAGACAGAAATAATCACACCCATTTTTTCAAGCTAGCATATAATGTCACAAAAAAACAAAACCACAGCTAAATGCAGCACTAACCTTTGATGATCTTCATCAGATGACAACCCTAGGACATTATGTTATACAATGCATGCATGTTTTGTTCAATCAAGCTCATATTTATATCAAAAACCAGCTTTTTTACATTAGCATGTGACGTTCAGAACTAGCATACCCCCCGCAAACATCCGGTGAATTTACTAAATTACTCATGATAAACGTTCACAAAAAACAAATTATTTTAAGAATTATAGATACAGAACTCCTCTATGCACTCGATATGTCCGATTTTAAAATTGCTTTTCGGTGAAAGCACATTTTGCAATATTCTCAGTAGATAGCCCAGCCATCACGGCTAGCCATTTAGACACCGACCAAGTTTAGCCCTGACCAAACTCCGATTTACTATTACAAAAATTTGATTACCTTTGGTGTTCTTCGTCAGAATGCACTCCCAGGACTGCTACTTCAATAACAAATGTTGGTTTGGTTCAAAATAATCCATAGTTATGTTTAAACAGCGGAGTTTTGTTCGTGCGTTCAAGACACTATCCGAAGTGTAAATAAGGGTCACGAGCATGGCGCATTTCGTGACAAAAGATTTCTAAATATTCCATTACCGTACTTCGAAGCATGTCAACCGCTGTTTAAAATCAATTTTTATGCCATTTTTCTCGTAAAAAAGCGATAATATTCCAACCGGGAATCTGCGTTTAAGTAAACAGACGAAAGAAAACAAAGCATGGGGTCGACGCGGGCACGAGCCTGAGTCTCACAGTACTGTGACCAGCCACTACCCAAACGCGCTACTTTTTTTTTTCAGCCAGAGCCTGCAAAGCCACGATTCAGCTTTTTGCCGCCTTCTGAGAGCCCATGGGAGCCGTAGGAAGTGTCACGTAACAGCAGAGATCCTCTGTAATGGATAGAGATAATCAAGAAGGGCAAGAAATTGTCAGACAGGCCACTTCCTGCATGGAATCTTCTCAGGTTTTGGCCTGCCAAATGAGTTCTGTTATACTCAGACACACCATTCAAACAGTTTTAGAAACTTGAGTGTTTTCTATCCAAAGCTAATAATTATATGCATATTCTAGTTTCTGGGCAGGAGTAATAATCAGATTAAATCGGGTACTTTTTTTATCCGGCCGTGAAAATACTGCCCCCTAGCCATAACAGGTTAACCAGGTAGGCTAGTTGAGAACAAGCTCTCATTTACAACTGTGACCTGGCCAAGATAAAGCAAAGCAGTGTGACACAAACAGAGTTGCACATGAAACAAACATGCAGTCAATAATACAATAGAGAAAAAGTCTATATACAGTGTGTGCAAATGAGGTAGGATAAGGGATGTAAGGCAATAAATAGGCCATAGGGGCGAAATAATTACAATATAGCAATTAAACAGTGGAGTGATAGATGTGCATAAGATAAATGTGCAAGTAGAGATACTGGGTGCAAAGGAGCAATAAAATAAATACCAGTATGGGGATGAGATAGTTGGATGGGCTATGTACAGGTGCAGTGATCTGTGAGCTGCTCTGACAGCTGGTGCTTAAAGTTAGTGAGGGAGATATGGGTCTCCAGCTTCAGTGATTTTCGCAATTCGTTCCAGTCATTGGCAGCAGAGAACTGGAAGGAAAGGCGGCCAAAGGTGGAACTGACCAGTGAAATATACCTGCTGGAGCGCGTGCTATGGGTGGGTGCTGCTATGGTGACCAGTGAGCTGAGATAAGGCTGGGATTTACCTAGCAAAGACTTAGATGACCTGGAGCCAGTGGGTTTGGTGACAAATATGAAGCGAAGGCCAGCCAACGAGAGCATACAGGTCGCAGTGGTGGGTAGTATATGGGGCTTTGGTGACAAAAACAGATGGCACTGTGATTGGATGCATCCAATTTGCTGAGTAGAGTGTTGGAGGCTATTTTGTAAATGACATCGCCAAAGTCAAGGATCGGTAGGATAGTCAGTTGAGGGTATGTTTGGCAGCATGAGTGAAGGATGCTTTGTTGCAAAATAGGAAGCCGATTCTAGATTTAATTTTGGATTGGAGATGCTTTAAGAGGGGTGTCTGGAAGGAGAGTTTACAGTCTAACCAGACACCTAGGTATTTGTAGTTGTCCACATATTCTAAGTCAGAACCGTCCAAAGTAGTGATGCTGGACAGGTGGGCAGCGAGCGGTTGAAGAGCATGCATTTATTTTTTACTTGCATTTAAGAGCAGTTGGAGGCCACGGAAGGAGAGTTGTATGGCATTGAAGCTCGTCTGGAGGTTAGTTAACACAGTGTCCAAAGAAGGGCCAGAAGTACACATAATGATGCCGTCTGCGTAGAGGTGGATCAGAGAATCACCAGCACAAAAGCGACATCAATGATGTATACAGAGAAGAGAGTCGGCCCCAGAATTGAACCCTGTGGCACCCCCATAGAGACTGCCAGAGGTCCAGACAACAGGCCCTCCGACTTGACACACTGAACTATCTGAGAAGTAGTTGGTGAACCAGGCGAGGCAGTCATTTGAGAAACCAAGGCTGTTGAATCTGCCGATAAGAATGTGGTGATTGACAGCGTCGAAAGCCTTGGCCAGGTCAATGACCCTGACACCCCCAATATGCAACACAAAGTTACACCCTTGCCTGTTTGAAAGCTTTTAAAATTATATCAATCTCAACAGTTTATATTTTCCAGTGAAGACAGTACGGTCAGGTATGCAAAATGGGTCACTTTCTGGGCACTTCTACTGTATGTAAGGAAGGTTTCATTCAAATCAAAAAGGGGTGCTGTCAAAAACTGACTGAATTCAAAAGGATTTACCCTTATACCACGCACACACAGCAAGAGGTAACAGTGCACCAAGTCTAGAACCCTGAACTGCATCTACCCACCAAGCAATAAGACTGCTAAATAGCTAATCAAATGGCTACCCGCTGGTGCTACTACTATATCTATCCTGTTGCCTACTCACTTTAACCCTACCTATATGTACATAGCTACCGCAATTACCTCACACCCCTGCACAGCAACTCAGTACTGGTACTCTATCTACATAGCAATGTTTTTTTTACACCTCGTCACTATTTCACATTTTTTCCCTTATTTCTCTTTAACTCTGCATTGTAGAAAAATGACCCGTATTTAAGCATTTCACTGTTAGTCTACACCCTTGTTTAAGAAGAATGTGACAAATAAAAATGTATTTGACACACAGCCAGGCCAGACTCTGCAAATGGTAGATGCTGTGTCTGATCCAGTGTGTACAGTGCAAAGGCTGAGAGGATTTTTGAGTGGCATCACCCTTAGTCCTAACAAGTCATACATGTAGCAGCTGTTTCTGCTAGGTACAGTTCCTAACAGGTAGGTACATTCCACCAAATGAGTGAAATTATGCTAATTGGAGTCAGCCAAGTTGCCCATACTAGAACTACTATTTTGGTTAACGTTCTGTTCCATTACCAGCCAGGCGTTCACTCACCATGCATGTTGATGATCCTTTACCATCTATTACACAGTATTGTAACTAAGATCCCCAACCCTGTGTCGTGTTAAGAGTATAAACATTTCCGGCGTTCTCGTGTGGTTTCCAATTATGTCAGACAAAAATAAAAATAATTCGTCAGATTTAATTGATACAAAAACGTGACAAAAGTAAATCATGTAATGAGTGTGAAGGTAATATTCATTAAGAGATGTTTGAAAGAGGCTGTCAATATCATTTGTTAAATCATTCACATTCAACAGGCTGTCAAATCTTTGCATTAATCACTAATGTTCGGAACAGGCTGAGCGAAAGGGAACAATGAGTGGGTATAGACAGAGCATTTTACAGGACCGAAATATAAAAAAAAAAACACATTTCCAGATCCATCCCTTCCAGATCCATCCTCTGAATTATAGCTTTTAGAGTGTTTGTTTTATGTTAGTTAACTAAGCAACCACCATCCCTCCTGGTTTCGAATGGACCACCTTGACGAGCGTGAAGATTACGGCTGGGAATTGCCAGGGACCTCACAAAACGATTTCACAATACTTAAGAGCCGATACGATATGTGTTGCGATTCTCAACGTATTGCGATTCGATACTGTGATTTTATTACGATTTGATGTTGCCAACATATTGCTCACTATGTCTGCTGCAGAGACAAGAAAGTTTCGATCAGTCAGGCAAAAGTGCTGAAAACATGTTGGCTCACTATTTAAAATAGAAGCTATAGGATCAAAAATACCGGAGTTGACTAGTGCTAGCTAACACCAATTAAAAAAAGAAAATAAATATTACACATAAATATATACAGGTATGCAGAAGCCAAATCAAGCTCTGTACTACATCACCATGCACTTCCCAGATTTTGTAACAAATGCGGTGGGCTCTGTATAGCCCCGTATTAACATGATTGTTTGATGGTAGGTGGGGGCGGTACATCCTGTATAAACAAACTCACTTCCCTGACAACAGCTCTGCACTGCTCCGTGAAGCGCAAAAAGTATGAACGCCCCGACTTCTGCTGAGGCCATTCTTACCCTGACTTCTGCTGAGGCCATATCACCGTAAATGATGCATGGCCAATGCAGACGTCGGATTGACCATGCACCCCCGATGCACTTCTCTCCAGAATGCACCCTCTCCAAATTTGTGCACATTCATTGTGTGAATTGTTTTCATTTGATCGTTAAGTGTAGATCAATTTCCCCATTACAGATATCACCAGTAGTACATTTACCATTAATTCCTATTCTACAATGTTCGTTACGGGTATTTATTTTAATGCATTCAATATTATAGTCTTCATGTTCTCATTGTCAAGAATGGACACTTGTGAGAAACAAGTTTGTTTCTTTAATTCCATTGACCAGGTCTGTCAACTGAGTCATTGTCTTTTGTTTGGAGCACTCCTGTTAATGTTGAGTAAGGACACCCAAGTCATAGACTGTTCTCTGCTACCGCCCGGCAAACAATACCAGAGCGCCAAGTCTAGGTCCAAAAGGCTCCTTAACAGCTTCTACCCCAAGCCATAAGGTGGCAGAACAATTAATCAAATGGCCACCCAGACTATTTACATTGGACCCCCCTCCCCTTTGTTTTTACACTGCTGATACTCTGTTTATCTATGCATAGTCACTTTAACCCTGTTTGTCTGCATCGAAGTAGCGGTCCTTGTACCTAGCATCAAGTATGGTGGCGACACTAAAAGAGACTCAGAGAGAATGCCAACGAATCGCTTGTTCACAGCCTCTAGTAGAGTACTTTTGCAAGTTAACTGCCATCAGACCATGGGGTTTTGTTGAGCAGGCATTTCAAAACCATGACAGAGGGTATCACGTCTGCTGCAGACGCAGTTGATGAGCTTATTTCTTGAGTCAGTTGTTTGAGTGGAGCTAGGAGTGTGTTCATGGTTTCAGTGAGTCTCCACAAGTTTGTACTGACTTTTGCAGGTAACTCAGTCAGCTGCGTACATGCCAAGCACTCGTTTTTATTCCAGCAGGCTCTCCATGTAAAAAGTACCGTTCCATCTGGTGGAAACATCTTGCTTAAGCCTTTTCATTTTCACTCCAAGCTGCTTCTGTATTGCTTGCAGGCAGCTGTATGCGTTTAAAATTTCCCACCATCTTCCTACCTGTTGACACTATGTTGCGTTGGGCCAAAACCACCATTCACAGCCAGTTGCAGCGCGTGTGCCATGCATGGCAAACTGGCGACTCTCCCGGAGACTGTCATGTTACTTGCATTATCACGTAGCACAGCGTGTACTTCGTTCTTGGGGATTTTCCAAGTTTCAAACATGTTCTCAAATGCCATTGAAATTGGCAGCAGTGGTATGAGAACCAGCACATTCTTGTGCATGCAATACAGCTTTCCTCAGTACGAAATCCTCGTCGACCCACTGTGCTGTCAGATTCAGCACGCTCATGGGGCTGACGTCGCTGCTCCAAATGTCAGTCGTGAAGCTAATAGCAGTGACGCCCATAGCAAGTAGCTCATGGTTGTGTGTTTCAACAATACTGTGTAACTCCGGTAGGGCAACATCTGAAAAATAGCGCCTACATGCTAGTGCGTACCGGGGCTCGAGGTGCTCGACCAGTCAGCGAAAGCCAACATCATCCACGACAGAGAAGGGTTGATCGTCAAGGGCAATGAATTCCATTATCTTGGCGTTAATGGATTTCACCTTTGAGTTGTCTTGCTGAAATGCTTACTCTTTCAAATGACTGCTCGACTTGAACTTGTTTAGTTGTTGGAAGTGTGCGCTTAGTTTTTTTCTGCTTTTGTTCTAAGTAGTCACTGAACGTCTGGGGGTGAAGCACTTACAAATGATTATTCAGGTTTGTGGTATTGAAAGATTTCACTTTCTCCCCTCAGGAAATAATAGCATAAAATGCTGCATATGACCTTTTTGTTAGCTTCCTTTGAAACTTCAAAATAGAGCGACACAGTAGGCTGTGTTAGGAATGCTGTGTTGCACGTGTAGCGCTGTATTTTTTGTGGCATCATTACGTCATCTACCTACGTTATACCAGGTATGCACTTCAGCTTTGACATCAGTGTTGAACTTTAAGTAGAGCCGATGCCAGCATTTTTAGCTAATATCGTCCGATTCCGATATGCTTACCAATATATTGTGTATCCCTAGTTTGAACTAAACTCAGCAAATAAAGAAACGTCCCCTTTTCAGGTCCCTGTCTTTCAAAGATAATTCATAAAAATCCAAATAACTTCAGATCTTCATTGTAAAAGGTTTCAACACTGTTTCCCATGCTTTTTCAATGAATCATAAACATGCACCTGTGGAACGGTCATTAAGACACTAACAGCTTAGACAGTAGGCAATTAAGGTCACAGTTATGATAACTTAGGAGACTAAAGAGAGGCCTTTCTACTGACTCTGAAAAACACCAAAAGAAAGATGCCCAGGGTCCCTGCTCTTCTGCATAAACATGCCTTAGGCATGCTGCAAGGAGGCATGAGGACTGCAGATGTGGCCAGGGCAATAAATTGCAATGTCCGTACTGTGAGAAGCCTAAAACAGCGCTACTGGGAGACAGGACGGACAGCTGATTGTCCTCGCAGTGGCAGACCACGTGTAACACCTGCACAGGATCGGTACATCCGAACATCACACCTGCGGGACAGGTACAGGATGGCAACAACAACTGCCCGAGTTACACCAGGAACACACAATCCCTCCATCAGTGCTCTGACTGTCCACAATAGGCTGAGAGAGGCTGGACTGAGGGCTTGCGGGCCTGTTGTAAGGCAGGTCCTCACCAGACATCACTGGCAACAATGTTGCCTATGGGCACAAACCCACCGTCGCTGGACCAGACCGGGCTGGCAAAAAGTGCTCTTCGTGAGAGTCGCAGTTTTGTCTCATCGTGGGTTATGGTCGGATTCGCAGATATCGTTAAAGGAATGAGCATTACACCGAGATCTGTACTCTGGAGCGGGATCGATTTGGAGGTGGAGGGTCCGTCATAGTCTGGGGCGGTGTCACCGCATCATCGGACAAAGCTTGTTGTCATTGCAGGCAATCTCAACGCTGTGCGTTACAGGGAAGACATCCTCCTCCCTCATGTGGTACCCTTCCTGCAGGCTCATCCTGACATGACCCTCCAGCATGACAATGCCACCAGCCATACTGCTCATTCTGTGCATGACTTCATGCAAGACAGGAATGTCAGTGTTCTGCCATGGCCAGTGAAGAGCCCAGATCTCAATCCCATTGAGCACGTCTGGGACCTGTTGGATCGGAGGGTTAGGGCCTTTCCCCCCAGAAATGTCAGGGATCTTGCAGGTGCCTTGGTGGAAGACTGGGGTAACATCTCACAGCAAGAACTGGCAAATCTGGTGCAGTCCATGAGGAGCAGATGCACTGCAGTACTTAATGCAGCTGGTGGCCACACCAGATACTGACTTACTTTTGATTTTGACCCCCCTCCTTTGTTCAGGGACACATTATTCTGTTAGTCACATGTCTGTGGAACTTGTTCAGTTTATGTCTCAGTTATTGAATCTTTTATGTTCATACAAATATTTACACATGTTAAGTTGGCTGAAAATAAACAGTTGACAGTGAGGACGTTTCTTTTTTTGCTGAGTTTATAAAATCGAGCAAAGCCATGCAATCTCCATTGACAAACATTGGCAGTAGAATATCCTTAATGAAAAGCTCAGTGATTTTCAAAGTGGCACCGTCATAGACGGCCACCTTTCCAACAAGTCAGATCATCAAATTTCTTCCCTGGTCAACTAAGTGCTGTTATTGGGAAGTGGAAACATTTAGGAGTAACAACAGCCCAGCAGCAAAGTGGTAGACCACACAAGCTCACAGGACAGGACCGAGTGCTGAAGCGCATACAAATCACCTGTCCTCGGTTGCAACACTCACTGCCAACTGTAAAGTCAGATGGAGGAGGAATAATGGTTCCAGTGAAGGGAACGCTTAACGCTACAGCATACAATGACATTCAAGACAGTTCTGTGCTTCCAACTAGAGGTCGACTGATTAATCGGAATGGCCGATTAATTAGGGCCGATTTCAAGTTTTCATAACAGTCGGTATTTTTGGCCACCGATTAGCCAATTTTTTATATATATATATATTTTAACTAGTCAAGTCAGTTAAGAACACATTCTTATTTTCAATGACGGCCTAGGAACGGTGGGTTAACTGCCTTGTTCAGGGGCAGAACGACAGTTTTTTACCTTGTCAGCTCGGGGATTCAATGTTGCAACCTTACGGTTAACTAGTCCAACACTAACCACCTGCTTTACATTGCACTCCACGAGGAGCCTGCCTGTTACATGAATGCAGTAAGAAGCCAAGGTAAGTTGCTAGCTAGCATTAAACATATCTTAGAAAAAGCAATCAATCATAATCACTAGTTAACTACACATGGTTGATGATATTACTAGTTTATCTAGCCTGTACTGCGTTGCATATAATCGATGCGGTGCGCATTCGCGAAAAAGGACGGTCGTTGCTCCAACTTCTACCTAACCATAAACATCAATGTCTTAAAATCAATACACAAGTATATATTTTTAAACCTGTATATTTAGTTAATATTGCCTGCTAACATGAATTTATTTTAACTAGGGAAAATGTGTCACCTCTTCAACAGAGTCAGGGTATATGCAGCAGTTTGGGCCGCCTGGTTCATTGCGAACTGTGAAGACTATTTCTTCCTAACAAAGACAGCCAACTTCGCCAAACGGGGGATGATTTAACAAAAGCGCATTTGCGAAAAAAGCACAATCGTTGCACGACTGTACCTAACCATAAACATCAATGCCTTTCTTAAAATCAACACAGAAGTATATATATTTTTAAACCTGCATATTTAGCTAAAAGAAATCCAGGTTAGCAGGCAATATTAACCAGGTGAAATTGTGTCACTTCTCTTCCGTTCATTGCACGCAGAGTCAGGGTATATGCAACAGTTTGGGCCGCCTGGCTCATTGCGAACTAATTTGCCAGAATTTTACGTAATTATGACATAACATTGAAGGTTGTGCAATGTAACAGGAATATTTAGACTTATGGATGGCACCCGTTAGATAAAAATACAGAACGGTTCCGTATTTCACTGAAAGAATAAACGTGATGTTTCCGGATTCGACCATATTAATGACCCAAGGCTCGTGTTTCTGTGTGTTATGTTATAATTAAGTCTTTGATTTGATAGAGCAGTCTGACTGAGCGATGGTAGGCACCAGCAGGCTCGTAAGCATTCATTCAAAACAGCACTTTTGTGCGTTTTGCCAGCAGCCCTTCGCAATGCATTGCGCTGTTTATGACTTCAAGCCTGTCAACTCCCAAGATTAGGCTGGTGTAACCGATATGAAATGGCTAGCTAGTTAGCGGGTGCGCGCTAATAGCATTTCAAACGTCACTCGCTCTGAGACTTGGAGTAGTTGTTTCCCTTCCTCTACATGGGTAACGCTGCTTCGAGGGTGGCTGTTGTCGATGTGTTCCTGGTTTGAGCCCAGGTAGGAGCGAGGAGAGGGACGGAAGCTATACTGTTACACTGGCAATACTAAAGTGCCTATAAGAACATCCAATAGTCAAAGGTATATGAAATACAAATCATAGAGAGAAATAGTCCTATAATAACTACAACCTAAAACTTCTTACCTGGGAATATTGAAGACTCAAGTTAAAAGGAACCACCAGCTTTCATATGTTCTCATGTTCTGAGCAAGGAACTTAAACGTTAGCTTTCTTACATGGCACATAATGCCCTTTTACTTTCTTCTCCAACACTTTGTTTTTGCATTATTTAAACCAAATAGAACAGGTTTCATTTATTTGAGGCTAAATTGATTTTATTGATGTATTATATTAAGTTAAAATAAGTGTTCATTCAGTATATATTTTTTTTTTAACTCTTTTGTTTTGTTTTCCTAAAATCGGCCGATTAATCGGTATCGGCGGGTTTGGTCCTCCAATAATCGGTATCGGTGCTGAAAAATCATAATCGGTCGACCTCTACTTCCAACTTTGTGGCAACCGTTTGGGGAAGGCCCTTTCCTGTTTCAGCATGACAATGTCCCTGTGCACAAAACTAGGTCCATACAGAAATGGTTCGTCTCGCCTCCCGAGTGGCGCAGTGGTCTAAGGCACTGCATCGCAGTTGCTAGCTGTGCCACTAGAGATCCTGGATCAAGTCCAGGTTCTGTTGCAGCCGGCCGTGACCGGGAAACCCATGGGGCGGCGCACAATTGGCTCAGCATCGTCCGGGTTTGGCTGGCAGGGATGTTCTTGTCCCTTCACGCACTAGCAACTCCTGTGGCGGGCCGGGCGCAATGCACGCTGACACGGTCACCAGTATGGTGTTTCCTCTGACACATTGGTGTGGCTGGCTTACGGGTTAAGCGGGCATTGTGTCAAGAAGCAGTGTGGCTCGGCTGGGTTGTGTTTTGGAGGACACAAGGCTCTTGAGCTTCACCTCTCCCGAGTCCGTACGGGAGTTGCAGCGATGGGACAAGACTAACTACCAATTGGATACCATGAAATTGGGGAGAAATAAAAAGGGTTAAAAATATTTTTATAATAATGGTTTGTCGAGATCAGTGTGGAACAACTTGACTGGCCTGCACAGAGCCCTGACCTCCATCCTATCGAACACCTTTGGGATGTATTGGAATGCAGACTGCGAGCCAGGCCTAATCACCCAACATCAGTGCCCGACCTCATTAATGCTTGTGGCTGAATGAAAGCAAATCCCTGCAGCAATGTTCCAACATCCAGAGGAAAGCCTTCCCAGAAGAGTGGAGGTTATTATAGCAGCAACGGTGGGGGGGACCAAGTCCATATTAATGCCCATGATTTTGTTATTTGATGTTCGACGAGCATGTGCCCACATACTTTTGATCATGTAGTGTATATTTTCGAAATGGCATGTCATGACAAAGATGGGATATCAAATTCAACATTGTGAAAAACACTAATGCAGTATGATGGGTCATTTATAGCTCTCCAAGACCCAAGGGAGCTTACAGCCGTCTCCCCTTTTGGGTTCTCAGATGAAGGTATGGATCACAGCTGGAGAACCATGAGAACTACAATCCCGATGCTCTGTTTTAACATTTAGAAACGTTAATAATCCTCGCTTGCAATATGGTTTTGGAAACCTTTGGAACTTAACTTTCATACCAGCGAGAAAAAAATCTTTAAAATACAAAAGATATATTTACTGTATGCAATTTAGCAAAGTATCACCTGAATGTAACAACCTCCAGCCGAGGTAAGACATGAGCTGTGTTCGAATACCTATACTAAACATACTATTTACTTAATGAGTATATACACACACTACATACTATTTGTTCATTTTAGTATAGCTTCTTCGGTTGAGCGTACTAGCACTGCGCCTGTCTACCAGAAGTTGGTGTTGCTATGCAACCTCTTGCTAAGTTGTTAGTATAACAAATTACTAGCTAGACATTTTACGCCTTCTGGTGTGTTCTTAAATTCAATCTAGAGTGCACTGTCGGCGTTCGTAAATTCAGAGTGTTGTCAGATTGTCCGTTTGTAAATTCAGAGCATTGACCATTTTACTCACCCTAGCGGAGCTGGTTAGGCTGTTTTACTGTTATCCAAAGCATTGGTGACCAACTGCTGCTAGGAAAATTTTATGTTTCTTTTGGCAATGTTTACTGCCACCTGAATGTCCAATGAGAACGCACAACGACTATACCACTTAGCTAAGAATGACGGGAATAATCAAGTCAATTAACGTTGGGTAGTTAGTTAGGAAGCATATAGTTAATATACTGCCTGGCAAGTTCGATGTAGTAGCCAACTAACGTTAGTATGCATGTTAGCCAGCTACCATCCTATGTGGTTCGTAAGGATAGTGTAGCTAACAAATTACCAGCCAACATAACATGTAAGGTAATTTATTTGAAAAGTCAATACTTTATTATATTGCTCAACATTTGTCATAATTAGTTAAAGCAATGAATTTGTATCTGCTCATGCTGGTGTAACCGATGTGAAATGGCTAGTTAGTTAGCGGTGGTGCGCGCTAATAGCATTTCAATCGGTGACGTCACTCGCTCTGAGACTTGAAGTAGGTTTTCCCATTGCGTTGCAAGGGCCGCGGCTTTTGTGGCGCGATGGGTAACGATGCTTCGTGGGGTGTCAGTTCTTGATGTGTGCAAGGGTCCCTGGTTCAAGCCCGGGTTGGGGCGAAGAGAGGGACGGAACCTACTGTTACACTGGACTTTCACCATTTTCTTCAAATCTAAAAAATACAATTTAAGAATTGCATTATGGGCCCTAAAAGCACGGAAATGTGTTTGTATACTTTGTCTGTTTGTATACTTTGTGTTTTGGCGAACGTAGTACGACATCCGGGAACTTTTGGCATGCCAACTATATCCATACTATGACCAATGAGCATACTATATACTAAATTTACTTCACAAATTGTGTGGTTAGTATAAGTATTCTAACACCACTATGCTCTCACCTTACATGGCATTTCCATTGGACCATTCCATTTCTGGTTGGAAGCAGGTGTTACTCAAAACACAACCAGGTGCAATTCAGCTATCCTGCGTAGAGCAAGTGTTTATTTAATATATAAATGAAAATTCAGTTCCAAATCTGTATCGCGTGCGAGGCATATTTGCGTTTCTACAGAAAATAATTTGGGCAGCGTCGGCGCATTTCCCTCACAAGGTTAAAGGGGACGTCAAGAATAAGGGCTCGGTGGTTGCTTATCATTAAATTAATTCTGTAATAAAATATTAATATTTTAATACAATGTTCACGCCAATCTTTCAGGGTATATACAGTATTAGTATATGTGGATACAATGTTTCCACACTAAGACAAAAAAAAGAAATACCATTGTTACACAAGGGTTACAGTTTAACCAGAATCTGGGTTTACGGCAGACGTTACTATACACCCAGATTCTGCTTCAAGTATCACACGTGTTAGACTACTGAAAAAAAGAATAATGCGCAGGTTCCTCTATGGTTCGGCAACAATGTAGAAATATATCAATGGAACAACCACCAAGTCCCTCTTATTTCAGGTTTTTGGCGTTAATAAAAATAATTCAAACAACCAACCGTTTCAGCTAAATTAAAATACAATAAATAGGCTGAGCTTCACAAGAGAATAACAATATGAGGGGTGGGGGTGACTTGTGGACTAAAACACGGCGGATTTACTACAGTCCTTTCTGTAGCCAAATGAAACCAAGCGGCATGCAACCAACTTAACGTTACTCATAACAATTCATGACAGTATCAGTACAGATTACATTTAGTTTTTCCCCCAACACCCTGCATGACAGCAAAATAAAAAACGATTTTACAGCAATTATTTGTTAACTCTTCGGACATATGTAACACATGTAATACACTGAGTTACTGTGGAAACTAACTATATGTTACAGACAGTAGGCATAACAATATGATATTTTGGCTCGTTTTTGACAGTTCAAGGCCTAGTAGAGCAGATTGGGTGAAGATATCCGCATCCCCACTGACTACAATGCGAAATACTACTATTTCTGGCATGACTGAAACAAAATAATTTAAACAGAACTTTACCTTGACCAATTCGAACGTTATTAGAGGTCATTGTTTGGACTCTTTGACAACTTATCAGCATATTTGTCCATGCGTATTATTGGTTAATGTATCCTCATGCACTCAAAGTCTAGTCGTTCTCCCATTAAACCAACCGAGCCTTATGTCCTCACAATATCCGAATCCCCCCTGGGTCCTAAAGCCGACGAAGTTCTTATACCGTAACCCATAAAGAATGATAGAGGCCTCTAGTTACCAAAAGGCTATTTTAGCATTGGCAGCGCCATTGAGGGATTCCACCATTTGAATGTAGTCAACTGGGTGGGATTTCCAATTTCATTGGCTGATCCCTCCCGGTGACCCTGTTGGAGTCATGTCCATCCGGGACATGAGGAGGGATCAGCCAATCATGAAGAAGAAAACTGACTACTTCAAAATGGAGATTGCCTCAATGGCGCAGCGCATGCTGTCACAGACGCTATTATTGCACATATACAAAGATGAGTCCTCTATCTATCTCTATGCCGTAACCTCATTTGGCTTTTCCCCGTTTTAGAGTTCAATGTGTGCATTGCAGTTATATCAAGGAATGTGCAATTGTCACTCAAGATGCAAAACGCCACGTTTTATGGAACTGTGTTGAACGTTATATACGGGATGATTGTGATGACAATTGAGAATCACACATTTGCCTATAATTTAATATTCAACTTAAAATGCAAGTGGATCTTTTTACAGTTTACTGTAGGCAGAAACAACTTCATTTGTATCTACAAATGTACTTATAACGCCATATTCTAAAAATGATATTCTATCATTATTGCTATAATGATCAGTAGCCTAATACCCGACGATGAGATGAGTCTATGATTGATGCAGAAAAATGTCTAGATACCCATGAACATCAGCTGTGTTCGAACACTCATACGAACCGTACTATTTGTGACGTAAATTGAGTATATAGTATGCTTATTGGTCATAGCATGGATATAGATAGTAAACCAAAAGTTATCTGATGTCGTACTAAATTCGTCAAAATACGAAGTACACAAGCAGTGAACACTATTTCCGTGCTTTTAGGGCCCATAATGCAATTCTTCAGAAAATGGGCGTGGCTTCACATCGTCTTCAGATTTGACGAAAATGGCGATACAAATTCATTGTTTTAACTAATTATGACAAATGTTAGGAAAATGTTGAGCAATATAATAAAGTAACGACTTTTCAAATAAGTTACCTTACATGTTATGTTGGCTAGCTATGCTATCCTTACGAACCATATAGCATATCATTACAGCAGTATGTACCGGTATGTTAGCTAATTACCGTCCTAATGTTAGTTGGCTGCTACATCGAACTTGCCAGGCCGTATATTAACTATATGCTATCTAACTAACTACCCAACGTTTATTGGCTTGATTATTCACGGCATTTTTAGCTAAGTGCTATAGTCGTTGTGCGTTCTCAATGGGCATCGTTAATTCTGGCTATCTACTCCAATTTCAGAGCACTCTTGTCTTGTCTGTGTGCTTGATCGCAGAATAACTGATGCATTTACAAACGCTCAACACTCATTGGATATGGCTGGTGTGAATAAACATTGGCCAAAAAAAGCGTAATTAATTTGTTGCCAGCAGTACACTTAGCACACAATGATCTGCATAACATGAAAACAGTAAAATGGTCAGAGAGGTGCTCTCTCATTTGTGTCTGGAAGTAGCTAGCCAGTTAGCTTGGGTGCTTGACTGCCATTGTGAGTTCAGAACGCTCGGATCAACCCTACTCCTTGGCCAGAGTGTCCAGTGTGTGTGCTCCGAGAGCGAAACGCTCTGAATTTACAAATGAACAATATGACAACGCTCTGGATTTACGAAAGCCCAGAGCGCACTCAGGCACTCCAGATTGAAATCATGAAACACCCAAAATCGTAAATGTCTAGCTAGTCATTTGTTATGCTAACAAGCTAGCAAGAGGTTGCATAGCAACAGCATCGACTTCCGGTAGACAGGCGAAGCGCTAGTACGCTCAACTGAAAGGATACCTTCTTCTACGATGAGGTTCAGCTGCGGTTGGCATCCAATAAATGTTGCATTACCGCCACCTACTAGACTGGAATATAACCCCCTTATGTAAATACTATACTCCACTATTTAAATCTATTTAGTCCTATTTCAGCCAAAGTATGGGACACCACCACTTAACACACCTTCTGATGTCAAGTCTTGCACACCCAAATACCTCTCTGCAGCTGCCACAACAAACTCTATTTTCTGCGATTTACGTTCCATCCCTGCAGTACAGTTGATAACCATTACTATAAATGCCAAAACTCCAATCTTACTGAAACATATATCACTTGTTGGTTTATCCCTCTGTACTGGTACAAATCTACTACTCACACCACTCCTCTCAAGATCCCTCCCCCTTGACCCATCTACCTCTACTTTCTTAACTGCCTCAGCATATGACCACATCTGCAATACTCTAACCCTGGAAACCTTAACCTGCCTCTCTCTCGCACTGGACATTTCTGATCCCCAGCCCCATGGGCTACCCATTCCTTTCTCTCATGCCCTTCTGCACACTTCTCACACCTAGGAACCTTCCTCCTACACACTGCTGCCACATGCCCATAAGCTTGACACCTGTAACAACGTAATGTAGTCGGCACAAAAGCTCGTACAGGATAACTTATATAACTTAACTTCTTTGGGATAGGGGGCAGTATTTTCACGGCCGGATAAAAAACGTACCCGATTTAATCTGGTTACTACTCCTGCCCAGAAACTAGAATATGCATATAATTAGTAGATTTGGATAGAAAACACTCTAAAGTTTCTAAAACTGTTTGAATGGTGTCTGTGAGTATAACAGAACTCATATGGCAGGCCAAAACCTGAGAAGATTCCGTGCAGGAAGTGCCCTGTCTGATAATTTGTTGTCCTTCTGTTACATCTCTATCGAAATTACAGCGTCTGTGCTGTAACGTGACACTTTCTAAGGCTTCCATTGGCTCTCTAAAGCCGCCAGAAAGTGGAATGGGGTGTCTGCTGTCTCTGGGCAAAGTACAGCAGCAGAGTTTGTAAGTGGTCAGCCTGGGGACAGTGAGACTGGAGATGCGCGGTCATGAGAACTCGCCATGTTTTTCTTTTTCTCTTTGAATGAATACAACATTGCCCGGTTGGAATATTATCGCTATTTTACGAGAAAAATTGCGTAAAAATTGATTTTAAACAGCGTTTGACATGCTTCTAAGTACGGTAATGGAATATTTTGAATTTTTTTTGTCACGAAATGCGCTCGCGTGTTACCCTTCGGATAGTGACCTGAACGCACGAACAAAACAGAGGTATTTGGATATAACTATGGATTATTTGGAACCAAAACAACATTTGTTGTTGAAGTAGAAGTCCTGGGAGTGCATTCTGACGAAGAACAGCAAAGGTAATCCAATTTTTCTAATAGTAATTCTGAGTTTAGGTGACCCCGAAGTTGGCGGATGTCAAAATAGCTAGCCGTGATGGCCGAGCTATGTACTCAGAATATTGCAAAATGTGCTTTCGCCGAAAAGCTATTTTAAAATCGGACATAGCGATTGCATAAAGGAGTTCTGTATCTATAATTCTTAAAGTAATTGTTATGTATTTTGTCAACGTTTATCATGAGTAATTTAGTAAATTCACCGGAAGTTTTCGGTGGGTATGCTAGTTCTGAACATCACATGCTAATGTAAAAAGCAGTTTTTTGATATAAATATGACCTTGATTGAACAAAACATGCATGTATTGTATAACATAATGTCCTAGGAGTGTCATCTGATGAAGATCATCAAAGGTTAGTGCTGCATTTAGCTGTGGTTTGGGTTTATGTGACATATATGCTTGCTTGGAAAATGGCTGTGTGATTATTTGTGTCTATGTACTCTCCTAACATAATCTAATGTTTTGCTTTCGCTGTAAAGCATTTTTGAAATCGGACAATGTGGTTAGATTAACGAGAGTCTTATCTTTAAAATGGTGTGAAATAGTTGATTGTTTGAGAAAATAGAATTTTGGTATTTTAGTTGGTTTTGTATTTCGCGCCGTGCGATGCCATTGGCTGTTGGCTAGGGGTTCCGCAGGCGGAACGGGGTTCCGCTAGCGGAACGTCTGTCCTCAACAGTTTAACATCACCTGGTCGGGCAAAGACTCAACATCAAAATCAAAATTCAGAACAGACAATGACTTTTCTGTTTCTCCACTCACACCACCCTGTCTGCGTCACACCAAGCAATGATCATCACAAACACCGGGAATCTTCCTCTTCAGTTGACCAGCTATCACATTTACCGCTACCCCAGTAATCACTCCTTTCAATGGTGCCCTTTTCTTGAGAGCAAAACAATTCACATCTCTTGCCCCCATTCGTTTAACATGGAGTGTCTGCTCCCTCTGACCAGCAGAAACACATAATTATCACAAGACCACTCACTTCTGGTTACCCTCACTGATTCCACAACACCTAACTCTGTTTTCACCCTGAAACCTCAAATGGATCAGCCAAAAGGCAAGGGTCCACTTTTTCCAAAAACTTCACTCCTACTGTCAGACTTATCTTTATCCTAACCCTCGGTTCAAGTCACCACACCTACCACCTTCGATACTTTGCCCTCATTCACTTCCATTTCTCCTCCTGTCTTCAACTGACTCTGCTTACACTTTCTACCATTTTTCTTTAACAAACCATCTCCTTTTCCCCCTGACATTTTTAACCGACTCAAGCTCACCCTCTTCCTCCCTCTGTCTCTTAGACCTCCTCTGCCTCTCTTTTTCCCATCCGGCTATCTGGCCCCCCCCCCCCCCCTCAGGATTCGGCTGGGACCGTTGCGCCTCCCGTATTCCAAGTATAACTCTCCTTATGATAATACTGTACTTCTCCTGACATACATCTTGTTCTTGCCTTGTCAAGGGATGCCATTTAACTGGCTGTCACAATCTCCGTACAATCAGCACAAACCCCTCGGGATGTAGCACTCAACAGTGCATCCCACTTGTAAAGCAGCTGGTTCGTCTTGATGTTCTTCTTTATCAATAGCTACCACAGCGCTTTTCCATTTCAAACAAGCGCTCTCTTTCTCCTGGATTCCTCTATTTCCCCTGAAAGGATACCGTTTGTTTACAGTATACAAACATTTACTAATAGAATATAGTATTTACACATTAAGTATGTAGTATACAGTGTGTTAGTATGGGTATTCAAACACAGCTATAGTCTTGAGTTAAGTCAGGTAATTACTTACAATATGCATTATAGCAAACCATTAGCTCTTCTTTCTTGATCGTAAAGAGACAGCAACGCAAGCAGGGGCGTCATTTCAGGTAAACCTAGGGCATAGCAAAGTGACTCTGAATTTTTATCAAGTTGAAGCTCATTTAACTGCATTTTTACTTCATTTAAATACTCTAAAATGCAATTTAAAGAATAGCAAATAAACAACCAAAATTGATTTCAGCCATTATCACCTTGGCTGCTGTAACTTCCTTCACCCCAGTCAATAGCGGACTTTACATTCTACAAACACGTCAGACAGCTAGCTATAAGCTGCTACTCACTAGCTCAGTACCGGGATCAAAAACTCTAGTTTAGTTTGATGTCAAGTCAAACAGCAGTTATCTAGCCATCTATCTCCTCCACAGTTTTGAGAGAAAATTTGTGCTGTTCTCTGCAGAGCTGTGTGGATGCCCAGTCCATAGTCCTAAAGCCAGCTGGGTTGCTTCCATAGCCACGGGAAGTAGGGGTGCTGCAGCACCCCCTGAAAAATCTGAAAATACCCATATGATAAAAGAATGCAGTTAGAGTGCAGTATATATCACGTTCAGGTAAGACCCAAATGCAGACAACGTCGAAGTAACAACAGTTTATTAATCCAACAGGGGCAGGGAAAAGACAGGTCAAGGGCAGGCAGGGGTCAGTAATCCAAATAGGTGGGGCAAAGGTACAGGACGGCAGGCAGGGTCAAGGCAGGCAGAAAAGGTCAAAACCGGGAAAACTAGAAAACAGGAACAATCGAGAGACAGGAACAGAGGGAGACCGGTGGTAGGCTTGACGAAACAAAACGAACTGGCAACCGACAAACCGAGAACACAGGTATGAATACACAGGGATACTGGGGAAGATGGGTGACACCTGGAGGGGGGTGGAGACAATCACAAAGACAGGTGAAACAGATCAGGGTGTGACAGTATAACTGCAGTTCAACTGCAGTACACTGCAGTTGAACTGCAATTATTGCGCCCAAAATACCACAGTCGACTGCAGTTACGACACTTTTACTGCAGTTTCAGAACTGCAAACTTTTTTTGTAAGGGTTAATAAAAAAATCACAGCACCCCCACCCCCAAACATCTTCCCATGGCTATGGTTGCTGCATTAGCCTTTTAATCGGGATATACATTATTTTAGTAGTCTATTTTTAATTGTTAGTGTTGAGCTAGGGTATGCCATACTGTGCCATACCCAATTGACACCCCTGAGCACAAGACCCGTATCAACAGAGTGGTTCCTCAGGACACTGTTACCAAGATATCATGTCAGTGTGCCAAAGAGTGTCCCGGGCTCAGATAGGCCTCATCAGCCATCTGCACACTCACGGTACCCAAGACTCATCCCAAAAAATCATGTCATGGTGTGTGTGTGTGCCTACTAATAAGGTATTTGCCACATTGACAATACTTCAACACAGTTTTGATAAAAAGCCTCTATGATGGTGTAGGTTTGGTGGTTAATTTTTCCCCACACAGAGGAAATCCCCTCAGAGCCCCAGCCAGTAAACAAGAAGTCAGTGCAGAGTGGGTCTGCCAGCAGGACAAAAGGCGTCCATTCAGCTGGCTCAACTATGAGAAACACACACAGCCGTGCTTCATGAGCTATTTGTTATTGGAAAACTACTAAGACACTTTTTAGTGTTCTGTGAAACTGCTTTGGTTCATTGACCTTATTTTGAGTAGCCTAATTATCTTGCTGTCAAAGCCTATAACTAGGCTACTGCTGTCAAAGGGACATTTCAAACTGATCAAAATGTGTTTTCAGTTTAGCTAATGATGTTTTCTCAGGCATGGAACTGTGGCCAGGGAAAGGACTATTTTGCTTTGTCAAATTCTTCTAAATTGTTGATATCAAAGATGACCCCTGCATCAAACAATTGTAACGTTTAACATGTTTTGTGATTTTTTTAGCAACAGGACATGGGCAAAACACAACATGTTGTACTTTCAAATCACACATGCAAATTGAGGAAAGTCATGATTGACAGATGAAAAAGAAATTGAGGATAAAAATGTTGACTTTCAAAAAGAGTAGAAAGGCAGAGAAAGTTGGACCAAGAGTTTCTTTTTACACATATTTGGTATACACACACACACACACACACACACACACACACACACACACACACACACACACACACACACACACACACACACACACACACACACACACACACACACACACACACACACACACTGCATCAGTCTGGCCATACAGTTAATAATAATTAGCAGACACTTAATCCAATGCAATTTACAGCCATGTGTGCATACTGTAGCAGGCTCAAGGGTGTGGGGTTTCCAAATCACCAAGTTTCCAAGTTCAATACCAAAACATGCACCAGTAGCACAAATAGAATGCAAATGGGGAGTTTATCAAGGATATCGGCACACGGGGAAAGAAGGGGGAATTCACCAATCATCTCACAGTCCACAAGCCGTTCTTGTTGTCCTTTACGTTTTCCAGGTTTAATCCTCACACTCGGGTCCTCAGTCAATACGGTCCGGTACACAAGGGGGAGTAGTCCGACAGTCCAGGTCACAATGGGTAATCACACAGATATTGTTCTCGCTTCTCCCCCTCTTCATAACGTTCTTGGTTCTCTCCTACTCTGCCCCTCTGTGTAGGCTGCTTCCTCCTTTATCCCCAAGCACTCCCTGGCTTAACAAACCACAGCCTTGCCTCATTGCGACAGGAAGACCATATAAGGCTTGGGGGTGGAGCCAGTGGCTGTAAGATATCTCCCCTCAATAACCAATCCCCTCACCTCTCCCGAGAGCATCCCTCCTGGAGAGGGCATCGGCATTTCCATGGGCTGCACCTGATCTGTGGACGACAGAAAGCAAAGGGCTGTAAGGATAGGAACCATCGGGTGACCCGGGCGTTACTGTCCTTATTCCATGACATCCAAACCAGTGGTGCATAATCCGTTACGATGGTGAAGTGCCGTCCCAATAACTATTACTTCAGCGTTTCCAGCGCCCACTTGATCACTAGACATTCTTTCTCCATCGTGGAATATCTTTGATCCCACGGCAACAGCTTCTGGCCTAATGTACATGACTGGGTGTTCCTCACTTTCTTGTATCTGTGATAGGACGACACCCACCCCTGTTTTGGACGCATCGGTCTGTACCACCACTGGTTTGGAGAAGTCCAGTGTCACCAGCACAGGTCCAGAACACAGTGCTCTCTTTAGGTCCTGGAAGGCTTTCTCCATCTCCTCGGTCCACGTCACCTAGGTGGGCAGATGGCTCCTGGTCAGATCTGTCAGGGGGCTGGCTAGGGAGGCAAAGTGGAGAATAAATCTCCGGTAGTAACTAGTCAACCCCACAAATGTGGGTACCTGCTTTTTGGTGGGGGCGCGGGGACAGTCCCGAATCACCTCCACTTTCTTCACCTGGGGTTTGACACATCCCCTCCCGATCGTGTACCCTAGGTACTCAGCCTCCCACAGGCCGAGCCAACATTTTTGGGGGTTTGCTGTTAGCCCCACATCCCGTAGGACCTGCACTACCACGCTCACCCATGGATCACAATATCGTCGATGTATGCCGCTGCGAACTTCCGATGGGGTCGAAGAATGCGGTCCATCAACCTCTGGAAGGTGGCCGGGGTCCTGTGCAGTCCAAAGGGAAGCTTCTTGTAATGGAACAGACCGTCCGGGGTGGCGAAAGCAGTTTTCTCCAGTGCCTCGACAGCTAAGGCCACCTGCCAATAATCCTTTGTCAGGTCGAGCGTGCTGATAAATCGGGCGGCCCCTAGCCGTTCGATTAATTAACCTGTTAGGGCTAGGGGGCAGCATTGACACGGCTGGATAAAAAACATACCCGATTTAATCTGGTTACCACTCCTACTCAGTAACTAGAATATGCATATACTTATTACATATGGATAGAAAACACCCTAAATTTTCTAAAACTGTTTGAATGGTGTCTGTGAGTATAACAGAACTCAAATGGCAGGTCAAAACCTGAGAGATTCCTTTACAGGAAGTGGCCTGTCTGACCATTTGTTGAACTTCTTTTCCATCTCTATCATTTACTAAGGATCTCTGCTCTAACGTGACACTTCCCACGTCGTCCATAGGCGCTCAGAGCCCGGGAAAAAACAGAATGTCGTCATTCCAGCCCCAGGCTGAAACACATTATCGCCTTTCTCAAGTGGCCCATCAAGAGACACTAGCTTATGCGCGTGACCCCGACCGCCCCCGCCTTTGGGATTTTTTCCTCTGTTTGCCGAAAAGGAGATTCCCTGTCGGAATATTATCGCTTTTCTACGAGAAAAATGTCGTAAAAATTGATTTTAAACAGCGGTTGACATGCTTCGAAGTACGGTCATGGAATACTTAGAATTTTATTGTCACGAATTGCGCCAAGCGCGTGACACTTCTTTACTATTTCGGATAGTGTCTGGAACGCACGAACAAAACGCCGCTATTCGGATATAACGATGGATTATTTTGGACCAAACCAACATTTGTTATTGAAGTAGCTGTCCTGGGTGTGTATTCTGACGAAGACAACAAAAGGTAATGAAATTTTTATAATAGTAAATATGATTATGGTGAGTGCTAAACTTGCCGGGTGTCTAAATAGCGAGCCCGTGATGCCTGGGCTATGTACTTAGAATATTGCAAAATGTGCTTTTACCAAAAAGCTATTTTAAAATCGGACATATCGAGTGCATAGAGGAGGTCTGTATCTATAATTCTTAAAATAATTGTTATGCTTTTTGTGAACGTTTATCGTGAGTAATTTAGTAAAATGTTAGCGAATTCCCCGGAAGTTTGCGGGGGGTATGCTAGTTCTGAACGTCACATGCTAATGTAAAAAGCTGGTTTTTGATATAAATATGAACTTGATTGAACAAAACATGCATGTATTGTATAACATAATGTCCTAGGGTTGTCATCTGATGAAGATCATCAAAGGTGAGTGCTGCATTTAGCTGTCTTCTGGGTTTTGGTGACATTATATGCTGGCTTGAAAAATGGGTGTCTGATTATTTCTGGCTTGGTACTCTGCTGACATAATCTAATGTTTTGCTTTCGTTGTAAAGCCTTTTTGAAATCGGACAGTGTGGTTAGATTAACGAGAGTCTTATCTTTAAATGGCTGTAAAATAGTCATATGTTTGAGAAATTGAAGTAATAGGATTTTTAAGGTTTTGAAAATCGCGCCACAGGATAGCCGTGGCTGTTACGTAGGTGGGACGAATTCGTCCCGCCTAGCCTAGAGAGGTTAATCAAATACGGGGCATGGGGTAGGAGTCGATTTATTGAGATTTCCTTTACTTTTCTAAAATCATAACAGAATCGGAGCTAAACCACTCACTATACGATTCTTCTATTAGATCAGCTTCCAACATCATTTTTACCTCTGTCCTGACAGCCTTTCTCCTTGAGTAGGGTCTCAACTTCACCTTTTTCCTGGGTTTGGTGATGATGCGGTGCTGTACCAAATTGTTGTGTCCTGGTTCACTGAAAAATAAATCCTAGTTTCGGTTGACCAAATCCCTCAGCTCCTGCTTCTGGGTTTGGCTCAGCTGCATTGTCACCGCCGCCGGCTCGGTCTCTGTGTTAGCCTTCTTCGGGGAAATAGAGTAGAGTATATCACGTGCATTCCATTTCTTTAGCAGGTTCACATGGTAAATCTGGGTCAGATGCCTACGTCCTGGGTGTCTGACCCTATAGTTAACTTCACCCACCTTCTCAATGACTTCGCATGGTCCGTTCCACCGGGCCAAAAACTTCAACACCAACACTTTTTTCCTGGCTGAAAGTCCCTTCGTTGTGCCCCTCTGTTGTACACCTGCGCTTGGGCCTCCTGGGCCTCTAGCATGTGTTCCTGTACCCGTGGCCACAGGGTTGCCATCCTATCTCTCATATCTCCCACGTGTTCCACCAAGGTCCGGTGGGGCAATGGTTGCTGTTCCCAGACTTCTTTAGCCATGTCCAGCAGTCCCAGGCATCGTCTCCCATACAGGAGTTTGAAGGGAGAGAATCCTTTTGAAGCTTGGGGCACTTCTCGGATCGAGAACATCAGGTAGGGTAGCAGCTGGGCCCAATTCTTTCCGTCAGCCTCCATCACCTTCTTTATCATCTGCTTCAGGGTTGGATTGAATCTTTCCACCAATCCATCGGTCTGAGGGTGATACACTGCGGTGCACAACTGGGTTTTTCTCATTAGCTTGCATAGATCCTTCATGATTCCTGACATGAACTGGGTGCCCTGGTCGGTCAATATCTCATCGGGAATGCCTACTCGGGAGAACAGCATAACCAACTCACATGCGATTTCCTTGGTGGCCATCATGGTGCGTAGGGGAATGGCTTCCGGGTACCTGGTGGCATAATCCAAGATCACCAGAATGTATTGGTGCCCTCTGTTACTCTTGGGTAGAGGTCCCACCAGGTCCATTGCAATCCTGCTAAAAGGAACTGAAATAATGGGTAGGGGAATTATGGGACTGCGAAAATGGGTTTTTGGAGCCACCTGTTAGCACTCTGGGCAACTGCGGCAGTGTTCCTCCACTGCTTTCTTCACTCATGGCCAGTGAAAGTGTACCTTATACCTGTCTAGGGTCTTCTCCACCCCTAGGTGAGCCCCAAGAAGGTGGGAGTGCGCTAACTGTAGGACAGATGGTACAAAGGGACGGGGCACCAACAACAACTCCAGACATTCGTCATTCTTCTTCACAACCTGATATAGCAACTTGTTCTTTATAGAGCAAAGAGGGTAGGTTATTTGACTTACCCCCTCCACGGGATTTCTGTCCACTATGGTCACCTGCTGGAGAGCGCTGGCCAAGTTGGGATCCTCCAGTTGGGCCGTCCCGAACTGGCCCGCTAGAGAGGCGGGCTCTGGTGCCACCTCATGGTCCATTGGGAACATGTCTTTCAGACTCGCCACCTCTCCCGCCAGTCTGGCTTCAGAGTCCCCCTCCAAGAGGGGATCGGTTGATGCCTGGGGGCCCACTACCTGGAATCCCTCCTTCTGGTGCCCCTCCCACCTCTCCGACTTCCTCCTCCCTTCTGGTTCCCCACATCTCCAGACATACTGGTTCACAGTTAGCGTAACGTCGGGAAATCCCTTCCGCTAAGGACCGACACAGGCAAGTTTGGGATGACTCCCACTGTTCCCGTCTGTTGTCCCTTTGTGGTCTGTAGGTGGAGGAGTGTAGTAGGGTTGTCCTTGGCCTCACTGTGTATGCACGTGATGGCCACGGTGTCAGTCAAATTCTGGGACTGGGCGAAGTCAGTCAGGGTCACCATACTCCCGGAGTCCAAAAGTGCCGTGGTGCCCTTTCCGTTGGTTCTTACCAGGGTGACAGGGGAAGTACCACTCTCCTCAGCCCAGCATGCCAACAGTAAGCCGCAGGGAAGCTCGGTGGCTACCTCACTGGCTGAGGCCAAAAGCATCGAGACATTGCGGTCTGGACAGTTCTAGGCGTTGTGTCCCGGCTCCCCACACTTGTAGCAATTCCTGCTGTCCAGGTTCAGGAAGGGGCATCATCTCAGGTAGCTGACTGTTGGTGTCCCCCCATCCTTGGCTGGGGTCCCGGCGTGGTCCTCCTTCCTTTTTTGCTCCTTCGGGCGAGTGGAAGGTTCCGCCTTCCATGGTTGTCTGCTGCACAGGACCTCCAAAGCCACCTGTTGTCCTTCCACCAGTTCCACCAGCTGATCTGCACTTAGCGAGTTAGCTTGGCTGGCTAACCTTTTAGCTTTGAATGGGAGAGACCGTATACATTTATCTATGACCACTTTCTCGATGGTCATGAGCGTCATAGGTTCAGCAGTTAGCCAGTTCTTGGCCAGCCTAATTAGATCATGCATTTGTGATCGGGGGATGCTGTAAGATCATACGTCCAATCATGGAATCTTTGTGCCCTGTTAATCAGCACCTCGTAATGCGTCGCCTGGCCAATCGTCAGATCCTGGGTAGGTCTTCTTTGCTGCGCCTGATAGGAAGGGTGCTAGCAGGCTGGCCCATTTCTCATGCGGCCATTTCTCCCTAGCCACCGTCCTTTTGAAGGCTTGTAGGTAAGCCTTGATGTCGTCAGCCTCTGTCAGCTTCAATATAAACCTACTAGGTTTGGGATGAGAGACTGCTGCGCCTGCCGCTAGCCGGCCTGCGCGTCTTTCAGCTGGCTGAGTTCAGCTCGCAGGAGACTGGTCTGCTGATGCTGTTCTTCCAGCAGCTCCCGATGCATAGCCTGCTGTTCTATGTTCGCCTCCACCAGCTGTCTCACCAATGCTTCCATTGTGCTCTGTGTCTGTTTAGTTATTGAGGTTGGTTTGGGTTGCCCGTATTCTCCACCATATGTAGCAGGCTCAAGGGTGTGGGGTTTCCACGTCACCAAGTTCAATACCAAAACATGCACCAGTAGCATAAATAGAACGCAAATGGGGGAGTTTATTAAGGATTTCGGTACACGGGGAAAGAAGGGGGAATTCACCAATCACCTCACAGCCCACAAGCCGTTCTTGTTGTCCTTTACGTTTTCCAGGGGTAATCCTCACAATCGGGTCCTCAGCCAATCCGGTCCGGTACACAAGGGGGAGTAGTCCGACAGTCCAGGTCACAACAAGTAATCACACAGATATTGTTCTCGCTTCTCCCACTCTTCATAACGCTATTGGTTCTCTCCTACTCTGCCCCTTTGTGCAGGCTGCTTCCTCCTTTATCCCCAAGCACTCCCTGGCTTAACAAACCACAGTCTTGCCTCGTTGGGGCAGGAAGACCATATAAGGCTTGGGGCTGGAGCCAGCGGGCTGTATGATATCTCCCCTCAATAACCACTCCCCTCACCTCTCCCTGCCGTCTGCCACGATACATTTTTGTATGGGTGGCCCCAGTGGTAATCAAACCCACAACCATTGGCATTGTAAGCGCCGTGCCTCATATGACCACAGTTGGCTTTGCAATACCAACACATTGGGTAAACATCTAAACCAGCAAATCTAAACCAGTGAATTTATTTTTTCAATTGTTAATACTTTTTAATCTATTTTTGTTGCTGAATAGTGTACAAATGTTGAGGGTTATCAGGAAGCTTATCTGTAGCTTGTTCATATCAATACCTCTTTACTTTGTGACACAGAGAGTTTGTCTTTTACTGTACTAATGTAGTCTAAACTAAAGTCATCAACAGGAATAGATTAATGAGCAAGCATTTAACAGTATATTATACTGTATGTTGACACCCCCACCCTTCCCTTTCTCTTTCTCGCTCCTTCTCTCTTATCCGGTAAGATCTCAACCCCTCCAAGCAAAGTTCAGATTGACAAAGCATCTGGCATGCACCTTCTTCTCCCCTAATGTGTTTTTGTTACAATTGCACACACCCAGTAACAAAATAGAGCTCTTAAATCCAATTAATGAGAAGATAAGCGTTTACAACCGTTTTTCACTCAGGTCTTTGTGATGATACATTTAGTGACGCAAGCTGTTGTTTTCTTTAAAAAAATAAATACAATACTGTATTGCCCAAGACCTTTTAAAAGAGAGTTACAGTACTGTATTGCCCAATACATTTTAAAAGAGAAATACAGCACTGTATTGCCCAAGACAACAGACACCTGCCGAGAACTGTTTTATGTGACATTTAGCACTTCAATGCGCACATCGTTATCTCTTCAAAAAAGAATTTCCATGGCAAACCACGATATGATTGCTGTATGTTTTCACTCAAGCTGCAACAAATGATTTTCACTGATATCTGTAAGGTCTGAGTGTTGTTATGACTGAATGTTTTCCCAGAGAGGGGGAGAGAAAGTAAGAGAGAGAAAGCAAGAACGAGTGAGTGAGAAAGAGAGGGAGGCAGATGGTGTGACAGAAGTCATTGACACCCCTACTGTGCAGAATTCTGAGTGCTAGTCTGAAAGTAAGCCACACACAGCACCTTTTCTTTTCAAGACTTTTCTGTCTTTCGTGTGATGCCCACTTAGGATATATAGTGAGGGCCCTACTGGGAAGGTTATTGTAATTGAGCCCAGTGGAGGCTCCTCAGAGGAGGAAGGGGAGGACCATCCCCCTCAGGGAATTTCTTAAAAATAAAAAGTGAAACATTCAGAAATGTATCCCTTTTAGATAAAACTATACCAAATATATTCATGTCATCAAATTATTGAGTAAAAACACTATTTTGCAATGAAGGTCTACAGTAGCCTCAACAGCACTCTGTAGGGTAGCACCATGGTGTAGCCGGAGGACAGCTAGTTTCCATCCTCCTCTGCGTGCATTGACGTCAACAGAAAACCTGGTTTTCACCCCCTTCCATAGACTTACACAGTAATTATGACAACTTCCGGAGGACGTCCTCCAACCTATCAGAGCTCTTGCAGATTGAACTGACATGTTGTCCACCTAATCAAAGGATCAGAGAATGAATCTAGTACTGAAAGCATAAGCTACATCTAGCTAGCACTGCAGTGTATAAAATGTGGTGAGTAGTTGACTTAATGAGAGAAAGTCAATAGTTGAACAGTTTTGAACAAATTAATTTGTTTTACAATGGAGAAGCAAGAGAGCGAGAGAGAGATATTTAGTTGTATTCTTTTTCACTTAGCTAGCGAATACAGATTGCTAGTTTAGCCAACTCAAACACCTGGTTGAAACAGAGAGGGATGCTATGTTAGCTAGCTGGCTATGGCTATCCAAACACTGGAACTCTCCCAAGTCAAGGTAAGCTTTTGGTTTTATTAATTTATTGCCACCCTGTACTGAATCATTGTACCGGGTTTAGTAATGCGTTAGTTATAGTACCTATGTTGATTATGACATTACTAGCGTTGTTAGCTAATATGGTGCCAACGACATAGGCTGTGTGTAGTGGTTAGCGGTTACGATATGAAGGTTTGGCTTGGAAAGTTTTTTTTGCCTGGCCCCAGGCACATGTGTTGTGCTCTGAAGTCCACAAGCGAAGGGAAAATGTGAGAGGAGAGTGCTGTTTGTATGTGGCTGCTACGAAAGTGGCCTGTGTTTGCGTATGATCAGGGGTGTGTTCATTCTGCCGATTCTGTTTAAAAACGTTTCTTACAGAGAAGCAAACTATCAAGGCACAAGGCGAGACCCAGATCCAGACACAGGAGGCAGATGGTTGGAGTCTTACAATGTTTATTAATTCAAAGGGGTAGGCAAGAGAATGGTTGTGCACAGGCAAAAGGTCAAAACCAGATCAGAGTCCAGGAGGTACAGAGTGGCAGACAGGCTCGTGGTCAAGGCAGGCAGAATGGTCAGGCAGGTGGGTACAAAGTCCAGAAACAGGCAAGGGTCAAACCCGCTAGGACTAGAAAAAGGAGAATGCAAAAAGCAGGAGAACGGGAAAAACGCTGGTTGACTTGGAAACATAGAAGACAAACTGTCACAGAGAAACAGGAAACACAGGGATAAATACACAGGAGAAAATTAGCGACACCTGGAGGGGGTGGAGACAATCACAAGGACAGGTGAAACAGATCAGGGCGTGACACAAACGAAACGAAATGGGGACAAACATACCTGAATTTGTCCAATTGAAACTCTCGTTTGCGACTGTTGGACTAATTATTACACCCTAGATCAGCTAGATGCAGGCAAGAGTGTGCAAGGCCGTACTAAATGTGTCACTGTCTGTCACCTTGATTTTTAAATTTGTAAAACATTTTTGGTTACTTTTACCCCTTTTCTCCTCAATTTCGTGGTCTCCAATTGGTAGTTACAGTTTTGTCTCATCGCTGCAACTCTCTCACAGACTCGGGACAGGCGAAGGTCGAGAGCTGTGCGTCCCCCAAAACACAACCCAAACAGGCTGCACTGCTTCTTGACACAATGCCCACTTATCCCGGAAGCCAGCCGCACCAATGTGTCAGAGGAAACACTGTGCACCTGTTGACTGTATGAGCGTGCACTGTACGCAGCCCGCCACAGGAGTCACTAGTGTGCAATTTGAGAAGGACATCCCTGTCAGCCAAACCCTCCCCTAACCCAGACGACGCTGGGCCAATTGTGCGTCACCCCATGGGTCTCCTGGTTGCGGCCGGCTGCGACAGAGCCTGGACTCGAACCCAGAATCTCTAGTGGCACAGCTTGCACTGCGATGCAGTGCCTTAGACTGCTGTGCCACTTGGGAGGCCCTCTGTCACCTTGATCACTCTAATTTTTCTCTCGACCTGTGCACCTACGTTGTAAACTTTCATTCATAGGCTAGGTTGTAGCAAGCGACCTCATGATAGTTATAGGGAATATTAGAGTATCATGTAGTAGCCTAAACCTAAATGTTACATTGAGCTGGGTGAATGAGGTTGCTGGGTGAATAGAATATGAATGACTGTCATCCAATATGCTGTAATAGAAATAAGGCCATGCTCATAAAAAAAAATGTCCTCCCTCATCTTAAACGTCACCGACCGCCACTGATTGAGCCACAACTGCTGTATTAATCTACTACAGTAACATAACTGACATCTAAATATATAATACAATGCAATAGCAATGTTACTCCCCTAAATTGAAATATTGTAACTGTTCAAGTAATTGAGCTTGTTTTCTACAATTTCTATGTGTGGTTTATTATTTGCCTTTGTTTGAAAACAGAGCCATTTTCTCTCTGAGATGCTTCTGCAACGCAGACTCTAGCATATTGTAAATTCAATTACAAGAAAGAAAGAACATGTGGATATCCTCCTCATCGTCAATGAAAAGCCCCTCCAACATCCAGTATAAAGCCAGAAGTAAAGATATGAACTGTTTCAACATTAGATTAGTATTGGCTCCTGCTGGAGCAGAGGAACACAACAGGGACATGCATCCAGAAAACAAACAGCCTGAAAACAAGGCACAAATACATAAATATAAATGTCCAAGGAGAGGCTGAGACGCTAAGTGGCGAGACAGATGGAAAGACCTCGTGTTCCTCCCCTGCAGGGACACAATTCCAGGAACAGTTTCTCACAGCAACTATGGATTTATTGTCAATAAAAGAGCCAAAATGGCCCCTTGCTTACCGGATGAGAAACTCCAGCAGGCTCTTATCTAATTTGCCCTAACCTTCTCATTAAACAGGCCATCCCTGGGTCACAGTAACTGTCTATTTTCAGGGAAGTGACAGTGGTGGCGGTAGCCTTCTGGGGTGACACTCGGGAGGGGAGAGGAAGGGTCATGGGGAACAGGTGTGGTAAAAGTGGCTGGGATTTCATTTGAAAGGATCTTAATCTGATAAGCTAAACGTCCAAACAGAAGCACAGGAGCCTCATTGCCAATATTTCAACAATGTAGTGGTACTAGACTTTCTGATGAAACCAAATGAAGACAAAGTTCCCATCACCACTGATCCGTAGCAGGTTCCAATCCACACCAGTGCCAAATAAATAGAGGGATTTTAAGTTCTGATAGTTGGAAGCAAGAACCTTGAATGACATTTTACTATGTACTAATTCACCTATTGTGTTCTCAGACTAGAACAGATAAAGGAAAGGAGGCTGCGACAGTCTGAAGTGGTTTCCTCTCCCTTATACAGGCATTCTGATTTTTTTCTCCCACTAATTGGTCTTTTGATCAATCACATCAGATGTTTTCACATCAGAGCTTACTCAGAGCTGGTGTGATTGGTCAAAAGACCAATTAATGATCAAAAAGATGCAAATTGGTCTGCCTGTGTAAATGCAGCTGGAGATAGGGAGAGGAAACCACTTCAGACTGTTGAGATGTGCTGCCAATTAAAATAACCTAGTCCAGCAGACTACACTATTTCCTCAGTATTCACCAGAGTTGTGACTATTTGTATATTTTCTTGACAGAAGGGTGAGCCAGAGACAAAATAGACAAAACACAACAGATCAATTGTGCAATATAACAGATTTATTTGCATATCAGATTTCCACTTCTTAAAGATTTCTACTTTTAACAATATTGCACTAGATAACTTTTGGGGTATCACAGTGCCATCTTAGCTGTTATAGTACAGTATCAATGGGGGACATAATATTACGAAAAACAGAAATTTGACGGGTGCAAAAATACATCGGGACTCAGATTTGATTGGTACAATTTGTTTTATATCATCAAATGTGTCACAGAAGCAAAAAAATGGATCCCTGTGCGCTTTCAACAAAATGTGGACAACATGATACAGGACACATCATTTACACCTAGACCCCAACATCTCTACATTCAAAGACTCAATCATGGACAAGCTTACTGACACTTGTGGCTGCTTCACATGATGTATTGTTGTCTCTACCTTCTGGCCCTTTGTGCTGTTGTCTGTGCCCAACAATGTTTGCACCATGTTTGTGCTGCTACCATGTTGTGCTGCTGCCATGTTGTGTCGCTACCATGTTGTTGTCATGTTGTGTTGCTACCATGCTGTGTTGTGTTGCTGCCATGCTGTGTTGTTGTCTTAGGTCTCTCTTTATGTAGTGTTGTGGTGTCTCTCTTGTCGTGATGTGTGTTTTGTCCAACTTTTTTTTATCCCAGCCCACGTCCCTGCCTCTTGGTAGGCCGTCATTATAAATAACAATTTGTTCTTAACTGAAGTGCCTAGTTAAATAAAGGTTCAATAAAAAATGTAATGCTATACTCATAACTACATAATTCTGGCCATTGCACATTGTTCAAAATAGTTTTTTCAGCTGTAGTTCTACATCAGCATGCAAGTATTAGGCATCAGATACTGGCCAAGGTTCATTCAAGTCTAGACAACGTAGGCTACCTGACATGACAGTAATGTCAAATCAAAACAATATTTAGCAAAATACTCAAATGCTATATCAGTGCAAAGAAAGGAATTGGGACATAAACAAGTCTATCTGAACTCACCTAAAATAATTTCATGGTTTGTAAATTGCAACAGAGAAGAGCCACTGTGACACAATCAATATGTATTTTCTGAACATGTCTCAAAGTCTCATATTTGCTCACTTTGTGTGGTTGCGGCAGCGCCGTAAAGTAGGAAAAACATTTTCAAAACAGAGGAAATCTGACCATGGCAGATAAAGCCATAGCACCTCAATTCACCTTCATGGAGAACGGAAGGATGGAGGAAGGTCTTGTGTCCTAGAACATCTGGATCATAGACTCCCTGGCCTTGCCCACTCCAACCCATTTGACTGGAAAGAGAAAACGTTGATTAAGAGCCATTGAAAAGTTTTTATGTATTGATCTCATTATTTTTAAAACAGCATGTAGGTCCTGAATTTGGAATAGAATACTTACTGGGTACGCCAACATGGATCTCCACAAAGCGGATGTAGTTCTGAGCTTTGACTGGCAGATCTTCCCACTTCCTACAGGCTGAGGTGTCACTCTTCCAGCCAGGCAGTTTCTCGTACTCCACTTCCACTTTCTGCAAGACGTCCATGTTAGCTGAGACGACAGGGAGGAGACATGGGTCATACAGTCCATGGAGAAAGGTTTAGTGGAAAAAATGTACAAATTAATCTTATAAAGCCAACATCTTCTTTGTTTCTTTCATCACATCCATTTATAAAGGAATATATGCACTACTAAATCCAGTCAGTCTTACCTGGGAAATAGGGAATCTTTTTTCCATTGAGCTTATAAGACACTCCCACTTTGATTTCATCCATCACATCAAGGATATCAAGTTTGGTTAATGCAAACCTGTGATTGAAAAACAAGGGAAAAATGTAACATGTATCCCTCCTCTCTTGTCCCCCTCCTCTCTTGCCCCCCCCCCCCCCCCCCACACACACACACACACACACACACACATAAGATCCAGTAGGTGGCAATGTGGCCCAAATTTTCAATAAAGGTAACAGGACTGCACAACATTCGGGGCAGGGCAAACCCTGCTGTGACACTCACGCAGTGAAGCCGTTGATCATGTTGGCGTAACGCAGGATGACCAGATCCAGCCAACCACAGCGTCTCTTCCTCCCTGTGGTCACGCCCACCTCATGGCCCCGCGTCTGCAGCAGCTCTCCAACCTCCTGTAAGGACAGATGACAGCAGAGAAGCTGGTCTGAGCAATCAGACCTTCAACTACTCTATTCTGTGTAGTCTTGACTACTTTGAGTTTGAATTCTGACATTATGTTCTTCACTCTATAGCTCCTCTTACTTGCATTTAGTGTATCATGTTTGGGGTTTGACTCACATTGAGTTGTTCTGTAGGGAACGCCCCGATGCCCACTCTCGTGGTGTAGGCCTTCACCACCCCATACACATCACCAATGTTCAGAGGGGGGATTCCCAGTCCGGTACATACACCACCCACGGTACAGTTTGATGATGTCACAAATGGGTATGTTCCTGGGAGACGAGAGCAACATTTTAAAGGGATGCATTTCTGATAGCCTCCTGGATGTGCACCAGACCATTTGCTAGCAAACTGTGTGGGGGGAATGTCTTCCTTTAAAACGTCCTATTTCATTATAATGACTACTGTATATGTGGTTATGTCAACAGGTGTAAACAAGGATTGTGTCGACCCAAATAGTTGTTGAGCCTATCTTAAGAAACCAAACACAAACCCATTCTAAGGAAACATACCATGCCTATGAACATACTAATATATTTTAGTAATTTAGCAGACACTCTTATCCAGACTGACTTACTGTAGTGAGTACCATGACTCTTGGGCTAACAGTGCTTACTCATATTCATGCGTCTATAACCGTCTCATACAGTCAGCCAAAGGGGAGTATAGAATTCCCTTACCAAAGTCAATGTCAAGCAGGGCAGCGTTCGCTCCCTCCACCAGAATCTTCTTAGGGGGTCCATTAATAGCATCGTACATGAAATAGACACCGTCTCGCACCATGGGTCTTATCCGCTCAGCATACTCCTATATGATTAGACAGGATGCAAGATTCAATTTGTTCCTACTGTATGGATAGATGGATCATGAGAGCAGAGCTACTGTAATTGTCATCTGCTTCTCCGATGCTAAATTTAGACCTCACCCCATGACTGAGAGGATTTCATGGTTATTATGGGTTGATGATGATGATGATGAGTTATGAGTGTGTCCACTCTGTTACAATTCTGACATACTTTTTCTACTAGCTGAGGGGTATTTACCCCATCGCCATGTCAACACAAACACAAACAAACACATAAAAAATGCACACTTCATGAAATCCACCTTTAATTTCTTCAGTTGACCGTCAACATCTACCTCCAATGTGGGGAACATGGCCTGGTACTGCTGAGCAAGGTTCTTGAACCTAGAACCAAGCCACCATCAGAAGGACATGAATATACTGTAGCAATATGTCCATAATACATGTTCCCATTGTCCAGAGAGCCAAATGCCAAACTGGCACTCCCCATAACCCTCAGCCTCTATGAGTGAAGGTGAAGGTGATGATGGTGAGACTTACCTCATAGAAAAGTCTTTGAAATCAGCTAGAAGGTCACAGATACGCAGCCCCGTACGTGATGCTTTGCTTGAGTAGGTTGGTCCGATGCCTTTCTTTGTGGTTCCAATACTGTATGAAGTAAATTATGAATTACAACACTATATTTGAGGAATATAAGCATTTCAACACTATAGGAATTATGATTCTTATAAAACAATTAATCTGGTAACACTTTACTTAAAGCATGCAGGTATTGCTTAATAACATGTTACAAGCATCGCATGCTTTTATAATGTATCATGATTTATGACAAGTTTTACAATGCATTCTAAATGCATCATAATGAATTACACCTGCAGGCTTTAGTAAAGTGTTGTTTGAGTCCTGCAGAAGAAGGTGTAATTTCCAGTTCTTACTTTTTCCCTTCCTGTGCTTGTCTCTGTACCTCCTGGAGCCCGTCAACTGCCTGGTGGAAGTCAAACACTGTCCAAAGGGTAAACAGGTTATTTCACACCACGGGCACAAACATATGCCTGTCAACAGCAGAACATGCCATCGGAACATGTGAGCAACATGTAAGAGTATGGGATAAATGTCTCTCCATGTCCTAAAATTATCTGCAACAACTGTTAACCTGCACTGTAAAAAAGTATTCTTAAAATCATCTCACCACATCTCACAGCTGGTGATCAATGTCAAACTGTTGTCACAACACAAACTATATTAAATATTGCATTGTCATATTGTTACATAACCTACAGTAACTGTAAAAAGTGCTAACATAAATCAGTCAGCAATTGATTGGTGGGCAATCAGCAATAATCAATTATATCCTATCACACCACATCTGTTACTCTCAACAAACAACTGTTTTTGTTTTATCTGTTTTTAGCATTATCTGAACTACATGTCCTTTGCCCTCTCTTCTAAATGCATCTGTTTTCCAATAAGAGTGTTAGTTACCAATGTGGGCCCTGTCTGAGATGATCAGTCTCTTCTCCCAGTCTTTAAGGCCTGTGGGATGGAAACATAAAATAGTTAGGCAAAATCACTCTGTTCTCTCATCTGCTGTTCCTTTCTAAATGGATTATCAACATGCACATTCTCAGACAAACTATAGGCCAATTACGCTACTTAATGTTGATATCAAAATCTTCCCACCTTTCTTTTCATTTTTTTCAGCTTCTTCAAACAAGCCTGGCAGATGAATGACCACACCATTGCCTGCAGAGACAGAAGGGATGTTCTGTGTAAGAATACACAGTGGGCTATGATTGGATGGTAGGCCTACAACAGGCAAACCAAAGAGCCGAGTGACTGGTCAGTGCAAGCTGCTGAAGACAGGGAATAGGGATGTACACACCGATCACGGAAAGAGCTTTGGAGTTGATGATCCCGCTGGGTAGGAGGTGGAAGTCATATTCCTTCCCATCCACCACCACCGTGTGACCTGCGTTGTTACCGCCCTGTGGTCAGAGAACAAGAAGAACAGAGAGGGCACTCAGGAATGTGATAACTGTATGGGTTAGTTTATCTCATCCAACAATTATCCACTGTCTGTAGATACACAAGACTGGCTGGTCACACTATAACATGCCTGCGGGGTGCCTGGGGAAATACAGTAGGTCTTCCCACATCAAACTAACCCACAATCTGCAGTACTAGAGTAGGAGCTATTTTAGCAGCAGCAGTGATCGAGGCAGTATGCCCTTCTCATGTATCCATGCTTCCCCAGGCATGTAACTCCTCCTTATCCCCTGGGCCTGGCAGGCACGCTAGAGGAAGAGGGGCATCCCAAATGGACACCCACTTATCTGTGCAACCAGGGACAAATAGATCCTTAGCAGTAAACTAGTGACAAGCCCAAACTCTTTCTTTGCACAAAGGATACAGTTCACTATTTTCTTTTGCTTGTTGAATGATGCATAGGTGGAGACGGAAATGAGCCCATTTGAGGACTTTAAATGTTACCTATAAGGACATTTTATCATTGTCCTAAAAGTTATGTGTATGTTGTTACTTCCAGTATCTCCTCTGCAGCTGCATTTCACTCCTGTCCTTCTGCAGGAACCTTTCTTACATCTCCACCAGTGGGACCACAAATGTATCAAATCAAATTGTATTTGTCACATGCGCCGAATACAACAGGTGTAGACCTTACCGTGAAATGCTTACTTACAAGCCCTTAACCAACAATGCAGTTCAAGAAATAGAGTTAAGAAAATTATTTAGAAATAATAATAATGGATATTTTTTAAAGTAACACAATAAAAAACAAAAAAACAAGGCTACATACAGGGGGTGCCGGTACTGAGTCAATGTGCAGGGGTACAGGTTAGTTTAGGTCATTTGTACATGCAGGTAGGGGTAAAGTGACTATGCATAGATAATAAACAGCAAGTAGCAGCAGTATCAAAAACAAATGGGGGGGGTCAATGCAAATAGTCCAGGTGGCCATTTGATTAATTGTTCAGCAGTCTTATGGCTTGGGGGTAGAAGCTGTTAAGAAGCCTTTTGGACCTAGACTTGGCGCTCCGGTACCGCTTGCCGTGCGGTAGAGGAGAGAATAGTCTATGACTTGAATCCTCCTATTATATAGGTCCTGGATGACAGGAAGCTTGGCCCCAGTGATGCACTGGGCCGTACGCACTACCCTCTGTAGCGCCTTACGGTCAGATGAGGAGATGTTGCCATACCAGGCGGTGATGTAACTGGTCAGGATGCTCTCGATGGTGCATCTGTCAAACTTTTTGAGGATCTGGGGACCCATGCCAAATCTTTTCAGTCTCTTGAGGTGGAAAAGGTGTTGTCGTGCCCTCTTCTTGACTGTCTTGGTGTGTTTGGACCATGGTAGTTTGTTGGTGGACACCAAGGAACTTTAAACTCTCAACCCACTCCACTACTGCCCTGTCAATGTTAATGGGGGTCTGTTCGGCCCTCCTTTTCCTGTAATCCATGATCAGCTCCTTTGTCTTGCTCACATTGAGGGAGAGGTTGTTGTCCTGGCACCACACTGCCAGGTCTCTGATCGCCACCCTATAGGCTGTCTCATCGTTGTCGGTGATCAGGCCTACCACTGTTGTGTCATCAGCAAACTTAATGATGGTGTTGGAGTCATGTTTGGCCACGCAGTCGTGGGTGAACAGGGAGTACAGGAAGGGACTAAGCACGCACCCCTGAGGGGCACCATTGTTGAGGATCAGCATGGCAGATGTGTTGTTGCCTACCCTTACCACCTGGGGGCGGCCCGTCAGGAAGTCCAGGATCCAGTTGCAGAGAGAGATGTTTAGTCCCAGGGTCCTTAGCTTAGTGATGAGCTTTGTGGGCACTATGGTGTAGAACGCTGAGCTGTAGTCAATGAACATCATTCTCATAGGTGTTCCTTTTGTCCAGGTGAGAAAGGGAAGTGTGGAGTGCGATTGAGATTGCGTCATATGTTGGGGCGGTATACGAATTGGAGTGGATATAGGGTTTCGGGGATGATGGTATTGATGTGAGTCATGACCAGCCTTTCAAAGCACTTCATGGCTACCGACGTGAGTGCTACGGGGCGGTAGTCATTCAGGCAGGTTACCTTTGCTTTCTTTGGCACAGGGACTATGATGGTCTGCTAGAAACATGTAGGTATTACAGTCTTCGTCAGGGAGAGGTTGAAAATATCAGTGAAGACACTTGCCAGTTGGTCCGCGCATGCTCTGAGTACACGTCCTGGTAATATGTCTGGCCCCCGTAGTGGAAATTTCAGTACTAAGAGAGACTCCGGTCACAACTTGTAGACTTGTTTACGTGCTGCTGTGCGGTTTGTTGCTAACCTTACTTTGCTACCTGCCAACTTTACGGTTTTTGCTTTTTAATTCTGTTTATATTTTTGGTTTTTCCCTCGCTCAACTTTTTTCATTCAACTTTTTCGCCCCGGACGCTTTATCTGGACGTGGTTCGTCAGGACCTCCATCAGCCGAAGCTAAGTCGTAACATTAACATGATGCCTTCTTATTGCAGTCGCTGTACTAATATACAGGAGAACGATCGCCTTATGGCGAGGATAGCTGTGCTGCAAGCCCAGCTTCAGACGCAACCGTTAGGCAAAGGTAATTTAAGTGTAGGAAAGGATGAAACAGCGTCTGTGCTACCAGTAAATACAGATAGTAGTATAAATCCCCTCGCACAGTCCCCGCAGCTGGACAATTATCTCATGGCTTCTGGAAGGAAATGCTGTAGGAATGCTCAACCGGTGTCGCTCATTCAGCTGACAGAAACTTTCAACTGGTTCTCCCCATTAAGCAACGGGTCGGAGTCAGAGGCCGAGCCTTCTCTGGTCTCTACTCCTCCCATTACGGGGTCTGAGACGCAGAAGCCTCCCACCATTAGCTCTGACAAATTGAAAACCCTAGTCATTGGCGACTCCATTACCCACAGTATTAGACTTAAAATGAATCATCCAGCAATCATACACTGTTTACCAGGGGGGCAGGGCTACCGACGTTAAGGCTAATCTGAAGATGGTGCTGGCTAAAGCTAAAACTGGCGAGTGTAGAGAGTATAGGGATATTGTTATCCACATCGGCACCAACGATGTTAGGATGAAACAGTCAGAGGTCACCAAGCGCAACATAGCTTTAGCGTGTAAATCAGCTAGAAAGATGTGTCGGCATCAAGTAATTGGCTCTGGCCCCCTCCCAGTTAGGGGGTGTGATGAGCTCTACAGCAGAGTCTCACAACGCAATTGCTGGTTGAAAACTGTTTTCTGCCACTCCCAAAAGATAGAATTTGTAAATAATTGGCCCTCTTTCTGGGACTCCCCCACAAACAGGACCAAGCCTGGCCTGTTGAGGAGTGACAGGCTCCATCCTAGCTGGAGGGGTGCTCTCATCTTATCTACGAACATAGACAGTGCTCTAACTCCCCTAGCTCCACAATGAGATAGGGTCCAGGCCAGGCAGCAGGCTGTTAGCCAGCTTGCCAGCTTAGTGGAGCCTGCCACTAGCACAGTCAGTGTAGTCAGCTGAGCTATCCCCATTGAGACCGTGTCTGTGCCTCGATCTAGTTTGGGCAAAACTAAACATGGCGGTGTTCGCCTTAGCAATCTCACTGGAATAAAGACCTCCTCCATTCCTGCCATTATTGAAAGAGATTGTGATATCTCACATCTCAAAATAGGGCTACTTAATGTTAGATCCCTCACTTCCAAGGCAGTTATAGTCAATGAACTAATCACTGATCATAATCTTGATGTGATTGGCCTGACTTGAAACATGGCTTAAGCCTGATGAATTTACTGTGTTAAATGAGGCCTCACCTCCTGGTTACACTAGTGACCATATCCCCCGCTCGGAGGTGTTGCTAACAATTACGATAGCAAATTTAAATTTACAACAAAAAAATGACTTTCCGTCTTTTGAGCTTCTAGTCATGAAATCTATGCAGCCTACTCAATCACTTTTTATAGCTACTGTTTACAGGCCTCCTGGGCCATATACAGCGTTCCTCACTGAGTTCCCTGAATTCCTATCGGACCTTGTAGTCATGGCAGATAATATTCACATTTTTGGTGACTTTAATATTCACATGGAAAAGTGAACACAGACCCACTCCAAAAGGCTTTCGGAGCCATCATTGACTCAGTGGGTTTTGTCCAACATGTCTCCGGTCCTACTCACTGCCACAGTCATATTCTGGACCTAGTTTTGACCCGTGAAATAAATGTTGTTGATCTTAATGTTTTTCCTTCTAATCCTGGACTATCGGACCACCATTTTATTACGTTTGCAATCGTAACAAATAATCTGCTCAGACCCCAACCAAGGATCATCAAAAGCTGTGCTATAAATTCTTGGACAACCCAAAGATTCCTAGATGCTTGGTCCTACCAAAGGATGTCGGAGTACAAAAATCAGTTAACCACCTAACTGAGGAACTCAATTTAACCTTGCTCAGTACCCTAGATGCAGTTGCACCCCTAAAAACAAAAAACATTTGTCTTAAGAAACTATCTCCCTGGTATACAGAAAATACCCGAGGTCTGAAGCAAGCTTCCAGAAAATTGGAACGGAAATGGTGCTACAACAAACTGGAAGTCTTCCGACTAGCTTGGAAAGACAGTACCGGGCAGTATCGAAGAACCCTCACTGCTGCTCGATCATCCTATTTATCCAACTTAATTGAGGAGAATAAGAACAATCCAAAATGTATTTTTGATACTGTCGCAAAGCTAACTAAAAAGCTGTGCTTGACCCTCCTATGTTGAACATAATAAACAGCTCTCTATCCACCGGGTGTGTACCAAACTCACTAAAAGTGGCAGTAATAAAGCCTCTCTTGAAAAAACTATCGGCCTATATCGAAATACTTATTTCCCTCGTTTAAAATGCAAATCAATTTATAACATTTTTGACATGCGTTTTTCTGGATTTTTTTGTTGTTATTCTGTCTCTCACTGTTCAAATAAACCTACCATTAAAAATATAGACTGATCCTTTCTTTGTCAGTGGGCAAAAGTACAAAATCAGCAGGGGATCAAGTACTTTTTTTCCTCATTGTACCTATCTTTACGATTTGGTCCTGCCGTACATACCAACACGTACGCTATGGTCACAAGACGCAGGCCTCCTTACTGTCCATAGATTTTCTAAGGAAACAGCTGGAGGCAGGGCTTTCCCTATAGAGCTCAATAGTTATGGAATGGTCTGCCTATCCATGTGAGAGACGCAGACTCGGTTTCAACCTTTAAGTCTTTATTGAAGACTCATCTCTTCAGTAGGTCCTATGATTGAGTGTAGTCTGGCCCAGGAGTATGAAGGTGAACGGAAAGACACTGGAGCAACGAACCGCCCTTGCTGTCTCTGCCTGGCCGGTTCCCCTTTCTCCACTGGTATTCTCTGCCTCAAACCCTATTACAGGGGCTGAGTCACTGGCTTACTGGTGCTCATCCATGCCATCCCTAGGAGGGGTGCGTCAATTGAATGCGTTGAGTCACTGACGTGGCATGCCTGTTCGGGTTGGCGCCCCCCCTTGGGTTGTGCCGTCGGGGAGATCTTCGTGGGCTATACTCGGCCTTGTCTCAGGATGGTAAGTTGGTGGTTGAAGTTATCCCTCTAGTGGTGTGGGGGCTGTGCTTTGGCAAAGTGGGTGGGTTATATCCTGCCTGTTTGGCCCTGTCCGGGGGTATCATCGGACAGGGCCACAGTGTCTCCCGACCCATCCTGTCTCAGCCTCCAGTATTTATGCTGCAATAGTTTATGTGTCGGGGGGCTAGGGTCAGTCTGTTATATCTGGAGTATTTCTCCTGTCTATCCGGTGTCCTGTGTGAATTTATGTATGCTCTCTCTAATTCTCTCTTTTCTTTCTTTCTTTCTTTCTTTCTTTCTTTCTTTCTTTCTTTCACCCTCTCGGAGGACCTGAGCCCTAAGACCATGCCTCAGGAATACCTGGCATGATGACTCCTTGCTGTCCCCAGTCCACCTGGTCGTGCTGCTGCTCCAGTTTCAACTGTTCTGTCTGCAGCTATGGAACCCTGACCTGTTCACCGGACATGCTACCTGTCCCAGACCTGCTGTTTTCAACTCTCTAGAGACAGCAGGAACGGTAGAGATACTCTGAATGATAGGCTATGAAAAGCCAACTGACATTTACTCCTGAGGTGCTGACCTGTTGCACCCTCTACAACCACTGTGATTATTATTATTTGACCCTCATCTATGAACATTTATGAACATTTGAACATCTTGGCCATGTTCTGTTATAATTCCCGGCACAGCCAGAAGAGGACTGGCCACCCCTCATAGCCTGGTTCCTCTCTAGGTTTCTTCCTAGGTTCTGGCCTTTCTAGGGAGTTTTTCCTAGCCACCGTGCTTCTACACCTGCATTGCTTGCTGTTTGGGTTTTTAGGCTGGGTTTCTGTACAGCACTTTGTGACATCAGCTGATGTAAGAAGGGCTTTATAAATACATTTGATTGACTTGGACAATTATTCAAACAATCATTTTTATTCAACATCGATTAATTATTGCAATAATGAAACCATCGACAGCACACTCTAAGTTGTGTTGGCGAGAGCTTCCCTAACAATGAAAAACAGACATCTTATATAGGACACTAAGAATGCTTTGTTCCATACTTCTCAGGCAGATCAAAAAGCATCATAAGCCACTTTGGGTTCATCCTGTCATTAACAGCACATGGTGTTCTAACCCCCAACCCTGGCTTAATTTCCCTAATGCCAGAATGTCTAGCACCCTTTGTTCCAGTAGATCTCTATCCCAGTTACAACCACCCCACATCCTTTCCATGGAATACATCTCCCCAGTGCACCACTGATCACAGAAAGGAATGTGGCTGTAAAGTTTTATAGCCCTCTAGTAAAATCTATTTCCTCAACGCACAGACTATCTGCAGGAAGCTAGAGTGGACACCATAAAAACTCAGCCTTACTCTTAGTTAAATATATAATCGTTTACCATTAATAAACAAATCAGGTAAGTATGCAATTTTCCCTGACACCCCGCGGCCTTGTGAATGTTGACCTGTTAAAAGGTCTTGCTCACATCGGCTACGGAGAGCGTGGTCACACAGTCATCCAGAACAGCTGGTGCTCTCATGCATGCTTCAGTGTTGCTTACCTCGAAGCGAGCATAAAAGGCATTTAGCTTGTCTGGTAGGCTTGTGTCACAGGGTAGCTCGTGGCTGGGTTTCCCAATACTAGTCTCAATCCCTTCCTTCCTCAATGCCAAAGAGGAAACTAAATGTGCAAATGCTAACACTTTTTTATTGCCAATCACATAAATAAATATTAAGACATCTCTGTCATCAGCAGAAGCTTCATATAGATTCACCCTGCCATATTTATAAGGTTACTTTCTAACAAAGACCAGTGTTGATTTGTCAGTCAAAAGACCAGAATGTCCTGATCCAAATAATTTTACTGTAGCACTGAAAATGAATTCAGAGTGAGCAATATGAAGCAAGAATCAAATAATTAATCTAGAAAAATAGTTACAGTATACAATATCAGTCAGACATGCAAACAAAAGTTTGGAGATAAAACACCATTTTGACATATTCAATAAGAAAGATTTTATTTCAGAAGAATGTAAAATTTGGAACCTTGAGGGTTTAGCACGTTTTTCATAGTTCAGTGACATATCTTTACTTTGCCCAAATTCCTATTTGATTACATTATGCACTAAAACAGGCTTATCTTCACAGACAGTCCTCAGAATGATAGCGTGAGTGACCTCGGGACCTTAGGACACTGCTGCTCATTGTCACTGCCCAACACTCTCAATTTGGATAATTGAACACCACTCTTAAAAAATGCCATGGTTTTCTTTATTGGATTGAGAATATTTCGGCCTCCATCTTTTGGAGGTCTGTATCAACAGTGCCGACAAGAACATAACCATTTATTTTGTGTATCTCTGACTTCCTGTATTATGTTATCACTGGAAAAAGTGCTCACTTGACGTCCCAAGCATCTCAAGAATGTCAAGATACATTTGGATGGAAATGGAATTCCAGGGGGAAAGACAGTATTTTTCTGTTGCAGTAACTCTTTAGTGACCAAATGTAAAAAATGCTAAAGGTTCTTAAATTGATTCTTGATTTTAACATATTTTATATCAAACATTCCATGATTAGTGAATACCATGCTAGTCGACATGACAACATATGTCTCTGTCACTTAACTACAACATCGATGAAGTTTCCCTTTGGTGACATCAGTGTTATAATTAGGAGTGATACAGTGTGTATTCAGTCCACCATGGTGGGGCTACAGTTGCATAAAGGAATGTAGACCTATTGTAAGCTGTTTCCCAAAGAGGGGATCAGGATCCACTGGAGAGACACTGAAATAAATGGGTGCAAACTGTGAGAGGTTTGAGATCCATTCACTGAAGGATAGGGGTCTAAAAATGGTTCAAATTCTTCAAATAGTTAGATGGCTAGGCTCAACTCACACTGTTACTTTTATTGTTTGCAATATATTTTCAGCAGCTTTTCCAATAAATCAGTAATATGTCCCCTTCGGTAAATCACAGTAGGTTAGTCTACCACTACTCTGATGACCTACGCTGTTGCGCGCCTCAATGCGCATTGACATTTATCAGGCCATAAGACTGAAGGGAATGCGGCATGCCACTGACGTCGCTGAGACGTGAGACCTTTTCCACTTGGGCTGTCTGGTATAGCACACCGTGGCACTGGCCTCCTCGAGCCCATACTGTAATAGAGCTTGCATAGATACGCTATGCACGTCAACACAGCTCCAGACTTCTGTTGAGCCGGGTTCTTGTTACAACATACCGGCATTTGCTTGTATTTATAAACGCAGAGTGTCTTTCACCCAACATTCTACGGTGCCGTGCTGAAATAGTGAATGCCCAGTATGTTTTCTTTCATGCGCCTGGAAACAAAGTTAACTATCGCGCTATGACTCCTGACTCTGCACAATTAATCAATATATACATTTTTCACAATGGCACATACTGTACACTGTGTGACATTTCTCACAGAAATAAATATACTAAGGCACTTGCAAGATAACCGGTGCATACAGAAATTTGGGTCAAAATAAAAAGCGAAGGTTTGGAGAGAGAGCGCCTTTGCGCACCATTATCTTGCAAGTGCAACTTCTCTAAAATAAAAAAATGCATATATTACAAAGAACAAATGAGAAAAAAAAGAGTACAATTTAATCTTTTTTCCTCACCTGGCATCTGCAAATGATGTCCGACTCTGTCGCCAACAAGTCGACCACTTTTCCCTTCCCTTCATCGCCCCATTGTGCACCAAGCACAACTGTCAACTTGTTCCCTGTGTCGTTACGGGGTCGCTTAACTCCTGCTCCTGGGTTTGTGTAACAAGCTTTGTGAGACATGTTTTGCCTACACTAGTGCCCCGAGCGCAGTAGAAACGACAACCCGTAGGCCTATGTGATGGGAAAAATACCCCCTCAAGTCTGAGTCCGGTGTAATCAAATACGGGTTATCCGCCTGTTGATGTAGAGACACGTGCACGAAAGACTACACATGATCTCGTGTCTATTTTTACCATCAGACTCCTTATCACTCAGTTTCAAGAGTTAGGCTACCACGCAAGTGAGAGCCAATGAGAATTCATAGTGTTGCCGTGTTTTTGTGTGCATTTTCAATGAATCATTCTCCAAGTGCTTGTCTCGTTTGGCTGAAACTGCGTGCGCACTGTGTTGGACCAATGTACCCAAAATGCAATACTTAAGTGTGAACATACTGTCCCTATTACACATAAATATAGAACAACCTAATTTGGGGTGGTTAAAAGCAAAATGTATAATGTTATTGTATTTTCATAATTGCCTACATTGCATTTCTGGTTATCCAATCTATTTGCAATGCAGATAGTTGTGCTTGTGTGAATGCAAAAAGTGTAAAAAAGAAACAATAACTGGTACCTGTCTGAAAACAGGTGAGATTATGGTCAATATGTAATGCTTAATTGATCATGAACCAATATTCCTACTCCTACTATGACTGTAGGCTAAATAGGCCCTGTATTTGTCAAATGAAATGACAGGGGCTGTATCAACAAGTACACATAACATGTAGGCATACTGTAAACATTTGTCCCAGTATCAAATTTAAACATTCTGGCATCTAAACATTATACATAGACATTTTGACTTTCTTAAAATAATGTATCACATTTCAATGAAATTGTGCCCAATACATTGAAGGGCCATGATGAAAGTATAAAGTGCAAATGGTCCCATCATCATGATGCAGTGGTTGGTTGCCAAGCAGGTTTCTGTGATATCATTGCCACATGACCTTTTATTGATGTATTAAATAATACAAAGACCCCTCTAAATGGGTGTAATAAGGCAGGTCTCCATTTGAAAAACAAACCTAGGTTTGCTAGGTAGGCCTACTCCTTTTGAAAACAGTGAGAAAAACATGGCTGACATAGATATTTGTAAGTACAGTATAAAAAATGTATGTTATGCCATATAATTTGTTTGGCAGAGCTAAAACGGAGCACTGGAAGATGGAGTCAAAGTTCATTGTTTCTTTTTGCCTTTGGGCTCATCCTTCTTGCGTCCACCTAGAAATAGAGATAAAGATAGAAATCAGTGCTGTCGCATACACAACACAGCTATAGCATTTAATTTGCCCTACAAGAGGAGAATGTTGATAACCTTTGTTCCGTGTGATGATTGTCCAGTCTTGTCACCTAAGCTAAAGTTATGCCTTTAATGTAAGTTTTTCTTTAATATTTTTTTTTTACATATTTTGGTCAGTAGGTACCCAACATAACAGGGGGTGGGTGGTGTGTTCAACTGCCTGTCTGCATTCCTGATTTCTGTAACAGTTAGCTTACCTGTGTAATATTGACATGAGCTCAGAACCACTTGTTTTTTAAAACATGGTCCTGTTTTATCAATTGCTGCGCTGAACAATGGACAGTTCATTATCTCTGTCAAACGACCGTAGCTAAAGTTAAGTATTCATATTTCTTTTTGCAATTAAGATGCTACAATACACATTTACAACAGGTCTATATGTAAACATACATACAGCCTAATGACACAGTGCCTTCAGAAAGTATTCCAACCCCTTGACTTGTTCCACATTTTGTTACGTTACAGCCTTATTCAAAAATGGATTAAATTAAATATGTATTCAATCTACACACAATGAACCCTAATGACAAAGCAAAAACAGGTTTGTAGAAATGTTTGCAAACGTATTAAAAACAAAATCAGAAATACTTTATTTACATAAGTATTCAGACCCTCTTCCATGAGACTCGAAATTGAGCTCAGGTGCATCCTGTGGACTCCAATCAAGTTGTAGAAACATCTCAAGGTCAAAGATGTTTCTACAACTTGGAGTCCACCTATGTTGAATTCAACTGATTGGATATGATTTGGAAAGGCACACACACACCTGTCTATATAATAAGGTCCCACAGTTGGCAGTGCATGTCAGAGCAATAATCAAGCCATGAGGTCAAAGGAATTGTCAGTACAGCTCAGAGATAGGATTTTGTCATGGCACAGATCTTGGGAAAGGTACCAAAACATTTCTGCAGCATCGAATGTCTCCAAGAACATAATGACCTCCATCATTCTTAAATGCAAGAAGTTTGGTACCACCAGGACTCTTCCTAGAGCTGGCCACCTGGCCAAAATGAGCAATTGGGGAGAAGGGCCTTGGTCAGGGAGGTGACCAAGAACCTGATGGTCATTCTGACAGAGCTCCAGAGTTCCTCTGTGGAGATGGGAAACCCTTTCCGAAGGACAACCATCTCTGCAGCACTCCACCAATCAGGCCTTTATGGTAGTGGCCAGACAGAAGCCACTCAGTAAAAGGCACGACAGCCCGCTTGGAGTTTGCCAAAAGGCATCTAAAGTCTCTTAGACCATGAGAAACAATATTCTCTGGTCTGATGAAACCAAGGTTGAACTCTTTGGCCTGAATGCCAAGTGTCACGTCTGGAGGAAACCTGGCACCCTCCCTACGATGAAGCATGGTGGTGGCAGCATCATGCTGTGGGGATGTTTTTCAGCAGCAGGGACTGGGAGACTAGTCAGGATTGAGGAAAAGATGAACGTAGCAAAGTACAGAAAGATTCTTGATGAAAACCTGCTCCAGACCGCTCACGACCTCAGACAGGTCAAAGGTTAACCCTAACAGGACAACGACCCCAAACACAGCCAGGACAATGCAAGAGTGGCTTTGAGAAAAGTCTGAATGTCCTAGGGTGGCCCAACCGAAGCCAGACTTGAACCAGATCCAACATCTCTGGAGAGACCTGAAAATATCTGTGCAGCGACGCTCCCCATTCAACTTGACAGAGCTTGAGAGGATCCGCAGAAAATATAAAATAAAAAATGGGAGAAACGCCCCAAATACAGGTGTGCCAAGCTTGTAGCGTCATACCCAAGAACACTCAAAGCGGTAATCTCTGCCGAAGGTGCTTCAACAAAGTACTGAGTCAAGGGCCTGAATACTTATACAAAATGTCATATTTCAGTTTATTTTTAATACATGTGCAGAAATGTTAAAAAAAAAAAAGTTTTTGCTTTGTCATTATTGGATAGTGTGGGTAGATTGAGGGGGGAAAAAAACGATTTAATCAATTTTAGAATAAGGCTGTAATGTAACATGTGGAAAAAAAGTCAAGAGGTCTGAATACACTTTATATACATTACTTAACTAGCAGGACACTGTAGAGTTCATTATCCCTCTGAAGAGTGTGAATTAGGCTGTTTGAGAAGGTTTAAATCCTAAGCAACCTGCCTACACATTGTTGGAAGTACAATAGACCAACATAGCTACTTTAGTAGGAAAAAGCTGTGAACTGGAAAAACTTGGTAAAGGGAAAATACACATTATGGTGCTCATGTGAGTTTCCTTTATTTTTCAGCTTCAGACCAATGCACACTTCACTTTTTTTTTTTTTTCTTCCCCACCATGGTTTTTACACCGGAAGGTGATTATACAACATAATACAGCAAAACAAAGCAATAAAAGTACACAATAATGACAAATGGCAAGAAAAATGTAGTTACCAGTCATTATTTAATAGTAAGAGGGAAGTGAAAAAACAAGACAATTGAGAAAGCTCCTGGAAAAAAAAATCTAAATAAGCAACATTAGTACTACGTTACCTGTAAACAATACTGAGTTATTTAAGCAATAATGCCAGAGGTGGTGTGGTATATGGTCAATATACCACAGCTAAGGGCTGTTCTTTTGCTCGACGCGGAGTGCCTGTACACAGCCCTTAGCCGTGGTATATTGGCCATATCGCAAACCCTGAGGTGCCATATTGCTATAATTTTTTGTAATAATAAAAAAAAAAAAGTTACCAACGTAATTAGAGCAGTAAAAATAAATGTTTTGTCATACCCCTGGTATATGGTCTGATATACCTCGGCTGTGGGCCGGGCCTTCCCTGTGGCTCAGTTGGTAGAGCATGGTGTTTGCAACGCCAGCATGGTGTGTGCAACGCCAGGGTTGTGGGTTCGATTCCCACGGGGGGCAAGTACAAAATATATATATATAAAAAAAAGTATGAAATGTATGCATTCACTACTGTAAGTCGCTCTGGATAAGAGCGTCTGCTAAATGACTAAAATGTAAAAAAAAATGTCTGTCAGCCAATCAGCATTCAGAGCTCTCCGCTATACATCCCAGCGCCATTCTCAATTTTGGTCAGCTCATATAACTCCTCTATGTGATAAAATAATGAAGACCGGGTGCATGGTCAGAAGGATAGCCATGTATCAAACTGGGAAAGATTCTTAGGCAAACAACCCAAGCATTAATTGGAAGTCAGGTGAACTACCATTCTGTGTTGTGGGGAAATGTGTCAACAAGTGAGATAAGGCTTCAGATTGCACAGAAGAAAGCAGCAAGGATTTTTCTAAGGCGGTAATATGATTATTATGTTGTAGTCATGCAATGTTTTTAAGTGGTCAGCAATCGACAAGATAATAAAGTGAGCGCCCTTTTTTTTTTATTATTATGGCCAAAATCCATTCACTGCAGGATTCAGTTGGTGTGAGAGACATTCAGTCAATACAAATAGGATATCGACCATCCATGTCTTACACCAGCAGAGAAATAAGCAAAATAACATTTAGATTCAAAGCGACAAAAATAAAAAAAATACAAATTGAGAAACCAGAAATCTTTCAAGAAATAATTTCAAGAAATACTTTAGAACCACTTGAAAATAGATTGTGAAGTTGTGCACGACTATGGTAGATGACTGAACCAACCTCTTTTCAGACCGTCATTAGTTATTTTTTCTAATTTACTATATTGTTTGTCATATATTTCAATGTATTATGGTAACAGCATGTTATTTGTGAAAATGTGATTGTATTTTAAAGTTTGTTAAGGACTCTTGGAAGATTAGTCCAAATGAGGACCAAAAGAGATCCTAATAAAATCTCAATCAATCAAGGAAAGTATATTTAAAAAGCGCATTGAGAGTAATGTTTTACACCCATTGTATCCTGTGTAGGAGGCAAAAACGTTTAAACTTGACAGAGCCATAGCCGCTTGCTCGGTGCACTCTGCACACTGGCTGTTAGAAGAGACGAGATCCAGAGACCCCACACCTAACATGAAGTGATGTCATCTTTAGGGGACATTGTGATTGTAACATCCCTTGGCAGTGACAAAGATTTACAGCACACAAACAAACTACTTTCTTGATATGTTCAACATAAAAGAAATGGAGAACAATCTGGTAAAAATCAGTAGTAAGTAAGTTGGTCTTAACATCAAATGCAACATTTAGAGGCAATGTTCTTTGACAAAATGTAAAATCCACAAAAAGTTACTCAAACCAAGTGAATCAACAACACTGACATGACCCACAAAAACCACTGGCCCAGATTTGATCTCTGTGTGTGTGTTGGTTGTTGGTAGGGAGAACAGGCAGAGTTCTGCTGAGGTCCAGAATTTGGCTGAGGTCCCGCAATGTTCAGTGAGTCGGTATGCGTTTCGTCAGGCGCGAGGGGTATCACATCTCCCATCATAAGGGCACCTCATGTACTAGGGGGATCCAATGATGGCAAGCCTATGAATCTCCAACCACCCAGTACTAGCTGACAGACAACCACCAAAAAGCCCCTGGAAGTCAACCATAAAGCACCAACAGGAAGCCTGCCAGGCTAACCATATCACATACATGGAAGAGAGTTCAAGAAGGAACAGTAACTGCAAATAGCTTCAGAAAGGTCACTGAGGAAAAGGGAGGGAGTTGCAGGATGGCCAAGATGTAGAATAGACAGCAAACCAGTGAAAGAGGACCCTTAAATCACCAAGGATCTAGTGAGATCCATGCAAGCTTAGTGGATGGTGTTTCTGATAGCCTGAAAGGAGGAGAACCTCCCTCATTGTAACACACACACCTTTTTAAGTTTAGTGTGGTCTTTTCCTTTGCGCTTGGCTGTTTTTAGAGAAGTAAAGACAAGAAAATGTTTTTCTTACAGGCCTAAAAAAAACATGAAATCAAGATATGCTCCCAAGCATGGTTAATTTTCTATCGAGATGAGGTTAGATTTGAATACATTACCTTTGCCATGTCTCTTAATACTCCCCCGTTTCTGTGCCTGTTTGGACTCTGCGTCGACATCAGCTGTGGTTGAGGGGGACTCTGATGATTGAGTCTCCTCTAACCCATTTCCATCAGCCCCACTCTCCCTGTTCCCATCAGTCTCTGCATCTCTGCTCTTTGCATCCCCAGCAGCTGAGAACGCATACCTGTTCACATTCTCAACCTTGGATTCAGCGGCCTTAAACCCCTCCCCCTCTGGGGACTCCTTGAGCTGGCGGTCAGTAGAGGAATCGATCGCAGGGTTGAGGTCTTCACACTGGATGTGATCCTTGGTGGTGGTATGAAGGTCTGAGGGGCCTGATGTTTTGGGTGAACTCGACTGAAGTGAGGGGTCTGTGAGGAGGCCGGATGAGGACTCCCCTACAACCGGATCTAAGCCTTGTTGTTCTAGGTCAATGGGTGATGTCACCTTTTCAACTTCCTCTTCGGCATCTATAGCAGATGTTCCCTTAAGCATGGTGCCCTGTTCTAGGGGAGAAGAGAAAGGAAAAAATATTAAAGACTGACAAAGCACACTTAACTACAGTTATCTCCTTTACAAACTTCCTCTACATTCAACCCTTTTAGATCTACAAGTGCCTAGAAGTTAGAGGTAAGGGAGTGTTACTGGTAGGGCTGTGATGATACCAGTATCACAATATTTTTTTCCATGGCAAAAATGAAACACGAAGCAGAACAAACTCCTTTAAAATCCTCTATTATGTAAAATATTGGGTGCTAAAGGTTGGAAAATAAATACATGTGACTGGATAACGTGTTTGTTTCCAACATTAGTATCGCGATACTGGTATCGTCCCAGCCCAAGTTACTGGACAGGGCCTTAATATACTGCATTTCAAAACAGCCATGGGCAGCAGCAGAATCAATCTTCATGCTCACCACCAGGCTGACTGCTGTCCCCTTTGTCCGCAGAAGGCAGGCTGGTCCTGTCGGCCTGGTGCTTGGTCTTCCTCAGGGCATAGCCCTTCCTGATGTCAGACAGCAGGTGGTCAATGATGCAGCCCTCCTGGACCGGGGGGGCTTTACGAACTGGGGGTGAGAGAGAGGGTGAATCTCAAAACAGTCCACTCTTGATACATGCAATGTTCTGGTAGTGTGTTTGAATTTGCACTGGTGAACCATCAGGCGTCGACCGTCCTCGAAAGCGGCATCATTTACTAGTCTCCTTTCCTTCATCTGCACTGAGCGACGAAAGGCTGGATAGTTAAAAGCAAAGAAAGTCTTGTGTGAGCAACGCTTTCACTTTCCCAGTTCTTCTAGATCAGTGCAGATGAAGGAGAGGACAAGGAAAGGGATCTTCTGAAGAGTCAAGACAGTCAGGCAGAAACCCTTTCAGAAGCCGTCTGATGTTGGTAATGGGACACTTGAGTCGTGACTAGTTACAAGGGAGTAGAGCTCTCTACCCGACACCGATGGGCCCCCAACATTATAGGGGTTAGGGCCAGGTAGGGCCTGTTTTTGTATTTTATAACTAGGGTACGGTAGGGCTCAGGCATCACTAAATTGATCATTAACATTTTGAAGCTGAGCCATTTGCTCATGCTCTGCTGCACAGTACATATCATGGTGTCAGAAGTGCTTCAATGTTGTCAAATATAAGACCAGATCATTGTACGAGTCCACATCAAATATTATTTTACCGAAAATAATGTTCCTTGAGTTGATTGAGTTTAGAGTGATGAAAAGTAGCTAGTTTACAATCAACTGCTCTCTGTCTCATCATTGAACAGAGGCGTTGCTATGGATAATCACACTAGCAGAGCCATGCACAGTGTGCATGCAGTGCGAGCAGCACAGGGAGCAAGGGACAGAGACTAGCAGCTAATGGATACTAACGGAGGAAGTTCTTTCTGAGTCAGGCAGGGCCAGGCCTTAAATTTGGCAGAAGCAAGTGGGGCCTGGGTAGAGTGGGGCCTGGGTAGAGTGGGGCCTGGGTAGGCTTTAAAATAATGCCTGTGCAGGGCTCTACCAGGGATGGCCATGAGTTAACACTGTTATTTGGAGTGTTGGCTGCCGGTTATACTTACTTATCTTCCTGTTCTCCCCCCTTGGTCTCTTGGAATCCTCCTCTTCCTGCTGTTTCTTCCTCTTCTCAGCCTTAATTGCTTGCGCTCGGCGGGTCTGATTGTCCTAAGATAAAAATAAAAATGTATAAAGCAAGAGAAAACGCAGGTGTCCACAATGCAAAATGTGAAACCATAGCAATGTGGTATTTAGTCTCTAAACAAAACTTGGGGACCTATACAGTCCAAAGTTATGGCCCAGTTTTTGGAATAAATGCTTGAATTTAATGGTTTTATATAGGAAAGTCAATAGATGCAAAGTGACCATTAGTTATTTGTTTCTCTTACCTTGAGAGCTTTGACGAAGAGTCCCCTGAAGGAATGTAAAGTGCTGAACAAGTCCTCCAGGGAGAGACGGGATGAGTCCTCACACAGATACTGTGCCAGATCCTCCTTCTTCCTGTCGATGGAGGCAAACCTCGCCTCCAGCTCCCTGCAGGCCTCCCGGCTTCCCTAGAGTAGACAGCCAATTCAGGGGGATGTATTTAGTTATGGTCTGGCAACCAACCTGATGGCATGCTAATCTCTGACACCATTAAAGGGGAGCTTGTGTGAAACCACAGTCACCTGCTCTCTGGTGGTGAGGAGAGGTATAGCAACCCACCTGTATGGCAGTGAGATATTGCTCCTTGATGGCCTCCACAGAGGAGGAAGCCACCTTCTTCTCTGAATCTTTCAACCGCTTGATGAGCAAGCTTGCCTCTGACTGGATAGACTCCAAATTCACACTGTGGAAGGAAATTATAAACTTGGTAAGATTAGCATAACCTCCTGTGTGAAGCTTTGATTACTCTACAATGTTTTGACACCACTGAAAAATTGCAACAGTTGTATACAGCTTTTTTTCCCCCATTACCGAGCAGCCTTCTCACAGATCTCTAGATCATCTGGAAGGTTCAACAGGTCATTATGGTTCTGCTCAGCCTCCTCTAGGATGTGGTGGAGCAGCGTGATGCGACTTTTATTGGCCTTAGTTTCAGTGAGTTTCAACAGTGTGCTGATCTTGAAGCCCTCAGCGTTCCCCGTGTGGCTTCCCTGTAGAACAAAGTTAGACAGACCAGCGTCAGGAGTCCTCGTTCTCTCACTAAAAACATTGCTGTGAGACCATATTTTGTGTGTTTGGTTATATGTATTGTATGACATCACATTACGGATTCTTACATAGTTGAGGAAGTTTCCAACGTCCAGAATGAGCATGCAGAAGCTTGGCAGTCGAGTGCTCACTTTCAGACCTTGCAGGATAGAAATAATAACCCATTAAAGAGAATAAAATAAAGAGGACGTTTAATTAGCGGTCGGGGAGATGAAGGTGGTAGAGCCGCTAGCCTGGTGCCTCGACTTACTCTCACAGGCCTCGTCCAGCAGCTTAACTTTAGGCTGCATCATCTGTAACACTGAGCTGATCTCCTCACACAGCAACATGCACTCGATCCTCAGGGCGTAGCTGGGGGGGTAAAACACATACACGCGGCCAAGGTCAACACATCCAGAGTGAATCAGTCCTAGCTCATTGAATGCTGTCAATCTGTGAAGAACTTTACCATGGAACAGCTAGGAGCTGGAGATAAAACTGGTCCACACCAGCCAATTTCTCCCGCTCTCCCTGGTAGGACTTCAGGTTCTCAATCTGAGTGGTGGAAATAATCACTTTTCTATGCCCATAAACTGACAAACATTTCGTTTCCAACACTACCATACGTCTATCAAAAATGAAAACGTATTTAGATCTAAAAATACAGTATAGCCACTTCGGCTTAACCATTAATTTGGAAGGGGTTCCTGTGGCCGGCTCGCACCTCATGCTTCTCTGGCTGTAGCTTTTGCAGCTGTTTCAGCACCTCCACATCAAACTTGGATCGGTCACCTTTTTGAATCATGGCCACAAAGTCCTTATGTGAGCTGGTAGGGGACACAACATGTATTTTTAACTCTCCTACTGTAAATTGTCTTAAGGTGCTTCCTCTACTAAGGCTCTCTTCTTCATATTTCCTTCTCTGAAAATACTCACCATCTGAATTGTTTCAAGAATATGTTCAGGTTAAGATTTTTCTTGGCATCGATGAAAGAAATCTGTAGATGGAGAAAAAGAATGAAGCTTGAAATTAAAACAAGGGATGGGGTAAGGAAAATGACAACAATAGCAGCAGAGAGAGTAAGATTAGAAGACCATTTGAAAGACTACAATGAGATAGGTTAAGACCACATCTACCTCTTTGGGCACCTGTTTGACTGCAGGGGTGCTGCCTTTGGCTTTTGACTCAGTCACTGGCAGACAGAAGAGCTCCTCAATACTGGAGTAGTCAGGCTCCAGAGAATCTACCTGCACCGAGGTCCACATGGAGTGACTATCTTTAGCAAGAGACAATAATGGACAGTATTTTAATTGCGACTTATAAATTACACAGAGTTTGAATTTATCCAATGGGCACTTATCAGGGTCAGCTGTATGTGTCAGTTTAATTCAAAAGGTGGCAATCTGACAGGTTCCTTACCAGTCACCACTCTGGATGGCAGCTTCTGCCAGTTGAGCTTCTTCATACGCAGTGTGGGGCAGCGGCCCACCTTGGGTGAAGAGGCGTAGCAGGATCGCCCCTGCGTCTGCACACTCTGGGCCACTATAATGTCATTGCCACTAAGGGGAGGCGGCGGACCCATCATGCCAGGCAGGGGTGGGGGAGGCGGCGGACCCGTCATGCCAGGCAGGGGTGGGGGAGGCGGCGGACCCGTCATGCCAGGCAGGGGTGGGGGAGGCGGCGGACCCGTCATGCCAGGCAGGGGTGGGGGAGGCGGCGGACCCATCATGCCAGGCAGGGGTGGGGGAGGCGGTGGACCTCCATGCCCCATCACTGGTAGAGGTGGTGGCGGAGGAGGGAGACCAGGGGGAGGCATCCCAGAGAAGCCAGGAAGTGGTCGGACAGAAGTTCTCATGCTTGGTAGGGGTGGTGGTAGATGAGGATGGGGAGGAGGTACAGTGGCAACAGGGGCAGTAGATTCTTTAATGAGGACATCTGATAGACCTGATGGAGAGATTGACCGATCAATCTGAACGCCCCGGTCTGTGGTCTTGACCTTAGGTGACCCTTGCTGACCCTTGGAGGACACCAGACGTTCCATCAGGCGCTCGGTGGAGTCAACTTCAGCTAAAGAACACACACGCAATGTAAGCGTGACCTAAACCAGCCATAACATGTCAGCATACACGGCCACACAATGTTTATGGACCATGAGAAGGTGATTGATGTGAGACTCACGGTCCTGTGCCAACAAAGTAGCGCGGTCAGCCAGGGCCTCCAGGGCCAGCCACACCACGCTCTGCTCCGGCCCTACCAACAACAGAGCCTGCAGGATAGACAGCAGCTGCACCGATGCAGGGGAGCTACTCAACTGGAGTGAGGGGGAGAAAGTTGTATTATCTGCTGTGGATTTCCATTTACAAATAAATATACCCTTTATTGGTGCTTACTTTGGTGAAGAGTGTGTTGAAGACTTCCTGGTGACTGCTCATGTCGATGCCTCCGTACACCCTCTCCATCTCCTCCTCATCCTCTGCCATGGTGTCCTCAAAGGCCTCACACTGGATGTTCAGGTCCACATCCTCAGTCTCTCTGTAACACACATGTATTTCCACAGGATAAAACAAGTCGCAGTGTGAAAGAAAAATGTGTGCAGTGCAGAACAAAGCATTTGCTAATTTACAAAAAGTTCAGATCGTGAAATATTTATATATTTATATATATATACACAATAATGAAAAAAAAGAGACTCAACTTACCTAAGTTTTGGAAGTAATTGTAGTAATTGAAGCCCTGGGAGACAAAGAATGGCACAGCTAAGTTCAACATCTCCATTTCCTGTATTCAAGTCATTGCTTATAACGATTGCAATATCTTCATTGTTCTGATTTATTTTTGCAACATATGTAACACCACACCAAGTAAGCGCTGGTGTGGTATTTATTGATAGTAGTAATCAATGTGCAAGGTTGATCTTTAAAGCTAGAGTCTTTAATTCAAACAAAGCCTCTTTTGGTAAAAAGCTGAGGATGGGCCTGGAGAACTGTAACCACACAAATTCATAGAGCTATGGATGCAGAAACTGACCATCCATGATAACAAAATTATGATTTTAACCATGTTTCGAGGATATACAGTGTTTGACAAACATTGGTGTAAAACAAGCTTATATTTTGGGTTCTGATGGGGTACGACAGTTAAACTAAGCTCATGACGCATTTCTAAGCTATATTCGTCAAGAATCAAATGGAGATATATATATATATATATATATCAATCATTATTTAGTCCAAAAATGCATGTAGCAACTATGGATTCTAGCTTGTGAGAGACACTCCTTAAGCCTCTCCTTGACTGTTTCCACGTCAATTAGACATACAGTACCAGTCAAAAGTATGGACACCTACTCATTCGAGGGTTTTTCCAATTATATTTTCTACATTGTAGAATAAGTGAAGACATCAAAACTATGAAATAACACATATGGAATCATGTAGTAACAAAAAGTGTTACATCAAAATATATTTTATTACAGATTCTTCAAAGTAGCCAGCCTTCGCCTTGATGACAGCTTTGCACACTTGGCATTCTCTCAACCAGCTTCACCTGGAATGCTTTTCCAACAGTCTTGAAGGAGTTCCCATATATGCTGAGCACTTGTTGGCTCCTTTTCCTTCACTCTGCGGTCCAACTCATCCCAATTGGGTTGAGGACGGGTGATTGCGGAGGCCAGGTCATCTGATGGAGCACTCCATCACACTCATTCTTGGTTACATAGCCCTTACACAGCCTGGAGGTGTTGGGTCATTGTCCTGATGAAAAACAAATAAGCCCAAACCAGATGGGATGGCGTATCACTGCAGAATGCTGTGGTAGCCATGCTGGCTAAGAGTGGCTTGAATTGTAAATAAAATCACAGACAGTGTCACCAGCAAAGCACCCCCACACTTTACAGTGGGGAAATACACATGCGGATATCATCCGTTCACCTACTCGGTGTCTCACAAGACACGATGGTTGGAACCAAAAATCTTGAATTTGGACTCATCAGACCAAAGGACAGATTTCCACCGGTCTAAGGTCCATTGTTCATGTTTCTTGATCCAAGCATGTCATTTGTTATTATTGGTGTCCTTTAGTAGTGGTTTCTTCGCAGCAATCCAAACATGAAGGCCTGATTCACACGGTCTTCTCTGAACAGTTGATGTTGAGATGTGTCTGCTACTTTATCTCTTCAAAGCATTTATTTGGGCTACAATTTGAGGCTGCTAACTAATGAATGTATCCTCTGCAGCAGAGGTAACTCTGGGTCTTTTCCTGTGGCGGTCCTCATGAGAGCCAGTTTCATCATAGCGCTGGATGGTTTTTGCGACTGCACTTGAAAAAACGTTCAAAGTTCTTGAGAAATTCTTCTGGATTGACTGACCTTCATGGGTTAAAGTAATGGACAGTCGTTTCTCTTTGGTTATTTGAGCTGTTCTTGCCAAATTATGGACTTGGTCTTTTACCAAATAGGGCTATCTTCTGTATACCAACCTTACCACAACTGATTGGCTCAAGAAGGAAAGAAATTCCACAAATATATTTTTAACAAGGCATACCTGTTAATTGAAATGCATTCCAGGTGACTACCCCATGAAGCTGGTTGAGAGAATGCCAAGTGTGCAAAGCTGTCAAGGCAAAGGGTGGCTACTTTGAAGAATCTAATATATTTGGATTTGTTTAACACTTTTTTGGTTACTACATGATTCCATAGGTGTTATTTCCTAGTTGATGTCTTCATTATTCTACAAAGTAGAAAACAGTAACAATAATGAGAAACCCTGGAATGAGTAGTTGAGTCCAAACCTTTGACTGGTACTGTACACATGGCAATTGAAACCTTTCTCAAGAGACAATGAGGGGCTTCATCGCCTATTCACACCAATACCTGTGTTTCTCTATTACATGAGTTTTGAAAAAGCATGGTTAAGAGGGAGTGATACCGATGAACTCTTTGCGTCGTTTGTCCCGCTTCCTCAGGTCCTCTACCCCAAAGATGATCACGTTGACCACACTCATGAGGACGACCATGTACGGAACGTTGTCAGTCGCATGCAGCTCATTCATGATGACACTGAAGCGGTACTGCTGCATATTCACACTCTGTCAGAGACAGTTATAAAGATTACTTACGGTTATCATCCAAAATTCATGATGTCAAAAATATATATTTCCATAAGCCTCCCTTTAATACTTTGCATGAACACATGGGGCATCAATGATGCTTCAATCTGACAATTGCTTTGAAAGTGAACAATGACTATAATTATCATTTGAAAATCATTACATTTATGATGTTATGCTGATTGAAAAAAGGCTAAAAAGGTGGCCTTACTTTATAGTGCTCCAGGGCATCCATGGCCAGGTGGTGTCCCTGTGGGTTAAACAGGGCGAGGGCCGCCAGCAGCTCAAACACCTGCATCTTTACCATGGTGTTGGACGTGTCCAGGGCTGCCAATCAAAACAGAGATCATGTCCCAACGGACACAGACAGACAAGCAGGCCTGTTCACCTCCTCCCAAGCTCCTTTGCCACCCCGCCTGCCACCCTGCTTACTAGACTTCTTTCTCACCTTGTGACAGGGTCCTGACGTATCCCTCATTGTCCAGTATAAAGTGCAGCCCAGCGGAGGAGTTCATCACTGCCTTCACACAGGCCACACAAGTGAGCTGGAGGAGGGCGTCAGCGATGCGGGCACACCCCCGGCCAGACAGCCTCTGCAGGGCCTCCATCAGCAGATCCAGTCCATTGAGCTCCAGGAACTGCACCATCCATTCCTGGTCACTGCCCTCCAGACGCCTCCGCACCCCTGAGTAGTTGACCACTGTGGGTACCTGTAGCAGTCGTATGCATAGCTCTGGAACTGAGTTCTCCAAGTTGGCCTCCAGGTGAGCATCTCGGTCAGGGGGGCTGCTGGTCAGGTGCTCCTTCAGGGCACCCCACTTCCTTTTGGATGCCTTGGCTGCCATAGCAACTGAAAAAAAGGGAGCAATGTTTGGGTTGTGACACGAGTGAAAACAGACCGACAACAAAGAACATTTAAAAATAAGTCTAAATGATGGATTCAGAGGAACTACAAAATATGATTGGAAGACACAAAATGAAAGTTGGGAGGTAGTAAAAGCAGGGTATCCATTTTCAAAATACACCTGCCTGATAAAAACACCTGTCTCAATGTCAGTGATGAGGCGACTCCGGGATGCTGGCCTTCTAGGCAGAGTTCCTCTGTGTGTTCTTTTGCCAATCTTAATATTTGTATTTTTGTTGGCCAGTCTGAGATATGGCTTTTTCTTTGCAACTCTGCCTAGAAGGCCAGCATCCTGGAGTCGCCTCTTCACTGTTGACGTTGAGACTGGTGTTTTGCTGGTACTGTTTACTGAATCCGCCAGTTGAGGACTTGTGAGGTGTCTGTTTCTCAAACTAGACACTAATGTAATTGTCCTCTTGCTCAGTTGTGCACCGGGGCCTCCCACTCCTCTTTCCATTCTGGTTAGAGCCAGTTTGCGCTGTTCTGTGAAGAGAGTTGTACGAGATCTTCCGTTTCTTGGCAATTTCTCGCATCGAATAGCCTTCATTTCTCAGAACAAGAATAGACTGACAAGTTTCAGAAGAAGTGTTTCTGGCCATTTTGAGCCTGTAATCGAACCCACAAATGTTGAGTATCTGGAGCATCAGCTAGTTTTATTGCTTCTTTAATCAGAACAGTTCTCAGCTGTGCTAACAAAAAGGGTTCTCTGATCAATTAGCTAATCCAAGTTTATCATTTTAAAAGGCTAACACAACATGCCATTGGAACACGAGTAATGGTTGCTGATAATGGACCTCTGAACGCCAATGTAGATATTCCATACATTTTTTTTTTTGCCTTTTACAGCTACAATAGTCATTTACAACATTAACAATGTCTACACTATTTCTTTAAAACAAGGACATTTAAGTGACCCCAAGCTTTTGAACGGTCGTGTAAATAAAACACATTAAGACCTGCTCTTTCTATGACATGGACTGACAAGGTGAAAGCTTTGATCCCTTATTGATGTCACTTGTTAAATCCACTTCCATCAGGGTAGATGAAGGGGATGAGACAAGTTAAAGTAGCATTTAAACCTTGAGACACGGATTGTGTATGTGTGCCATTCAGAGGGTGAATTGGCAAGACAAAATATTTACGTGCCGGTGAACAGGGTATGGTAGTCACCAGGCGCACCGTTTTTTTGTCGAGAACTGCAACGCTGCTGGGTTTTTCCATGCTCAACAGTTTGTGTGTATGAAGAAATGGTCCAGAAGCCATAGGATAGCAGTTTCCATTACCACACATCACTTGCATTATGCAGTATATTAAAAAGTTTTACGGACACATTTGACAAAAATAAACTGCTTTAGGCAGTAGTAGGGTCTTCACTAGTTACAGTGAAAGTCCTAATTATGGCTAAACCCTGCCCATTTCTACAAGTCATCTTCTTAAAATCTGATTTTAAACCAAACCACACTGCTAACCTTGAATTAAAAATCAAAAAGCAATCCCCCCCCCCCCTCCCCCCATGTTGACTTTGTGGCTGTGTAATCAAGTTGAAACCTGCAAGAAGCGCCTGTAGTGATGCGGTACCTGTTGTGATTGGTCAAGATTTCACAAGGCAGTAGACCGCACATGGTCCCTTGACACCTCTCCCACAGCACCGGTTAAATGTCAATGTCATCATTCAGAAACATGCCTGTCACAGTCAGTCTGCAGTATAGCACAGAGCAAATATGGATTATCAGAACTTCTTCCGAAAGGGAAGCAAAAAAAAGCAGGTTGAGCATGAGCAGGCAGCTGTGAACATGGTGGAAGGGGTAGAACAAACAGAAAATCAAAGTGCAGCAGGAGCAGCAGCAGTTACTGCAAAGTCAGTGGTAGCTGACACTAGTCTCCATCAGCATAAGGGTTGGCTAATGTTAATAAGCTAGCATTAGCGCTCAGCATCCTAAGAGAGCCACTGAACAGGCCGATAAGCAAGTGTGTTTTTCCTGTTGCTCATTAGAAGAAAAGAAAAACGAGACTTAATGATGTTTATCCCATGAGACACTAGACGCGGAAGCCAATATTTCACTTCCTCAAAATCCCCAGAATGAATCTAAAGAGACAAATTACAGAATTCTTGAGTAATTAATTGATTAGTAATTTTTTCCGAGGATGTTTTAGTTGCTACAACTAAGGTGTTTGGGGCAGTATTTCTCAAGTAAAAAAAATAAATGCAAAAAAGGAGGTGTTGTCTTATGTAAACAGTCAGAGCTGCTGACCATGTCCATGCTATTGGAGAGAGGAATCACCGCAGCTGTTCAGCCCATGTTAGTGCGCAAATGGACATTGTCAAATCAAAACCCAACCTTAGAATGTACCCCGTTGTGACGCATGGATGTTCCAAACAAGACTGACTTTGGGACCAGAATTATCCTATTTACACTGTCAATATTGACACTAGAATAACTTTGACTCATATCAATGCCACAGGCCATTTAAGGGATTTGTTTTTTTAAAAAGGCAGTCGTTCTTAAAGCTATTGGGTGTCAGTTATGTAGCAATACATTTAGTGAATGGGCAAGCTAAGGACGTTGACATAAGTCACGGTATTAGGAAAAGTGTTCATTTCCAGCAAGTGTATTTGATGGGTTTTGTTTCTGTGGCTAGCTTTGCTGGCTAGCTAGCTGGGACAGAAGAGATTTTGATTGAAGCAAGTATCTTGACAGTGAGTGCCCCCCTGTGGACTGAAGCTGAACTTCACATTAACCACATTTAAAATTGGCAATGTTGTGGTAGAACTGACTAAATAAAATCATAGATATTCCTAGCTTCACAACTGCAACACACACTTAAACACACCAACTGATTCATGGCCCGCTGAATGGAAAATTCTCTAGCTTCGTTTGCTCTTTTCCATATTTTGTCTCTCTGATAAGCTACCCAGGAAAGGGCTGAAAATAGCCCATATTAATATAAACTCAGCAAAAAAAAAGGGACGTCCCTTTTTCAGGACCCTGCCTTTCAAAGAATGAAGATATGTGAAGTTATTTGGATTGTAAAGGGTTTAAACACTGTTTCCCATGCTTGTTCAATGAACCCGTAAACAATGAAGATGCACCTGTGGAACAGTCGTTAAGATACTAACTGCTTACAGACGGTAGGCAATTAAGGTCACAGTTATGATAACTTAGGACACTAAAGCGAGGCATTTCTACAGACTCTGAAAAACACCAAAAGAAGATGCCCAGGGTCCCTGCTCTTCTGCGTGAACGTGCCTTAGGCATGCTGAAAGGAGGCATGAGGACTGCAGATGCGGCCAGGGCAATAAATATTTCAACGTCCATACTGTGAGACGCTTAAGACAGCGCTACAGGGCAGACAGCTGATCGTCCTCGCAGTGGCAGACCACGTGTAACACCTGCACAGGATCGGTACAGCCGAACATCACACCTGCGGGACAGGTACAGGATGGCAACAACAACTGCCCGAGTTACACCAGGAACGCACAATCCCGCCATCAGTGCTCAGACTGTTCGCAAGAGGCTGGACACCGGGCTTGTAGACCTGTTGTAAGGCAGGTCCTCACCAGACATCACTGGCAACAACGTCGCCTACGGGCAGAAACCCACCGTCGCTGGACCAGACTGGACTGGCAAAAAGTGCTCTTCACTGACAAGCCCCAGTTTTGTCTCACCAGGGGTGATGGTAGGAGTCGCATTTATCGTCAAAGAAATGAGCGTTACACCGAGGCCTGTACTCTGGAGCGGGATCGATTTGGAGGTGGAGGGTCCATGGCAGTGTGTCACAGCATCATCGGGCTGAGCTTGTCGTCATTGCAGGCAATCTCAACGCTGTGCATTACAGGGAAGACATCCTCCTCCCTCATGTGGTACCCTTCCTGCAGGCTCATCCTGACATGACCCTCCAGCATGACAATGCCACCAGCCATACTGCTCGTTCTGTGCATGACTTCCTGCAAGACAGGAATGTCAGTGTTCTGCCATGGCCAGTGAAGAGCCCAGATCTCAATCCCATTGAACACATCTGGGACCTGTTGGATTGGAGGGTGAGAGCTAGGGCCATTCCCCGCAGAAACGTCCATGAACTTGCAGTTCCCTTGGTGGAAGAGTGGGATAACATCTCACAGCAAGAACTGGCAAATCTGGTGCAGTCCATGAGGAGATGCACTGCAGTACTTAATGCAGCTGGTGGCCACACCAGATACTGACTTACTCCCCCCCTTTGTTCAAGGACACATTATTTAATTTCTGTTAGTCACATGTCTGTGGAACTTGTTCAGTTTGTCTCAGTTGTTGAATCTTGTTACGTGCATACAAATATTTACACATGTTAAGTTTGCTGAAAATAAACACAGTTGACAGGGAGAGGACGTTTCTTTTGAGTTTATTTCTAATTGTTTTTTTAGAGAAAGTAGTTCTTGCTAAACATGATCTCTCAAAAAAAGATGCCATTCTGACATGTCCTGTGTGTACAAACTGTTAGACCCTGATATGTTTCCATCACTGAAGGCAATCATACAGTCCGCTCTGACCATCCCAGTTAGCAGCTTGAGAGAACTTTCAGTGCATTAAGACGTTTACATACCTGGCTTAGCCCAATGACCCAAGATATGATATACATACTAACACACTTGGGAAAGAGTTAAGTCACAGGTTCACCTACAGTTTCATTTCTAATCTTTATGGATGGACTAACATCCTAGTACAGTGTAATATAACAAACATTGTATGCTGCATCTACAATTATAATACATTGTAGAATAGTGACGGCATCAAAACTACAAAATAACACATATGGAATCATGTAACCAAAAAGTGTTAAATCAAAATATACTGCTCAAAAAAATAAAGGGAACACTAAAATAACACATCCTAGATCTGAATGAAAGAAATCTTATTAAATACTTTTTTCTTTACATAGTTGAATGTGCTGACAACAAAATCACACAAAAATAATCAATGGAAATCCAATTTATCAACCCATGGAGGTCTGGATTTGGAGTCACACTCAAAATTAAAGTGGAAAACCACACTACAGGCTGATCCAACTTTGATGTAATGTCCTTAAAACAAGTCAAAATGAGGCTCAGTAGTGTGTGTGGCCTCCACGTGCCTGTATGACCTCCCTACAACGCCTGGGCATGCTCCTGATGAGGTGGCGGATGGTCTCCTGAGGGATCTCCTCCCAGACCTGGACTAAAGCATCCGCCAACTCCTGGACAGTCTGTGGTGCAACGTGGCGTTGGTGGATGGAGCGAGACATGATGTCCCAGATGTGCTCAATTGGATTCAGGACTGGGGAACGGGCGGGCCAGTCCATAGCATCAATGCCTTCCTCTTGCAGGAACTGCTGACACACTCCAGCCACATGAGGTCTAGCATTGTCTTGCATTAGGAGGAACCCAGGGCCAACCGCACGAGCATATGGTCTCACAAGGGGTCTGAGGATCTCATCTCAGCAAACCTTCTTGCCACAGCTCGCATTGATGTGCCATCCTGGATGAACTGCACTACCTGAGCCACTTGTGTGGGTTGTAGACTCCGTATCATGCTACCACTAGAGTGAAAGCACCGCCAGCATTCAAAAGTGACCAAAACATCAGCCAGGAAGCATAGGAACTGAGAAGTGGTCTGTGGTCTCCACCTGCAGAACTACTCCTTTATTGGGGGTGTCTTGCTTATTGCCTATAATTTCCACCTGTTGTCTATTCCATTTGCACAACAGCATGTGAAATTTATTGTCAATCAGTGTTGCTTCCTAAGTGGACAGTTTTATTTCACAGAAGTGTGATTGACTTGGAGTTACATTGTGTTGTTTAAGTGTTCCCTTTATTTTTTTGAGCAGTGTATATTTTAGATTCTTCAAAGTAGCCAGCCTTTGCCTTTGACAGCTTTGCACATGCTTGGCATTCTCTCAACCAGCTTCACCTGGAATGCTTTTCCAACAGTTTTGAAGGAGTTCCCACATATGCTGAGCATTTGTTGGCTGCTTTTCCTTCACTCTGCGGTCCAACTCATCCCAAACCATCTCAATTGGGTTGAGGACGGGGGGTGGTGGAGGCCAGGTCGTCCGATGAGGCATTCACTCACTCTCCTACTTGGAGAAATAGCCCTTACACAGCCTGGAGGTGTGCTGGGTCATTGTCTTGATGAAAAACAAGCTCCTCTGAGCTCCTAGAGTGTGCGGCTCTCCCTTATTTTCAAACTGATGAAAAACAAATCAGATGGGATGGCGTATCACTGCAGAATGCTGTGGTAACCTTGCTGGTTAAGTGTGCCTTGAATACTAAATAGAAAATTACTGACAGTGTCACCAGCAAGGCACCCCCACAGCATCACACCACCTCCATGCTTCAGTGGGAACCACCCACGCGCAGATCATCCGTTCGCCTACTCTGCCCTCACAAAGACACTGCAGTTGGAACGAATTTTTTATTTTTGTATTATTTTTTTAAAGTATCGGACGCAGACCAAAGGACAGATTTCCACCGGTCTAACAGGCATTGCTCATGTTTCTTGGCCCAAGCAAGTCTCTTCTTATTGGTGTCCTTTTAGTAGTGGTTTCTTTGCAGCAATTCAACTATGAACGCCGGATTCACGCAGTCGCCTCTGAAAAGTTGATGTGTTACTTTACTCTTCAAAGCATTTATTTGGGCTGCAATTTCTGTGGCCCAACCGATTATGATTTTGAGGCCGATACAGATTGGAGGGTCGAAAAAAGCCGATACCGATTAAATGGGCCGATTTTTTGGGGGGGGTGGGGGGGGGTTGTTTATTTATAATAATGATAATTACAACAATACTGAATGAACACTTATTTTAACACATCAATAAAATCAATTTAGCCTCAAATAAATAATGAAACATGTTCAATTTGGTTTAAATAACGCAACAAAGTGTTGGAGAAAAGTGAAAGTGCAATATGTGCCATGTAAGAAAGCTAAGGTTTAAGTGCCTTGCTCAGAACATGGGAACATATGAAAGCTGGTGGTTCCTTTTAACATGAGTCTTCAATATTCCCAGGTAAATTTTAGGTTGTAGTTATTATAGGAATTATAGGACTATTTCTCTCTATACGATTTGTATTTCATATACCTTTCACTATTGGATGTTCTTATAGGAACTTTAGTATTGCCAGTAACAGTATAGCTTCCGTCCCTCTTCTCGCTCCTACCTGGGCTTGAACCAGGAACACATCGACAACAGCCACCCTCGAAGCAGCGTTACCCATGTAGAGGAAGGGAAACAACTACTCCAAGTCTCAGAGCGAGTGACGTTTGAAACGCTATTAGCGCGCACCCGGCTAACTAGCTAGCCATTTCACATCGGTTACGCCAGCCTAATCTTGGGAGTTGATAGGCTTGAAGGGGTGGGTATAATTTGTGGAACGTTCCAACAGGAATCTGTTCCAAAAAAAATGTAAAGTAAAAGGTTGCCAACCAACAACGCATACAAAGTAGCAACACATACAAACATAGCTAACTCGCTGCCGAATAGGCATCAACTCACCACGTAGCTTATTCTTAATGTTTGGCCATAGGCAACCAGAGTGAGGACAGACATTTTTCAGAATAAACGTGATGAGTGAAAAACGCTATGAAATAGACCACTCACTACCTGGTATCTTATTCTGCCGCTATACAACTTTGTATGCGTTGTTTTTTGGCAACCTTGTTATTTTTGAAGTTTTTGGAATAGATTCCTGTTGGAACGTTTCACAAATTATACCCACCCGGTTTGAAACACAGCGAAGAGCTGCTGGCAAAACGCACGAAAGTGCTGTCTGAATGAATGCTTACGAGTTATGTTATGTCAATGTTAAGTCATAATTACGTAAAATTCTGGCAAATTAGTTCACAACGAGCCAGGCGGCCCAAACTGTTGCATATACCCTGACTCTGCATGCAATGAACGCTAGAGATGTGACAATTTCATGTTAGCGGGCAATATTAAAATATGCAGGTTTAAAAATATATACTTGTTTATTGATTTTAAAGAAAGGCATTGAGGTTTATGGTTAGATACATTGGTGCAATGACAGTGCTTTTTTCGCAAATGCGCTTATTAAATCAACACCCATTTGGTGAAATAGGCTATGATTCAATGATAAATTAACAGGCACCGCATCGATTATATGCAATGCAGGACACGTTAGATAAACTAGTAATATCAACCATGTGTAGTTAACTAGTGATTATGTTAAGATTGATCGGTTTTTTCTAAGATAAGTTTAATGCTAGCTAGCAACTTACCTTGGCTTCTTGCTGCTCTCGCGTAACAGGTAGTCAGGTAGTCCTTGTGCGTTGGATTGGATTAGTAACCGGGAGGTTGCAAAAACGAATCCCCCTGAGCAAGGCAGTTAACCCTCGTTCCTAGGCCGTCATTGAAAATAAGAATGTGTTCTTAATCTGACTTGCCTAGTTATATAAAAAGGTCTTTACATTTTTTTTTTTTTTAAAGCAAAAAAATAAATAAATGCAAATCGGTGGCCAAAAATACCGATTGTTATGAAAACTTGAATCGGCCCTAATTAATCAGCCATTCCGATTAATCGGTCGACCTCTACTGCTAACTCTAATGAATGTATCCTCTGCAGCAGAGGTAACTCTGGGTCTTCCATTCCTGTGGCAGTCCTCATGAGAGCCAGTTTCATCATAGCACTTGATGGTTTTTGCGACTCCACTTGAAGAAACTTTAAAAGTTCTTGAAATGTTCCAGATTGACTGATCTTCATGTCTTAAAGTAATGATGGACTGTTGTTTCTCTTTGCTTATTTGAGCAGTTCTTGCCATAATATGGACTTGGTCTTTTACCAAATAGGGCCATATATATATATATATATACCACCCCTACCTTGTCACAACAACTGATTGGCTCCAATGCATTAAGGAAAGAAATTCCACAAATTAACTTTTAACAAGGCACACCTGTTAATTTAAGTGCATTCCAGGTGATTACCTCATGAAGCTGGTTGAGAGAATGCCAAGGCAAAGCGTTGCTACTTTGAATAATCTAAAACAAACACTTTTTTGGTTACTACATGATTCCATGTGTGTTATTTCATAGTTTTGATGTCTTCACTATTATTCTACAATATAAAAAAAAAATAAAGAAAAACCCTTGAATGAGTAGGTGTGTACAAACTTTTGACTGGTACTGTATATAGTTTTTGCTGGTACTGTATATAGACAATTTGCACATTCAGAGCAAAATTAGTAAGAATTAAAATCACCCCTTGAGTTTCTTTGTCCATGGGAGAAGTATACTTCACCACCCAGTCCTTTTTCCACACAACTTCATCTAAAATTAATTGTTGAATGAGTTTCCTGTAAACAATAAATATATTTATTGTCTTTTAGCCAGGTAAATAATGATCGTGTTTTTTAATTTTTTATTATCATCTGCTAAACCATTACAATTATAACAGGCTGTAGTCATTTCACCAGAATGAGATACAAGTTCCAATTCTATTTATCATAATATATTTTAGTAAACTTACCATTAAAAAGTACAATAGTGTTTGAGTGTCCATATAGCTGTACGATGTTATTTGCGTCGCTACTAAGTAAACCAATTGTTCTCCACTAATCCACCCGCTAAATCCCAGTGACCGGCAGACCCACCCATTCTCCCGGATCCCCAGGCCCCGAGAGACCAGGACACATCCTTTGAAAAGATCACAGTGCCACCCACAGAACAGAATCAGATCAACCGCCAAAAGCATTTCCAAACGCCCCAACCTCGATTTGTATTATATTTGTTAATACATTTAAAAAGAGTATCTTAATTTCCACAATTAACATGCGTAATAATGCAGGCAGTTCATGAGAAGGATTGTTACCTATAACCAGGATTTCCATTACAAAAATGAATTGACAAGCAATTATTATTTCAGCAAAAAATTGTGATTCAGCCGATGTTGTCCCCAACATCATTACCCCATTTCTTAAATCAAATCTAAAAACTAGGCCCAAACAGGAAGTGCAGTCGCCCTTTAAAACAAACTAATGACATGTTGTACCCCTACTTTACTAATGAGCCAAAGATGAGGACAAGTGAGAACAGGCCAGTGGAGCAGAACAGCAGCAGGCAGGGTCAACTGGTAGGGAAGAGGATGATTTAGGTGACCCAGACACATGCCCCAAAAAAGATAAGCTACCCCAGTATCCCACTGATCGTTTTGGATTGCTAAACTAAAAGATTCACCATATAAGACAGAAAAAGAATAGGATATGGAGAGAATCCAGAAGAACAGAACATAACAGAAGAGGATAGAAAAAGGAAACAGTAACACGAACCTAAGACAGCAATAGACAAGACAGTGACAGAAGAGAAGGAGCGAGAACTGAGGTGGCTCTATAGATTCTAATGAGTTTTATTGACAAATTACAAAAACAGGTGAAAAACAGACTGAAAAAAGAAAAACATGATTTACAAAGAATTTGCAGGTGAGGTGAAGGCTGTTAAATTACTATTAAAACTATTGCTCCCACTTTTAACAACCAGGACAGGACGAGAGGGTGGATAAACGAGACAGCAAAGAACAACGAAAGTGAAGGAGAACGGCAGAGGGGTGAGCACACAGTAGATTGCATCACTTAAAACCGCTCTATGGATTCTAATTGTGTGAGAGATGGTGTTTGGGTAGTGTGGGATTCTTTAATCAGTTTGGCTTATTGGACAGGTCAGAGTCTGTTGAGTGGTATGGAGGTTTTTCGCAGTACACTAGATGTAGCCTGTGTGTTCCAGAATAGAGTGTGCTCCAGAGTAGAGATCCACAGTAGCTACTGTAATGGACTACTGGCAGTGTCTGCTATGGCAGATAGAAAGGTGCAAATTACCTGAATAAAATAAAATCTCTAAGTGCACAAAATTCATGCATTTTGCTGTTGAAATTCTTTGACGGGGAAGGATGCCCCTGGACCCCCCCCACTGGCTTTGGGCTAAGCCCCCAATGTCTTCAAATCATAGAAACACCCCTGTTTATTGCGACAGAGGCCAAGATTAACATTCCTTAGTAAATTATTAACTTTTGTTGTGTTATTCTCTCCGTCACATTCCTCCCAAACCTGAGAATCTATGAGGAGTTGCCTGACTATAGGGACAGATTTCTGAAATAACCTTGACATCATTATTGGTTTATAGAGGCCTCGATAGCAACACCATGCAGTTATCAACAGGGTTGTGGTCAACTGAATCAAAGCAATTTAGTAAATTGCATCACATAAGTGTTTATGTCTAAGACATACAGTACTGAATGGCATGTGATATAAACCTACATGCAAAGTATGCAGAAACTCTGCTTCTTCATTCACACATCACTGTCTGATAGAGGCAAATTACATCCCTTAGAATGTGTAGCATGACATTCCTGGAGATGCAAATGGTAATGTGTTGCATATACTATACAACGCAAATTCTTGTCAAGATTATCATTAGCCAGCACTTTTGAGAAATGCTAGACCAGCATGACCCTGGCAGAGAGAATCTTCCTTGGGTCATGTGAAAAAAGGAACAAGGCTCTGGGCTATGTGATGTGACTTCTTACAGGGCCGTCCACACCAAAGACAATAACTATAAAAAGTTATTCTAATTCAAGTAAACAGCAGCATCCACACTACAAAAATTGTGGAGAAGGATCGCCATCGTTGGAGTGCCTTTCAGAGCTAATTCTTCACTCCCCCAATCAAAAACGTTCTACTGAAGCATTCTAGGTACGCAAGAAATAGCCACCAGGAAGGGAGAGGAGGCAGAGCGCACGTTGAGCTTTCCTGAATAACTAGGGATGTCAGCATATTGGTGGCCACATTATAGTTTAACTTGGGAGACTGAAGAAGCCCCCCCATTTTCCTATGGTAGGCCATCTGTTAACTCAAATACAGCCTGACAAAATACACCACACGAGTGGCCTGCTAATCTACCTTTCTGCACCTTGTGAAAGCTTACAGAGCAATTGAGCACTACGCAGTTTACAATAATGTATCACTATAAATAAAACATTTCAGTAGCCATGGAAGTTTGAACAATAATAAACCTTTATCTCATGCAAAGGAATGGTTTATAGCAGTCTCATATCTGGTGCAGTAACATACTTAGATAGTTGTTGACCTCCCTAGTTAGCCACTTTCACCTCTGTCAGCAGAGAATCTCCCCTAGCAGTTTCTCTTCCCTTTAAATCCAGGACTTCACCCTCTGGGACCCAGTCAGCAGTTAGTCAGCGTCACTATGCCAACAAAAATCATCCTCTCTGAAAATGTACTAACATCAATTTAGTCTTGGGAACTCTAAAAACACAATCGCTATGTAAAATGAGGAATATAGCCATCTTAAACCAACCAAATTCATTCTAAACTAATGGGCCATTCTTTTCTCATTCTTTCCTCCCTTTGTCTTTGGTTCTACACAATTTATTAAAAATGGCAGAAAGAAAATGCAAAGCCGAGGGCCAACCGCGTTTTATTTTTGTTTACAGAATGCATGGGTGTGAGCAACTGCATACAGTACAGCGTAAACACACGGGCGCGCACACACCTCTTCTCGTCTAATGCAACGTGTTCCCGTGTGCTGTAGAAAACACCAGCCTGTCATAAGTTGTGAATGAGGTGGGTAATGCCATGGTAGCACTGACCATCACCAACAGATGTTAGCAATACATGGCCAAGGGAACAAATTAGACCTCCTAGAGCAGGGTCTGCCCGGGTGCAACACTCACTACCGAGTACCCTAAGGTACTCAGTCGAGGGCTCAACTTACTTTTACGAGGTACAATAGTAGAATACACAAAGTGCAATTTCTAAATTTGGTTGTGCACCAGCAGTTTCTAGTTGTCAGTCACTAACAATTTTGAGAGTCTAGCTAACTTACAATCTCAACACGTGCCCAGGGGCCGTGACCTCCAGGGGGGCCCCATTGAATTTGTTAGTCACCCTCATAGTAACACGGCAACAGTCATGGCAAAATGTGTAGAACTGTAGGAAATGTTATAAAAATAGCAACATTGTCTCTATGCTCCATGGCAAAAGTGTAGAATTACAGAAAATATACTTTAAAAACAACCAACCAAATCTCGCTTTGGGCACCCAAAAGGAGAGTTAAGCAGTTTAACTGCACAAATGGATTGATTTCACAAATCAGTTGACTGTATCCCCTAGTGAGTTCAGAATTTGTGGCACCCACCCGCATCAAAGTAGCCCATCCCTGCACTAGATTTCAGTGGACATAACCCACTTATATTTCCAATGTATATGCACCATAGCCTGAATCCAGGTGTCTATTAGACCTACACTATATTTCCAAAAGTATGTGGACACCCCTTCAAATTAGGAGTTGACCATTTCAGCCACAGAGCCATGCAATCTCCATAGACAAACATTGGCAATAGAACGGCCTTACTGAAGAGCTCAGTGACTTTCAATACAGCACCGTCATAGGATGCCACCTTTCCAACAAGTCAGTTCGTCAAATTTCTAGCCGGTTGCAACACTCACTACCGAGTTCCAAACTGCCTCTGGAAGCAACTTCAGCACAAGAACTATACGTTGGGAGCTTAATGAAATGGGTTTCCATGGCCAAGTAGCCGCACAATGTGCAATGCCAAGCGTCGGCTGGAGTGGTGCAAAGCTTGCCGCAATTGGACTGGAGCAGTGGAATCGCATTCTCTGGAGTGATGGATCACACTTCATCTGGCAGGCCAACAAACAAATCTAGGTTTGGCAGATGCCAGGAGAACACTCCCTTCCCCAATGCATAGTGCCAACTGTAAAGTTTGGTGGAGGAGTAATAATGGTGTGGGGCTGTTTTCATGGTTCGGGCAAGGCCCCTTAGTTCCAGTGAAAGGACTACAGCATACAATGACATTCTAGATGATTCTGTGCTTCCAACTTTGTGGCAACAGTTTGGGGAAGGCCCTTTCCTGTTTCAGCATGACAATGACCCTGTACACAAAGTGAGGTCCAAACAAACGGTTAGTCTAGATTGGTGTGAAAGAACTTAACTGGCCTGACCTCAACCCCAAACACCTTTGGAATGCTGACTGCGAGCCAGGCCTAATCACTCAACATCAGCGCACGACCTCACTAATACTTGTGGCTGAATGGAAGCAAGTCCCTGCAGCAATTTTCCAACATCTAGGGAAAAGCCCTCCCAGAAGAGTGGAGGTTGTTATAGCAGCAAAGGGGGGCCTAACTCTATATTAGTGCCCATGCTTTTGGAATGAAGATGTTAAGCAGGTGTCCACATACTTTTGGTCATGTAGTGTAGTACTGTTGCTGGTAACTTACCAGCTTCTGCTCCCCCCAGTGTTTTGTGGTGGAAAACTGAGCATGTTGAGCATAACACAGTTACTTATAGATAGGCTAGACATGTTAACAATGTAAGTTATTTGTGTAGTCTGCATTCAATTGCCCCTTCCTGTTGCACACAACACACTTCCATTCCCCATGTCACAGGATTTGTCTGATTTAAGATGAAAACCTCAACCATGTTACTTGGCATTTACTAGTCACGTTTTCGTATTTAACCCGTTGATGTGAAAACATGTGCTCTTCATAGAATACACATTTGGTGTAATAAGGTGTTTTTAAGTTACATTACCCGAAATGTACTCCATTGGTGGTTTGACCCTTTTATCTGTATTACTAATTGCAAATACTTTGTGCCCATTGTCATGACTTCCACAAGCTTGGCAGAACGTTGCGCTTTGTATTACCGAAATGTTGGCAGTGGCACTTCACTTTGCCAAAATAACTTCGCCCAGGCTTGGCATGAGCAAGACAATACAATGTGTATCATGATACAGCATACAATGTTACTGTATGTTGGACAAAAACTTGTTTGCGAGTGAAGTAGTCCTTTTCTCCGTCCAAGTGCATGAGTTTAACAAATTACATACCAATTTCGCCCTATTTACAAAACGTGTGTCACTCTTACCGTACTTATCCCTTCAACTGCCCGAATTCCACTGCGAATCTAAGGTAACTTTTTGTAGTAGCCAATTTCCTACAATTCCTGTGTGCGCGCGTTTGGTAGAAATACACTGGCCAAACCTTGCAGCGCTGTTCTCCAAATAATACTATGGTCGCGTTCCCCTGCTCAGACATTGCATGCATCAACCAGGACAACTTTAAGTGGTTCTTCTTCTTCTTTGATATCATGGCGCTTGCACATTTTGTTTGTGCATGCCGCCACCTACTGTGCGGGAGTGTGTGGTCGATCACGTTACGTTTTGATACAAAAACCCTACAACACAGGTTGGTGGCGTCTTAATTGGGGAGGACAGGCACTTGGTAATGGATGGAGCGAAGTAGATCGAAAGGTACCTTATAACTCTTCTGCAGTAAAACATTGTACACCCACATACTTAGAAAACAGAAAGGAAAACGCTGCACACTGCTGCTCATGTTCCCAGGTGATATTTATTTAACGTTTCGACCCTTAGGTCATCAGGCATCCACATACTTCTCTGCAGCTTCCACCATAACATCTATAATTCTGTGATTTACATTCAATTTCTGTGGTACAGGTGATAACCATGGCAATAAATGCTAAGAAGCCAACCTCACTGAAGAAAGATTTGTATCACTCTGTATTGGCCGAGACCAACTATTCACCCTTGACCCATCATCCTCTACTCTCATCACTGCCTCAGCATATGACACCTTCTGTTCTACTCTGACCCTGGCAACCTCAACCTGTCTCTCTCTCACCGGGCACTTCTGATCCCCAGCAACATTGGCACCCAATTGACACAGTTTTTTCCACCGATACTAGACTTTCCTTTGTCCCATGCCCTTCTGCACACTTCTCACATCTCGGAATCTCCCTCCGTACACACTGCTGCATATGACCATATACATGGCCTAGCCTGCATCTGAGAGCAGCATCCTCGTTTCATCAGTGATTGCTGTAGTTCTTGCATTTGGCCTCTGGGCAGAAAGAATCAACAATACCGCTCACCTTTTACCACTTTGAGTGGTTGATAATATCCCAGGCTTATATGCGCTGTGCGCAATAGCCTGGGGATGAAGCAGAGATCTGTGTATAATGACGAGATGCTCATGTCTTTGCACTAACAATGGGAGTTTTTGTCCCAAAGGCAGGAAGGCAGGCGACAAGCCTACTGTAGGTCTGTATATTAAGACCATAGAAATTAATTGGGCTAATTCTGGATAGATTATGGTGTGAGCAATATCTTTCACTTCACCTTTTCCTCTTTTGATGTGGTTACTAACCATGCAACTACCTTACCATGAGAGTTTGGACTTCTGTTTTAAAGCCAGGGGATGAGTCTGAGTCATATTTTACTGTTACAAATAATTTTACATTTTTAGTTAATAAAACGGACTATTTTTTATTAAAAGTAGTCATGATGGTTGTACTGTTGCTTGTATGCGTTGTATCCGTGTGCTTACTGACTTTCACCCTAATATTGGCTACTCTAGGTAATAGCCCTGCTGCCACGAAATGGCGCAATTATTCCTTACATCGTTTGTCATTGATGTCCTGCGTTAAAAGAAAAAAAAAAAATTAGTGGATTTATTTTTTTATTCGTCCACTGTTGATACAGTCCCAAAATGTTTTGCATGTCAGCAGTCAAGTTTTCAAGATATAGGATTTTCAAGAAGCAAAGTGTCACTTGCCACATCCTCATGATGATGCGTTTTTCCGCGGCTTAAAGCACAACTGAAGGCAAAACAACTTATGAAATAGAAAACGGGCTATGTGGCATCGATATTAGTCAGAAACTGAAGCTGGTTAGCTTTAGAAAACCCTGAGTAGATCTAGCTTTCTTCTTATGATACCCCTCTGCCCATCAGCACAGTGGATTTGACTTTGTTTGCATACAACACGACACAATGCAAATAGGAAATAGGTAGCAGAGAGAACAGTCTATGACTAGGGTGGCTTGAGTCTTTGGCCATTATTAGGGCCTTCCTCTGACACCGCCTGGTATAAAGGTCCTGGATGGCAGGAAGCTTGGCCCCCGTAATGTACTGGGCCGTACGCAATACCCTCTGAAGTGCCTCGCGGTCGGAGGCCGAGCAGTTTCTATACCAGGCGGTGATGCAACCAGTCAGGATGCTCTCGATGGTGCAGCTGTATAACTTTTTCTGGATCTGAGGACTCATGCCAAATCTTTCATTCTCCTGGAGGGCGAATAGGCGTTGTCATGCCCTCTTCACGACTGTCTTGGTGTGTTTGGACCATGATAGTAAGTTGGTGATGTGGACACTAAGGAACTTGAAGCTCTCAACCTGCTCCACTATAGCCCGGCGATGAGAATGGGGGCGTGCTCGGTCTTCCTTTTCCTGTAGTCCACAATCATCTTCTTTGTCTTGATCACGTTGAGGGAGAGGTTGTTATCCTGGCAGTGTCTGTCTCATCGTTGTCGGTGATCAGGCCTACCACTGTTGTGTCGTCGGCAAACTTAATGATGATGTTGGAGTCGTGCTTGGCCATACAGTCATGAGTGAACAGGGAGTAGAGGAGGGGACTGAGCACGCACCCCTGAGGGGCCCCAGTGTTGAGGATCACCGTAGCAGTTGTGTTGTTACCTACCCTTACCACCTGCAGGCCTTGTAGTTGGGTTTTCAGAGGTCATGGGACTAGACAACCCTGCATGATGCAGTCTCATGACTCAGCTGCCTCTGCTACAGCACTCTCTCAACCAGTGCTCTCAACGCAGACACACCCTTCCCAACCCTGACACAAGGTAGCTACTTCCCACGTTGTGGGACAACAGTGCTTGGCAAGCGGAACCAAAAGGACACTGTGTCCCGGAATTGTTGCCATTTATGCACTCACCGCTGAGTAGACTGTATCAAGGTGACATCTAGATGGTTATCAATATTAGTTATTTCTTCTGTAGGCTACTGTCCTACTTGAAATAAAATAATAGGACGGGAAAAAATGGCGACACTGTGATACAGCTGCTCAGCGGGAAGCATCTCAGGTTGGCAAGCATCTCCATACACCTGTGATACAGCTCTCAACCTGCTCGAGACACTGTGATACAGCTTATGGTCCATTTACATGGAAATTATTTTTGTGACGACAGCATACAAATACACAATATATTACATGCAGAACGGGAAACTGGAAAGTTAGTACACAAGTAACACACATTTTCACATATTCATAGCCCCTGCATGCTACTCTACGACCACGTATTGGCCCTGCATCTGTCCTATGTCCCACTGTTCAGCAGCTTGATGGCTGATGGAATTAACCTCTCCTTGCTCCTATTCTTGCTGAACATTTGAACCTTTAATGTCCTTCTGAAGAGCACCAGCTCAAAACATTGGGCAAGATTGTGTGTGGGGTCCTCTATGATGCACTTGGCCTTGTCCCTTGCCCGTTTATCAGAGGCCATGAAGCCCCCTGCACTGCAGCCCGCAGAGCTTGGACCCCAGGTTCACAGTCCGCCTAAGGATACCCTTAATAGCCACTGACAGCCCACCGTACCAGGCCAGCAAACTAAAAATTACAAACTTTGTTATTCACATGTGCTATATGAGCCTTAAACCTGTACATCTGTTTCTCTCATGGAAAAAGAAACTAGTGTTTTTTCCTCTCTTGTTTCTAGGTAACTTAGTCACACGACCAAAGACAAAGGGCCGTCTGACAGTGACCAGTTTCTGGTCCATCCTGTTATTTTTGTTGTGTGGAGATATGAAGAGAACAGAGGCTAGCTTAAGCAGCAGCGACAATTCTATCAGCAGAAAGGAGTAACAAAACTGGCATTATCACTTGTCTGTACTCTATGTTCCCATCATGATCTCACGCACCTGCTAAACTACCATGTAGACAAAGGTTATAAAAGCTGAGACCCAACTCTTGTTCGTTGGGCTCTTAACTCTGTACACTTCGAGGGATTGTTAACCGCTCCAGAATTGCAATTCTTATAATAAAAGGTTGGTGTTTGAAGAATCTAAATTCTCTCTTCCTTTCTGGTTAGAATTTCCACGACAAAACAGAAAGTCAGCACACTCCATATGGCAGGAGTAGTAGTTGGAGAGTATCCGGGTGTTGACATTCAGTTGTCTCAGTCTGAGCAAGAGGTATAGTCGTTGTTGGCATTTTTTAATTGATGTTCTGAGTGTTGGCATTAAAAGAGAGTGTGATGTCCATGATGGGTCCCAGGTACTTAAATCTCTTCACCACCCAGGACTAGGTGACTGGGAGTGACGAAAGTTGTGATGGTAGTGAGTAACATAGCTCCGCCTCCTCACCCACACATCTGGATGTTAAGGAAGTAAAATGGACCAGTCTCCCTGTTAGAAGTTCAATGTCTCAATACTGTAGTATGATTCACCTATCTTCTTGCAGAATCAAATGTTCTAGTTTAGGTTATATGTACAGACTTGTGTTTACATATTCAGTTACATGTACACTTGAAAAGTTTTAAATGACGACAAGGATGTCTTCAAAATTATTCTAGCAATTTTTTAGGGTCCTAGAGAAGTATGGGTTGTATAGATTAAATGATTGAAAGAAGGGTTTAGGTCTATGTAAAATGTTAAGCCTCCTCCCTCCTGATATACACACACAGGCTAGGACCCAGGAGTGGAAAGTGAGAACAGACATTTCAAAACAAGTCTTTATCACATGGCTGATCATGCAGGCCATGCTCTCCATACCTGACATGCATTTTGGTATTACCACCTCTCATTGGAATGCCAACCATGCATAGATACCCACCTGTAATGATATAATAGCTTGTCAGGAAGAACCTATCTTCTGCTGGGTCATACAATGGTCAGTAAGCTACAGTGTAAACCTCACTCATGCACCAATGTGCCCATGCCAGTTTGGATAATGGATCATCTGTTTGTTGTGAGTGGGTCCATTCAATGCACATTACAGGAAGATGTCCCTCAAAGCACCATAGGACTACTTAGGCACCTTGCCTTTCTCTTTAAAACAGCAAACTGATCAATTATAATGAGTTGGCCACTAGGCTTTAGCTCCACGGGCTAACACAGTCTTGGGACACAGACGATTCAGGTTCAAAGTTAGTCAATCACACAGTCAGACTGGGTAACAGGAGAAAACCACAACTCTCCAAATATCAACTTTATCGGGTTGTTCTACCCATCATATACACTGAATGTACAAAACATTAAAAAGACTTGCTCTTTCCATGACAGACTGACCAGCTGAATCCAGATGAAAGCTAAGACAAAAGAGCGAGACAAAATATTTAAGTGCCTTTGAACGTTGGGAGTAGGTGCCACTGCAACGCAGCTGGGGTTGTCCATGCTCAACAGTGTCCCATGTGGATCACGAATGGTCCACCACCCAAACGACATCTAGCCAGCTTTATACAGCTATGGGAAAAATTTTAAGTCAACATGGGCCAGCATCCCTGTGAAATGCTTTCAGCACATTTTAGAGTCCATGCCCCAACGAATTGAGGCTGTTCTGAAGCCAAAAGGGGGGAGTTACTAATGTTTGGTAAAATGTTGAAAAATGTTGCTCTTACACAGTCTGTAATGGGATCTGTATTTGGAACTTTGCGTCAATGCGCCTGTAAAAGGCACACTACTTTAACTTCCAAATTTTATAAAAGCTGAATAGATTTTTCAGCCGTGGGTGTGTGAACATTGAGTCATGCTTACTGCAATCATTATTTCTCATGATTTCAGCACAAAAGTTCCAAATACAGATCCCATTACAGACTGTGTAAGAGCAACATTCTTCGATCACACACTGAGTATACCAAACATTAAGAACACCCCCTCCCCCTTTTGGCTTCAGAACAGCCTCAAATCCGACCATGACTCCATTTTGCTCCTGCCGTCCTATAGGCAGAAACTCAAACAGGATGTACCAGTGACTAGAACCATTCAACGCTGGTCTGATCAATTGGAATCCACACTTCAATACTGTTTTGATCACCCGGACTGGGAAATGTTCCTGGAAGCCTCAGAGAATAACATCGATTTATACGTTGACTCGGTGAGTGAGTATATAAGGAAGTGCATTGGAGATGTTGTACCCACTGTGACTATTAAAACCTACCCTAACCAGAAACCGTGGATAGATGGCGGCATTTGAGCAAAACTGAAAGCGCGAACCACCGCATTTAACCATGGAAAGATGACAGGATATATGGCCAAATATAAACAGTGTAGTTATTCCCTCCGCAAGGCAATCAAACAACCGAAATGTCGGTATAGGGACAAAGTGGAGTCGCAATTCAACGGCTCAGACATGAGACGTATGTGGCAAGGTCTACAGGCAATTACGGACTACAAAAAGAAAACCAGCCACGTCACCGACATCTTGCTTCCAGACAAACTAAAACACCTTCTTTGACCGCTTTGAGGATAATAGAGTGCCACCGACGTGCTACCAAGGACCCCCCTCTCCTTCTCCGTGGCCGACGTGAGTAAGACATTTAAACATGCTAATCCTCGCAAGGCTTCTGGCCCAGATGGCATCCCTAGACGAGTCCTCAGAGCATGAGCTGGCTGGTGTGTTTACGGACATATTCAATTGCTCCCTATCCCAGTCTGTCTCCCCACATGCTTCAAGATGGCCACCATTGTTCGTGTACCCAAGAAGGCAAATGTAACTGAACTTAATGGCTATCACCCCGTAGCACTCACTTCTGTCATCATGAAGTGCTTTGAGAGACTAGTCAAGGATCATATCACCTCCACCTTACCTGCCACCCTAGACCCACTTCAGTTTGCATACCGCCCCAACAGGTCCACAAACGATGCAATCACTTCAAGAAACAGCAGAGGGAGCACCCCCTATCCACATCAACGGCACAGTAGTGGAGAAGGTGGAAAGTTCCTCGGGGTACACTTTACAGACAAACTGAAATGGTCCACCAACACAGATAGTGCGGTGAAGAAGGCGCAACAGCGCAACTTCAACCTCAGGAGGCTGAAGAAATTTGGCTTGTCACCTAAAAATCTGACAAACTTTTACAGATGCACAATTGAGAGCATCATGTTGGGAATGTATCACCGCCTGGTAAGGCAACTGCACTGCCCTCAACTGCAAGGCTCTCCAGAGGATGGTGCGGTCTGCACAATGCATCACCGGGGGCAAACTACCTGCCCTCCAGGACACCTACAGCACCCGATGTCACAGGAAGGCCAAAAAGATCATCAAGGACAACAACCACCCGAGCCGCTGCCTGTTCACCCCGCTACCATCCAGAAGGCGAGGTCAGTACAGTTGCATCAAAGCTGAAAGAGACTAAAAATAGCTTCTATCTCAAGGCCATCAGTCTGTTAAACAGCAATCACTAACTCAGAGAGGCTGCTGCCTACATACAGACTCAAATCATTGGCCACTATAATAAATGGATCACTAGTCACTTTAAATAATGCCACTTTAACAATGTTTACATATCTTACATTACTCATCTCATATGTACAGTTGAAGTCGGAAGTTTACATACACTTAGGTTGGAGTCATTAAAACTCGTTTTTCAACCACTCCACAAATGTCTTGTTAACAAACTATAGTTTTGGCATGTAGGTTAGGACATCTACTTTGTGCATGGCACAAATCATTTTTCCAACAATTGTTTACAGACAGATTATTTCACTTATAATTCACTGTATCAAAATTCCAGTGGGTCAGAAGTTTACATAAACTATGTTGACTGAGCCTTTAAACAACTTGGAAAGTTCCAGAAAATGTCATGGCTTTAGAAGCTTCTGATAGGCTAATTGATATAATTTGAGTCAATTGGAAGTGTACCTGTGGATGTATTTCAAGGCCTACCTTCAAACTCAGTGCCTCTTTGCTTGACATCATGGGAAAATCAAAAGAAATCAGTCTGGTTCATCCTTGGGAGCAATTTCCAAACACCTGAAGGTACCACGTTCATCTGTACAAACCAAATTACGCAAGTATAAACACCATGGGACAATGTAGCCGTCATACCGCTCAGGAAGGAGCCGCGTTCTGTCTCCTAGAGATGAACATACTTTGGTGTGAGAAGTGCAAATCAATCCCAGAACAACAGCAAAGGACCTTGTGAAGATGCTGTAGGAAACAGGTACAAAAGTATCTATATCCACAGTTAAACGAGTCCTATATTGACATAACCTGAAAGGCCAGTCAGCAAGGAAGAAGCCACTGCTCCAAAACCGCCATAAAAAAGCCAGACTACGGTTTGCAACTGTACATGGGGACAAGATCGTACTTTTTGGAGAAATGTCCTCTGTTCTGATGAAATAAAAATAGAACTGTTTGGCCATAATGACCATCGTTATGTTTGGAGGAAAAAGGGGGAGGCTTGCAAGCCGAAGAACACCAACCCAACCGTGAAGTACGGGGGTGGCAGCATCATGTTGTGGGGTTGCTTTGCTGCAGGAGGGACTGGTGCACTTCACAAAATAGATGGCATCATGAGGCAGGAAAATGATGTGGATATATTGAAGCAACATCTCAAGACATCAGTCAGGAAGTTAAAGCTTGGTCGCAAATGGGTCTTCCAAATGGACAACGACGCCAAGCATACTTCCAAATTTGTGGCAAATGGTTTAAGGACAACAAAATAAAGGTATTGGAGTGGCCATCACAAAGCCCTGACCTCAATCCTATAGACAAGTTGTTGGCAGAACTGAAAAAGCGTGTGCAAGCAAGGAGGCCTACAAACCTGACTTAGTTACTAATACTACCAAATACTAATTGAGTGTATGTAAACTTCTGACCCACTGGGAATGTGATGAAAGAAATAAAAGTGGAAATAAATCACTCTCTACTATTATTCTGACATTTCACATTCTTAAAATAAAGTGGTGATCCTAACTGACCTAAGACAGGGAATCTTTACTAGGATTAAATGTCAGGAATTGTGAAAAACTGAGTTTAAATGTATTTGGCTAAGGTGTATGTAAACTTCCGACTTCAACTGTATATACTGTATCTTATACCATCTATTCCATCTTGGCTATGCCGCTCGGCCATCGCTCATCCATATGTATATGTACATATTCTTATTCCATCCCTTTAGATTTGGGTGTATTAGGTTGTTGTTGTGGAATTGTTAGATTACTTGTTAGATATTACTGCACTGTCGGAACTAGAAGCACAAGCATTTCACTACACTCGCCTTAACATCTGCTAACCATGTGTATGTGACCAATACAATTTGAGTCGATAAAACTGTACTATAACCCTTCATCAGTTACATCAATCAGTTACCTTTATTTAAGCCAACACAAATGATGATAAGACAGTAGCCTGGATGAATTATTCCAATACAATGGCCATGTCAACATTCACAACGGATGTTTTTGGAACAGCGTGGGTTTTCTGACAACCTATGCCGTGGCCAGGCTTCTACCAAGCCTGTGAAGGAGAGTCTGCTAAAAAAGGCAGACTTGTCGAGAACAGACGTGTTTTTGAAATGGTTAGCAGTGGGTAAACACAGTGCATCTTCCACAGACAACAACTAATTCATGTTCTCACACAGATGCAGAACACAATAATTGGTGTGGTTGTGCCTCAGTCCCATTGTTGAGATTGCATGAATCCCAAGAGTCGAGGGAACAAAATGGAGGATATTACATAGGATACAGGGAGTGAAATGAGTGTGATAAATAAAGAAAGCATACTAATAACATGGATGGCCATACTGAGTATAGATCTTATAAAATGCAGATTTGTTATAGGCCAAAATAGCTGTGTGGTCCGAGTGGCTCAGTTGGTAGAGCATGGTGCTTGCAATGCCAGGGTTCTGGGTTTGATTCCTATGGGGGACCAGCATGAAAAGTAAAAACAATTAGGCACTCAACTTTAAATTGCTCTGGATTATTCTTGATAGTTTCTGTCAAAAAGCTTGAGGGAGATTTATAAAATGAATATATTTAAATAATGGACATTTACCCACTGGACCATGAAGTAATGAAGATGCACATACCAGCCAATATAAGGCTGTGAAATATCTCCTTCAGGTGGCGTAGAAAGACAAATGAATGTGATAGTTGTTACAAGATGGGCCACCAGGAGGTAGCAGTGATGTTAAAGAATAAAGTGGCTCAGATGCAAAAAGTAAGCACCATCTTAGCTTTCTGGTTTTTATTTCACAAATAAAAGCTTATTCTATAGAGTTTAAACACAATGTGATTTCATTGTGCTGGGCAGAGTTCATGCTCCACTTTAATCTAACAGATTATGATATGGGAAAAGGATCGTTGGTGATCTTTGCTTTTCCGAAGAAACTTTTATAGACATACTATTCACAGTCACGCCATAAACCATGTCATAAAGACTTATACAGTAGTATATTCATAAAGGTTTGTTGGTGAACTTTCCCCTTGAGTACTTGGTAAGAAAAACAAGAAATAGGTTTATACGTATACACTCGAGTGAGTCGTACTGTAGCTGATTTAGATACTATAGGAGAGCTAGTTCTCATTATCCCTGTATAGTAGGCCTAAACATTGAAAAGAAAAAGCAACCAGTGTTCTTTCAGTGTTTCACCACAGAAGTTGTCAGACAAGCTTCAGTCATAAATGTCTGTCTCACAGCTCTGTGTCATAGTTTATAGTCTGTCTTTTTTACCTTTCACAACATGTCTCCTCTAGATACAAATATGTGACATCGGCTGTCATTAGGTCACACGACCGAGGTGGAGTGGATTGTCATTGGCTCACAGAGCTTTCACCTGAGAAGGGTAAATGTCTAAAGCGTTGACCCAGATATGACACATCCCTCTAATTACATAATCTTGCATCCAAAAGAAGGAAATATTATACAATCTGTCCTCTATGTAGGCAGTAATTGAAAACAATTGTGCCGATTAGCATCCTGACAGTTGACAATGATTCAGCCCATTTGTCCATCCATGGCACAACCTCTTTCAATTCCCATTAGAAAGGAAGGAGTTTGGAGTTCTCCCTATGTACAGTGTCTGGTACAGTGTCTTGGGTTTCTTGAAAGGCCCTTAGAACAAAATATATTACAATCATATGTATGAGGGGCACCCTTCTCAAAGTCTCACTGGTAAAGCTGGTCCATCACCTGCAGGACATCTTCTAGTATGGATGGCCCCAGGTCAAGGTTCAGGGCAAAAGACAAGTCTTCCTCGACCACTGGAGAGGCCTCCACTGGGGGACAAGGAACCTGTTGGGGGGCCGCGTTCAATTCAAATCCATCCGGACCCATCGTTAACCCTCCCTCCTCTTCCTGCTCCTGCTTTACCTCCTCTCGTTGGTACAACCCATCATGCTCCACCACCTCCACATCATCTAGTAAAGACAGGGAGTGGCACTTATTGTGCCTGAAAGCCTGGGGAAGGGTTCTGGCTTCGGCGGACTGTGCATCCATCTCTTCTGGGCTGAGGAGTCGTAGGGGCTTGGGTGGGGCTGGGGAGGTCCCTTTGGAGTAGAGGTCCTGGTGGCTTTGAGAGCTGTGGAGGATAAGACTACCAGTCCGGTGGAAGGCTGTGGGGTCGCCGAAGTTATCACCGTGGGCATCCAATCCGATGTGGGAGAGGTGACGGAAGTCACCCAGTGGTAGGCTGATCATGTTGACTGACAGCAGCTCACGGCGCTTCTGCTTGCGGGGCCAGCGCATGGTGGCCGATTTTAAGTACAGGGAAGTCTTCAGAGGCATAGACTTGATTGTGTGTAACGTCAGTTAGTGAGTTCAAGGTCACTCAGTTGAAGGGTCTAGTTGGCCTTTAGGCAACTCTGAAATTGTGAGGACAAACAAAATAGATTGAGAAAACTCACTTGTAATTATTTGATAATCATTCCATAGTTTTATTTTTCATTTTGGCATTTCATAGATACACCCCAAATTCCAACCTTTGCCAAAATTTGCCACAATTGCCATGACCTTGGATTCCAGGATGAGATGGGTCCATTTATGGACTGGTACCTGCAGCAGTGACTGTATAATATAGGAACCAGTTTTTATTGTAGACGTCAAAGCAAACACGCTGTAATACTCTTCTAACTTCACACACATAGCTTGCTGCACAAAGGTTAATCTAGTAAGAGTTGATGCTTAAAAAAATGCTGAATTAATTGTCTCTTAGAGGGAAAAGTCTAAACAACAACCTCGTACAGAGGAGGCTGGTGGGAGGAGCTATAGGAGGATGGGGATCAATGTTAATGGCTGCAATGGAAACAATGGAATGGTACCAAACACTCCAAACACATGTAAATAACGTGTTTGACTCCATTCCATTGATTCCATTCCAGCCATTACATTGATCCTAAAGCTCCTCCCACCAGCTTCCTCTGACCTCTTGTACTGGAACGTGAACACTGGGGCACCTTAGTTTGTTAATAAGTAACCTTGGAGACTTGCTTTTATTTCAGGGCTATTACTTTTTAGCATAAAAACATTTTCTTTTTCTTTGACTGTTGCTGTGATTGCATTAGATTTGATTTCACACAATGTCATCATTCACACCACAGGAGGTTGGTGGCACCTTAATTGGGGAGGACAGTCTCGAGGTAATGGCTGAAGTTTCCATGTGTTTGATGCCATTCCATTTGCTCCGTTCTAGCCATTATTATGAGCTGTACTCCCCTCAGCAGCCTCCACTGGTTCACACTATATGTGTCTAAAGCTGCTTGAACTTTTGAGATAGTGTTGCAATCATGGCTTGTTCTAACTGGTAGTTCCACATTTCACTCAGATTAAAGATTGGAAAGATCATATTTTTTCCCCAAGGATAGTGTTTCATATTCATACACCTGTAATGGAACAACAGTTGGGAATTCTAAGGAAAACTTTTTCTCCTGACTGGAAGACAAACTAGTTAGGGACTTTCACAATTTATACAGAAATACAGAAATCCAAGTTGTACAGTTCTGTACAGTTAGTACAAGATTCAACAAACTTCCTGATAGTTCCAATTATGGATCCTCAACAAATTAGCTCCAATGGAGACCCAATTATTTATCTAAGATTTGTATGTGGCTTTTAAAGGTTTCTCAGAGATCGGGATATTTGATAGTGGTTAGTTACTTATTGCAGCCATGAGGACAATGTGTCAGATACTGCCTCAGGTAAGCTGAGATAGCTGGTATGATTCAAATACAGTAGAACTGCCAACTTGTTATGCTGTTTCCAGATTAAAATAAACAATTTCTTTGGAAAGTTAGTTGTTCCACTGACAAAGTCAACACGGTAACCACTAACTAAAGCCATTATATAGGCCACACCGTTTGATCAAGCTGTAGTGAGGAAAAACCTTTACTGTACACTCTTAGAAAAAAACGGTTCCAAAAGGATTCTTCGGCTGTCCCCTTTTTGGCTCAAGGTAGAACCCTATTAGGTTCCATGTAGAACACTCTGTGGAAAGGGTTCTACCTGGAACCAAAAAGAGTTCTACCTGAAAACAAAAAGGGTTCTACCTGGAAATAAAAAGGGTTCTTCAAAGCGTTCTCCTATGGGGACAACAGAAGAACCCTTTTAGGTTCTAGATAGCACCTTTTTTTCTAAGTGTGGCGTTCATTTACTTATTGCTTAAAAGTCTTGAAAGTTTACCTGTGTCTCTTTGTATCCTGAGTTAATTTTATGCTCACTCAATGTAACTCGCTCTTCTCGCTCTTCTCTGTTGGGTTAGAACACACAGCTCTCCAGACGTTCTGTGTTTGAATGAGCGCCCTGGACAGCCTTATCAGCTCACCTGTGTCTGTGGGGCGTTTGTATGAAGTGATAAACCTCCGGTCCCTCCCCCTTGATTAATCTCTGTCTGTGAGTGTCTTCTCTCGTGACCATCTTCTCTCAGGTAGTTCTCTAGTCTAAATAAGCTGTAGAATAGAGCATCACCTTTTATTGTGGAAGCGTGAAGCTCATGTGAACTCTACACTGCTTGGGTTTCTTCAAGGAAGGTAGGGAAAGGGGGCAGTGAAAGATGTTACTGTATCACTTGCCCTATGGGTTGGTGAATTCCTGGGGAACAAGCCAAAGCATCTCTTCCTATAGGGTGTGGGTTTTCCAATGGAACTGACTTAGGTCTACTGTACATGTATAGGAAGGGGTGGGATTGTGGGTGGGGGAACAAATAACAAAAATCACTCACTACCTTCGGATCACCAGGCATTCGCCACAAAATACTCAAACAGATATCTATTTAAGTAAATTTACTATTTATGCCACTGTTTATGTAAACATTTTCCCTCTGAGATTTTCTCTAAATATAAACATATCAACCACATAACTGCTCCTATCTGTCAAATGTGGAATACAACAAAAACTGTGGAGAATCTATTATAAATCACATTGCATCGTGGCTGCTATCGGCACCCAGTGTGTCATTAACTTAAGTATGGTATGCTTGGAGCAAGTCAGAATACTCTAGTTTGACATAACACTACAGAAATAGAATGAGTGAGATGAGGTTTGCTAGAGAGGACATCCTGCCTGTAGCGTATAAACAACAATCAAAGGATCTTAAGTCTAGAATATGAAAATGAGATGGAATATCCTGTTGTTTTATGTATACAGACACCTTGTAATTATGTGTGTGCCACCCCAGCTTAATGATTCATAAATATAGTAAACAAATTCAGCTTGTCTTGGTCTGTAATGATTGGATATTGTGAAAGGAATTTTGGGTTTTGAGTGCTGTTAAGTGGTCCCAGTAGCTGCACACTGGGCACAAACTGGTTGAATCTGTTGTTTCAATGTCATTTCTCAATGTATTGTTACGTGGAAAATACATTGGATTTGAAAAAAGGGTGAAATTTCAACCACAGGATTATGTCATCATGGTAAAGTTCAGCATAAGCAAACTTTGAATAAAATATGTTGAATTTGTACCTTTAAAACGTCGTCAGATTTTTAACATTATATACACTATGAGAAATAAATAAACAATAAGCTGGGCAGCACCTCCTACTGGAAAATGTATCTACAACTATCTTTTGGTCTCTCATCCAGATTTTTAACCAACCGCAGCCCTGCTTAACTATATTTGTTGTTGACTATTACCAATTTGCTATTGTGAGAATGATTGTTGAGCAATCTCTACTTAAAAACAAAATAGATTCACTGTTGCTATCAAAGTCATTCCTAACGGTAGGTTTAACAGAGCTTATGAAATGTGACCATACTTTATCCCTAAAATATCATGAATGATGCTATTTGGGGCTATATAGCATTTGCAATGTAATCAACAGCTATTTTTTCAATTCAACTAAAAATAGACAATACAGTAGGCCTAGGGTTTCAAGCTCTGACTTAGTCTGGCTTTAATTCCAGTTTGTCTACAAATTAATAATTGATATGTTGGATTCACGTCTCCATCTCAACCAAAAAACAAAGTTAAAGAATAGGACTAAATCAAATAAAAGCTATTCTTTAACTTTGTTTTTTTGGTTGAGATGGAGAAGTGAATCCACAGGGAGCGTTCCACAGGGATGCTGGCCAATGCAATACTCCAATTCTTCCCAAGTTGGCTGGATGTCCTTTGGGTGGTGGACCATTCTTGATACACACGGGAAACTGTTGAGCATGAAAAATTCAGCAGCGATGCAGTTCTTGACACAAACCAGTGCGCCTCGCACCTACTACCATACCCTGTTCAAAGGGACTTAAATCTTTTGTCTTACCCATTCTTCCGCTGAAGGTTACACCCACAATCCATGTCTTAATTGTTTCAAGGCTTAAAAATCCTTCTTTAACCTGTCTCCTCCACTTCATCTACACTGATTGATGTGGATTTAACAAGTGACATCAATAAGGAGTCATAGCCTTCACCTGGTCAGTCTATTTCATGGAAAGAGTTCATAATGTTTGGTACACTCAGTGTAACTTTCTCCTTATGTAATCGTATAAAGCATGCATGTTCAAGATAGCATGCATAGGTCATCGCAGGTCTGTGGAGGTCTTAACAATTGCTGTAATAATTTGTGCAGTCTCTAACGGCATTGATCACTTTCACCATGTACTTTTAATGTAATCTCAACTGCAATTCAGCCATTTGGTTCTGCTATTAGATCAAGCACAGTGATAACATATGAATCTGTTGTATAAATAAACAAAATATCTGACATTGTATTCTCATTTTAACTTTGCTGTGCTTTTAAAAATGGTTGAAAACACAGTGATAGACATTTGGGTGACAACTAAACCAGAAATCTTACATTGTTTTTCCATTGGAATTTGGTTGTGCTTTTAGATGGTTGAAAGCATAGTGATAATCCATTGGAAATTCAACTAACTTTTGGCTGTCTTTTGAGTGGATGAATACAGGTTGTAATCTCATTGATCAATTTCTCAACCAAATATTACCCAATTATCCACGTTGAAATGACGTGGTGTGCCCAGTGGACTAATTTATGCTGACACTCAGTCCCTATGGCACAGGTCCAACTGAAACTCACCTGGCCACGTGGAGCCATGGCGCCTGACGTCTGTAAGAAGCCACCTCAGTTTGCACAATCCCTTCAGTATTGAAATGGAAATCTCTACTGAGAGACACAATGTTCAGCTTACCATGATAGTCTTGAGGGTGAATGATCTAATAAATCTCTCACTAGAATGCTAAGTACGCTACAAACACTGACTCAGATTATCTTACAGTACATCATTGTATTGTGAAATAATTGTCTCATCTGTCTTTTTCTCCTTTTCTATGCCAACTTGTGGATTTGAACATTATTATAGACTGTTATGCTTGTTTCTGAATCGTGCATTTGAAGGCACACAACATTTTGGTTTGTGCAACAAATTATGAGTCTGGTCCTAGGGTTTTCCAATCCATGACCAAGTGGAAAAGAAGTACCCTTCAAATACTCAGAATTAATTGCATTACTAAATCACTAGCTGAACACCTTGATTTCTAAGAGAAAGTCGGCCTGTTATGTACACATAGTGCGGGGACCTGCATTCCAGACCCGGTTTGCTTCTCACAATCATTAGATAAGGATTTCTTGCATCAGGCTATTTCAGATTCCATAAGCATTTCCCCTCCGCAGCAGAAGGAAGATGACAAATGATAAATGAATCTGAAGCTTGCGAAAAATGCACAGAGCAATACGGGAGGCAGACACTCACTTTGCACACCTTAGACCTGTTGTAGCCAAATAAGGGATGTCACTCATCGGATAAGATCTCTATTTTATGTCTGTCAGTGACTGGTATTGTGAGCTGTGAAGAGAGAGCAAGAAAACAGCCAATAATAAAACTTACTTTGCCAGTGAACCTTAAAGAAAGTCATAAGGGATGGAATTAACAGACAGAAACAGCAGGAACATCCCCCTTCAACTCTGCTCGTAAAAATCTACTTATGCAAAATCTGTGTATAGATCTACTTATGCAAAATCTGTGTACAAACCACTTTACACAATTCCCACTCATATGCAAGAGGAATAGAATAGATTGGAACATTGCAGTCATAAATAAACAGCATATGATGAGAAAACATTAACACAAAAACTGGGGTACCTTTATTTTGTGATTTACTTATGTCTCAAAATACATGATACCAAATGTGCAACATAAAATTTGTCACACGCAACAATTTAGTGACAGACAGAGGACTGTATGTGCAATAGTGAATGTAGCTACATCAAAGTTCAATTTGTTTGAATGTCTCGAAAGTATATTCATACCCCTTGACTTACACATTTTGTTATACAGCCCGAATTCAAATTATATTTTTTTCTCACCTATATACACACACTACTCCATAGTGACAAAGTAAAAACATTTTTGCAAATGTATTGAAATACAGAAATCGCATTTACATACTGTAAGTATTCACACCCCTGCGTCAATACATAGAGTCACCATTGGCAGCGATTACAGCTGTGAGTCTTTCTGAGTAAGACTCTAAGAGCTTTGCAGACCTGGATTGTTCAACATTTCCACATTCTTTTTTATTTTTTTATTCTTCAAGCTCAGTCAAGTTGGTTGTTCATCATTGCTAGACAGCCGTTTTCATGTCTTGCCATAGATTTTCAAGCAGATTCAAGTCAAAACTAACTAGGCCACTCAGGAACATTCAATGTCTTCTTGGTAAGCACCTTGTGTATATTTGGCCTTGTGTTTTAAGTTATTGTCCTGCTGAACGGTGAATTTGTTTCCCAGTGTCAGTTGGAAAGCAGACCAACTTTTCTAGGATTTTGCCTGTGCTTAGCTCTATTCTGTTTCTTTTTAGCCTAAAACTCATTAGTCCTTGTCAATGACAAGCATACCCATAACATGATACAGCCAACACTATGTTTGAAAATATGAAGAGTGGATCTCAGTGATGTGTTGGGTTGAATTTGCCCCAAACATAAGACTTTGTATTCAGGACAAAGTTAATTTCTTTGTCACATTTTTTGCAGTTTTACTTCAGTGCCTTATGACAAACAGCATGAACATTTTTATTTTTATCTGTACAGGCTACCTTCTTTTCATTCTGTCAAATAGGTTATAATTGTGGAGTAACTAAAATGTTGTTGATCCATCGTCAGTTCTCTTATCATCACAGCCATTAAACTCTGTTTGAAAGTCACCATTGGCCTCATTGTGAAATCCCCGAGTGGTTTACTTCCTCTCCGGCAACTGAATTAGGAAGGACGCATGTATGTTTGTAGTGACTGGGGTAATTAATAACTTCATCATGCATAAAGGGATATTCAATGTACCCATCTACCAATAGGTGCCCTTCTTTGTGAAGCATTGGAAAACCTCCCTAGTCTATATGGTTGAATCTGTTTGAAATTCACAGCTCGACTGAGGGACCTTACAGAAAATTGTTAGTGTGGGGTACAGAGATGAGGTAGTCAAACAGGGTGAGGCTATGCAAATTATGCGAGTTAAGCAAACTTAAACTTAACAAAGGGTTGAATACTTGACAAGACATTTCAGCTTTTAATGTTAAGCTTTTTTATAAAAATGCCTAAAAACATAATTCCACATTGACATTATGGGGTATTGTGTGTAGGCCAGTGACAAAATCCATTTTAAATTCAGGCTGTAACAAAATCTGGAAAAAGACAAGCGGGGTGAATACTTTCTGAAGGCACTGTAGTTACACTACGACATCAGTACGGTAGCCACGTCATATTTTTATCATCAACAATAAAATGACACTGACATACATTAGAGAAGAAAAAAAAACATATCCTCACCAAAGTTAGCACTGACCATGGACACCCCTCCAATCAACAAACACAATTCTGACCGACTATGGTGAAAACACTCATGCCTTGTTGCAGTAGCGACACCCAGTGGTTTGTGTAATGACTGTCACATGGTGTGCTTGTGTACAGTAGATGCCACAACAGTGTTTGACCCACACCTGTCATGGTCGCCCAGAGAAGCCCAGTTTCTCCAGAATCACCCAGGGAGGCTCATCCACATGGTACTCCCAACTGTAAATGCAATTATCTAGTTATTATTTGCCTTATTATGCATCATAATAAAAGGTTTGTACCTTGCAAATCCATGGCAGACAAAGGCTTTACAAACGAACAGTATGGTGTTTGGGTATTTGTTGTAAATTCATAAATAAACTCAAAGTAACACTAGGGCATTTGCTTGCCCTATGAAGGCATGTTAATAAAACACTTGTTAGACTACACATTCTGTAGATTCTGAGCTACTTTTAAAAAGCAGCAAATTATTCAAATTCATCACAAGTTGTTTCCAAACGTCTTTCTGGCTCATAAGTAGTTTATTATGGATGGGTCTGAAAACTCACCACCAACCGTTGTTGGACCAGTCTCCTAAAGCACAGTGATAATGCAAGGTAAAATTACATTTCAAATGACCTCCCAAATGCAATTCGGCCTTTGGACTGATATTTTTCTCATTTGCTATGGCTATGACCAATTAGTTCTTGCACAAATTGCAGAAATGCCACAACACATGTTTACATTACATTGAGATAATTGTGTGGCTGTAGTTAAATAAAACACATTGTATCAGACATACATGTCACCAGTGGTGTAAAGTATTTAAGTAAAAATATTTTAAAGTACTCCTTAAGTAGTTTTTTGGGGCATCTGTACTTTACTATAAATATATGACAACTTTTACTTCACTACATTCCTAAATAAAAATAATCTACTTTTTAATCCACACCTTTTACCTGACACCCCAAAGTTCTTGTTACATGTTGAACGCTTAGCAGGACAGGAAAATGGTGCAATTCTCACATCAAGACAACACATGGTCATCCCTTCTGCCTCTGATCTGGTGAACTCACTAAACGCAAATGCTTCTTTTGTAAATGATGTCTGAGTGCGCCCCTGGCTATCCATACATTTCAAAAACATGAAAAAGGTGCCGCCTTTGCTTAATAGAAGGAATTTCAGATGATTTATACTTTTACTACTTAAGTATATTTAGAACCAAATACTTTTACTCAAGTGGTATTTTACAAGGTGACTTACTTTTACTTGAGTAACTTTTGATTAAGGTAACTATACATTTTACTCAAGTATGACAATTGGGTACTTTTTCCACCACTGCATGTCGCTCTCAACATATGCATAAATCAATGATGAAAATAGAAATAGGCTACTTACCAGGCAGAATAGTGTGCTGATGAGTATCTATGCATCCTTACAAAAACTTCCCAGATGTTGGACTTTTTGATGTCTCTCTGTGTGGATAAATAACACTCTGTGCTTCAGATGATGGAGCTAACTGGGTGAGTTGTTTGTGCACTGATTAAAATCAATGACAAGTCAACAGACACTATCTTTAATATCCTTTAAGGCTATGCTACAGTAAAATGACAGATTGTTTTAAACTCTGTCTGTAAACTTGTCATTCGGTGCTGAGGAAACATTACTGGAAAACCGAAAGACATTGAAAAACATGTTTTCCTAGATCCATTTTCACTCACCAAATTAGTTGAGGTTTCTCCAACCCTTTTGCTGGACAGCTAACCTCCTGTAGATTTTCACTCCATCTCCAGTTTCAATTAAACTAATTCTTATCAACTAGCTAATTTTTAGAATCAGGTGTGCTAGACTAGGGCTGGAGCAAAAACCACAGGACGGTAGCTCTCCAGCAATAGGGTTGGATTCAGGGGCGGAAATCCCCGGGGGGACATGACCCCCCCATCCTGGGAAAAATATGATTTGTCCCCCCCAATATATCACTGAAACATAACTATGTAATTTAAATAATATTAATAATACGCAATGAAAGCAATTGTGCTGATTATAGACACTTAATAGCTCGTTTTTAAGTTTCAAAAGATTGCGACCCCCCCACCCTTTGCCTCACAATGGTTTGATCCACTGCCAGTTCCTTAGCTTGCGAGGTAACGTAGAGGTCGTATCTACTGTCTGAAAGGCACTCAATGCACGTAACTGACGTGAGGTTAATCCAGTCAATCGCGCACACACACTAGCTGAATATGCAGAGCTAGCGCGCAAATATTAACTATTAAGCTAGCTAGTACCTATTCCATTTATGTGGCGTCGTCAAAGATGGAATCTTTGCTATCGTCAATTTATTCCAAGATCAGCATGCATGTAAGTTAGTGCTTCAAAGTCCCTGTGATAAGGTTAGCGATAAACTGAACAGAACTACACTCTCTTCTACCATTGTTTTAAATATATTTAATGGTCTCGTTGTTAAAAGCTAAATTGTCACAAGGGGACTTTTATTTATATATTTTATTTCACCTTTATTTAACCCGGGTAGCAAAGATTATAGCAAACACCACTGAATTGGTGCTCGCTAGCTTTGCAAATTCAGCTATTGTTAGAAGCCAGCCAATATGAAACAAACGATTAAAATTACAAAAGGTTGCAGCATATGTTGTGTAAATGGTGAACTCATACAGCTGTCAACTCTTGTCACTGCAATCCGTTTCACATTTGCTAGCTACCTTTTAGATCGAAGCCCATATAGAATGATAGAAGATAAGATGATAGAAGCCCATCTCCTACTGTAAATAACCTACATACTGTGTGTGTGTAGCAAACCAGGTAGAAAAATGGCAGAAAAATGGCAGAAAAAAGACGGACATCAGAGTATTTTTCAGTACACCAAAACACAAAGTAAGAACCCTCATAGCCTAATATCTCAAAGACTAGTTGATAAAATGTTCATAAGAAAGAAATTAAATTCTAATGGAAATGTTTCACAATGATGTCATTAGGCAGAGCAGGCAACAGATGGCACACAGACAGCAGAGTTGGGGACAGATATGCAGGGACAGACTGGCAGAGACAGGGAGTCTCAGGTAAGTTTGTTGAGTCTTTGTTTGGCAACATTATGAAAGGTTCTCAATTTTTTTTACTTGTAAAATAGGAACATAATTGGAAAATGCCATGGATACCCCCACTCTCAACTTAAACTGGTGACTGAACTAAGATTTGTTAAAGGCAATGGTATTGCTGTTGTGATTAGTTGTGTAGTTTTGGGTACAGGTAGTTAGGAGTACGGCAAACACCTTATTTCTTTGGTTCCTCAATATACATTTACCATATTAAACGTAGGCTATGTGTTACAGCACTACTTTTGGTGTCCCCCTCAGGAATTGCACTTGAGAAAATGTAATGTAATTGTCCCCTCCAAAGTTGATATCAGATTTTCGCCCCTGGTTGGATTGCCCTGGTCTAGTTCAATCAAATGTGCTACAAACAAATGTTACACTGGAAAAGTAGCCTAAATGATAAATACAAAAAATATAATTGACGGATGTTTGGTGATGATAATTTAAATAGCTGGGAAACAATTTTTGGTAGCATAATAAATCTCCCAAAGACCTCCAGAAACGTTTATGGAAACATAGTTTCTCGACGGAATTATTCATATGTGACACGTTTCATGGACTCAAGCGTTTTTATCGTCCCCCCTCGGCACAGAAACGCAAACGAAAGTGGGGTGTTTTTAAGGTTACTGTTCTTACATTATACCGTTTAAACGTATCTTATCAGCAGGCGGAATAGAGTAGGTAGCTAGCTAAGATAATTTAAGGGCATTCTCCTGAAACGATTGCTATTCGTCACACTGTCAGTAGTACCACGATGCGAGCGTCTTGTTTTGACAGCTCGATCCGAAAGTGACTATATTAATCGTTCCTAACTAGCTAACATTGCTTGCTAGCAGATCTTTTTTTTTTTTTTTTTTTTTTACAGCAAATGCTAAATATTTATTAACAAAGCTAGAGATGTCAGCTAGCTTGGCGTTATTGATTGCAAGATAGCTAGCTAACCTTACAATTCCGCGTTTATTTCACTGTATCTATGCTAGTAAGCTAGCTAGCTGTAAGATCATTTCGAAAGCAAAAGTGGATAACGTTATCAATATCGCTACCATGAGGGTTTTCGAGACGGACAGAAAGTTATTGCCTGTTACACTATAAGTCATTTATCTAGCTAGCTAGCTAGACATTTATCAATAGACCAAGGAAATTATCAAATAAAATCTTATTTAGCTAAGTTATCAGTTGCTATGGTCCCAATTTGGCACAACATGAAGCCGTTAGGAAGAAATTGGATGATCGGACTGGGTGTAGGAGCCACCGCAGGTGTAGGCTTGATTACATTAATAATCTACAAAGAAATGAGTAGAAGAAGATCTCAAACATTATTACTCCAGACTAACCCCCCTGGGTACTTGATAGACAGCCCAGATGGAACACCCCTTCAGATGGAGTCACTTGAACAAGGTAGGTGGTAAGCACTGCATGGCATAGCAGCACAATCTGAGACTCTGTCCAATCTGAGACTCTTCCCCCCCCCCCCCCCCCCCCCCCCCCCCCCCGGACAACCTAGCTATATCTCTCCTGTCTCCATTTGTCCCTCCACAGAAGTGGTGGCCCAGCAGCAGGCCCTGGAGGTGGTGGTGCAGGGGCTGTCCCCTGAGCAGCAGGTGGAGCTGAGGAACCAACTGGATGAGGTGCTGACCTGTGTGTCTTCCCTCCGCTTCGAGGTGGCTGAGCTCAGGACCGGCCTGCAGGACATCGCCCAGCAGATTATCCAGGATGTCAAGTGAGTGGTGGTGGCCACATGGGTTCACCAAGTGGACACTGAATCTAGGATATATCATGTTTCAGGTTTTTTGTTCAAGACATGTATGTTGAATGTCTCTTTGCTGCTCTGTGCAGGAAGGGTGTTGAGGATAGCCAGAGGGCACGCAGACGCCGCCACATCATCAGCCATCGGGAACGCACTGACTCCATGAGCTCCAGCTCCATCTATTTCTCTGCCAGTCAAGGCGTGTATGGTGGGGAGACCAGCGAGGGAGGGTAAGATCAGCATGGACTGCAATCACTGCATGGGATAGATAGCATTGTAAGAACATGAGCATAGGGCTATTAGTCCAAGAGCCACCCACCAAAAAAGGCTTAAGAAAAGGCATTCTGTGACCCAGAAAACAACCTCAGTTTCAACATCATTACATATATAATTTTATGAATATGAACACTGTGTGGTTCAAACTTGTAAAAGTTGCACGTTAAATATTAAAGCAAAGGTACAATTTTGAAATCATAGTGCATTTTGGGTAATTTCCCCTAGCAGCAATGAGGTTGCCATGTTACACCTTGGTTGTAATTGTTACGCACATTTTGTTGTCCATGCTTGCAGAAAGCAAGGTATGTACCGGACCTGAGGAATCCGAAATAATACGAGATAAAAAGCTGTTTAAGCTGCTAAATTGATTTTTCTCAGATGCCAGAACAGGGCTTTATGTAGCTGTTGTGACCTTAAATGTTTTGTGAGCTGTATTATTTAGAAAACGTTGTGCTGTCTTTAGTTTGGCTAGCAGGCAAGACAATGATGTCCCTTGTAGGCTAAATACACCTGCCAAAATGTCTTAGATTAACTGAGAACCACTGTATATGGTTAAAACATTTATTTGTTTTGGGGTTCAACTGGATCAGTAAAGGATCGGTAACGTGTTGCTTGAGCTTATGCAAGGATGAGCACTGATCTCACATGGTTCTGTGAGGCTGTGTGCAACAAAAGTAACCAAGGTGAAACGTGGCAATGTCGGAACATTGCTAGGGAAATTACACAAGATGCGCAATGATTTTGCGACAAAAAATCTTCACTTTTATTAAACATAACTAATGTGCAACTTTTACAAGTTTTAAACAGTGTTCATATTCATAACATTACCTATGTAATGTTTTTGACATTTTGCAGTTTTGTTTCCTGGGTCACGAAACAACACCATTTTGGTGGGAGGCCCTTGGACTATACTTTTGTAGCGACCTTAACTGTCTGCCAATACTGTCTCAGGTACTCCACCGCCAACGCTGAGTCAGACTACACGGATCGGGACACGGATCGGGAGACCGACAAGGAGGCGGAAAGAGAGCCGGATGAGGAATCCGATGAGGACAAGAGCTGTGCCACGACCATCACTCTACGCCAGGAGGACTCCCAGGAGGAGGGAGAGGAACCACAGGAGGAAGACGAAGATGATGATGACGAAGAGGAGGAGATGTTGGAGGTGATGGCTGAAGTGCCAAGTGGGGAGTTGGCATTACTCCTGGCCCAGAGTGATATCCTTCATACGGGTGACGCTAGGCTGAAGGCAGAGGGCTTCCATCTGCTCCTTGCCAACAAGCTACAGGTCAGCCCAAATGAAAGGAGCCTGAGAATGTGGATCTTTTGTGGCAAATTTTGTTTTCATGTTGCTGAAGTTGTTAAAATATTTTTTGGTTCAGTCTAGCTACATCTGTCATATTTTTTGTTTTTTTGTGATACCAGTATGGCGACAGCAGGGAGTTTCTATGGCGACTGGCCCGTGCCTACAGTGACATGTATGATTCTACCGAGGACAAGCAGGAGAAGAAGTCATATGCAGAACAAGGTAAAGAAAACATTTGATTTTGTAGTGAACTCTCACTTTAACACGCACTGTCAGATGGTTTGCTTTTGACCTTTGATCTATTCTCCACAGGTCGTGAAGAAGCAGAGTTTGCTCTAAAGAAGAATGGCCTGAATGCGGAATGTCACAAGTGGTGAGTCACTGAAAACCATCAGATGTTGTGCTGACCCTTTACAAAGTGGTAAGGTATATATTTTTTATCTCTTTCAATACTCCACAGGTTTGCTGTTCTCACAGGCCTTACCTCCCAATACGAGACTATGCATAGCAAACTGAAAAGCAGTCACATTCTAAAGGTGTGTTTTTCTAACTCTATTCAGAATCCTATTGGAATAATGTCATCCAAGTCCTCCGTTCATAAAGTCATCTATATCAGAAAACAATTGTGAATGTCAAGATCTGCACTTTCCTAAAATGTTGTAAACAGTAAACAATGAAAGTGACTTTTGTATGCACTATTCACCCTTCCTTTTCGCTAGGAGCATTTAGACCGAGCGATTGCCCTTAGGGACGATGACCCACTGTGTTTCTACCTATTGGGGCGCTGGTGTTATGAGGTAAGCAGAACAAGCTTTTTATCCCAAATCCTTATCTTGGGACTTGACTTAAAAACAACAACCATACAACCAGTCCTATGCTAACTAAAACGTGCCGCCGTGTTCCCTATCCTTTTTCCTCTGTAGGTTTCCACTCTTGGCTGGCTGGAGAGGAAGGCGGCAGCTGCCTTGTATGACAAACCACCAACATCTACTCTCGACGACGCCCTTGGAAACTTCCTCAAGGTACTTAATCAGTTGCCCAAAGCCAAATCGACTGCTAGCCTCTATACAGAAGAAAAAAATAATTGAAATGTTTTGTCAGTTTCATTTTTTTATTACACCTTGTTTGATTTCAGGCAGAGGAGCTGAACCCAGGATTCTCCAAGACAGTGAGACTTTACATCGCCAAGGTATTGGAAATACAATTCTGTCGACAAGATCAATTAAACAGTGAATTTCTCCAGTTTGTAACTAGTGTAAAAGTTTACTTTTCTGATCCTCTGATTGTCCTCTTGGTTGATTTCTAGTGTCACAAGGAGCTGGGGAATGTGTCGGAGGCCAAAAACTGGGCCCTGTTGGCGTTGAAGATGCCTAGTGGCTCCAGTGAGGTAAGCAGACATTTCTTTGAGATGGAGACGAGCACACCTGGTTAACTTTGCTAGGCAGCACTTACCTTTCTTTTCATTCTTTAGGAGGAGGATAGTGCTAAGTTGGAGGCAGAGCTGGGAGCCTTGATTGACAAAGCGACTGAGCTCTCTCTCGACGGTGGGGACAAATAGGGCAGGACACAGCAGTTGCCACTGGATGACCATTGGCAAACTAGTCCGCTCATCACAGGCCACCCAATCAGCTGTGTACTAGAAACATCTACCGACAACTTTCCCTCTCAGTACGCCAAGTAGATATTCAACTTCCTATGTCACTGAATCGATATGGAGTGAGCTATTTATATTGCAGTCACATGACCACTCAATTGAAGTCAGTACCTTTTTCAGAATGATCTTTGCCTTTCACTTCCTTTTCACAAATTTACTTAACATGTTATGTTTTCAAAGCACTTTCATCTAACCGGTACTACTGTAATTTAGCATGTTTGTTTCTTGCTAGTGTTGTTGACCAAATGTGTGCATTGTGTGGAGAGTAACTTAGATCGGACTAATCCCCCTGTACAAACATCAGCCCTACCGTTGTTTAGATGGTGTTGTGATACAATGTTGACAACTTATCCTAAATGTAAAATCAAATTGGATCAAAACATGTCCTGACAATCATTTGGCCTCACAGCTCATATAGATAGCATGATTATTATAAGATTTAGTGCATAATGTTTCAATGAACTAAGCACAAGCCCAGTCTTAAGTCCATGTAATAGCATTTTAGAAGAAGCATGGACCCTTAGGTTATCTACTTTATTTAATTCCAGAGTGTTATGCTGCCTTTGATTTGTTTGAGAAAATGTTTACCTTTTATTTATTTTTGTTTGTTAAAGATAACGTTTACTTGGCACTCATTGCATTTATATTCCTCCATTTGTTGGTTTCAAGAGGGCAAGTTATCGCTTAACATTCAAATACACATTCCTGTAAGTGAGATTGTGTTCGCAGTCAACTTACCTGGTAAAATAAAGTCCTTTAATGGATGTCATGTTGTAATCTTTCCCTGTGACAGTTGTGAAACTGGCCTGGTTTGAGAAGCTTTTTACTGTACTGATCCCGATACTATAGGAAGGATTTACTTGCAGTATATTCATGAGGACTTCAGTTAAATGCATTCATAAAGTTAATCTTTGTTTATCTACTGTCATACGGTAAGCTGTCGCCAAAAAGGATCAACAATTCTTTGGTATTTGTTACTGGTCATTAGTACAATTGGGAAATGATAGTGAACAAATTAAGTCAATTCAAATAACTTCAGATGTAGACCAGAGACAGGGTATCCTAATGATCAAATGTTTTAATACAAAGCATCTTATACAGAAAGTATAGTTCTGTACTGGTATGTTTACTCACATCTGCTCTTAATAATAGAATAGATCTGATATACAGTGGGAATGTCAAATCCAAGCAATGGTTGTAATGAAGAACACTTGTAGAAAACCCAGACATCCTTGAAAAACCGAAGTCACAATAACACATTTGTTAAATAATAAGTTCATATCCTCCAGTGGACTTAATACAAGAATTATCTTAAGTCTATTGGGTTGGTGAAAAAAATGTCCACACATTTCTGTGAAGCTGAGCTCCCTCTGGTTCTCAAAGCTTCATAGGGCCATACAGATCTGTATACAGTGTTGGCCTAAGCATGTGCATCACTGAGTTTCTCAGGGCAATAGGCAACACTCCATGCAAAGTACCCATTATGGCCAGCATCTCCCATATTAGCCCTTACCTGAGGGAAGTGTACACAGCATAAAAGAGCTGCCATTGTGTAAGTCTACAGTGGCGGGTGAGGGGCATGGCCTCATGAAATACAGCCATGCTCTCACCCCCTGGCATGGTTCCAGCTGAGCTCAGTCCTTGGCATCACCCACCCCGTCTGCGTTGATGGCAAACATGGCTTCAGACTCAGGGAGGCAGGGCGAGTCATAGATTTTGCAGATCCTGGTCTCCCCACGGCCTTTCCTCAAGTACAGTCTAAAAACAAGCAGAGGTTTAGCTAAATTGCTCTAGAACACCAGGGGCTTAACAAGTGGTATGCTATGTTAGAAAGCATTCGAACGTAACAGACGGGGAACAGAATGTAAAAAACTGATCCCCATTCTTTATTCTGCAAAGCCCAATGGAGCTACTCACCGTGTAGTTGACGCATGTGCCATGATGTTGCCCCCGATGGGTTTTTTAGGGTCTGCCGAGAACATAGCAGCACCGTCTACCTGGGCCACCACCTGATTGGTTATCACTACGGCAACGCCAAACTGACAAGGCGAGAGAGACAAAGTTTAGCATTATGACCGTACTGTGAAGAGTTGTGCACACACATAATGGGCCCATAAAGTAGAGTTCAGAACATTACTGACAAACGTATTTTATTAGATCGTCACCAGAGTCATGGATAAGGAATTCAGCAAACAGACAAAGCCCCTGTAATTCTAACCCTGGCCTTACCTCATCTGCTAGCCTCAGCAGCATTCTCAGGAAACGTCCCAGGTGGCCTTGCCGTGCAGCGAGCTCTCCCCTCCCTGAGTAGTCTGTCCTGTAGAGGGCCATGGCACTGTCCACTATCAGCATGGCATACCTGAGAGAGAAGGGGCCATATGGTTAGAGACCTATAGCGTTGCAGACTGGGTGACCAGAGGGTAGTGGCCTTATTCCAGATCACTTCAATTCATGTCATAAACAATACTATCAATATGGAAGGAAAACAAAGGAATGTGAGAAATAGAAAAACATTTGAAGGATCAGAACCCTCAGGAACCGGGTTAAGGGAGGGATAGAGAGATCGAGGGGAGGCAGGGATGGATGGAGGGGAGGGGGGGAGAGTATGGATAGAGGGGGGAGGATGGATAGAGGGGATGGATGAGGGATAGGGGGAGGGATGGATAGGGATGGGGGAAGGATGGATGGATAGAGGGGGGAGGATGGATGGAGGGGATGGATGAGGGATGGGGGAAGGATGGATGAGGGATGGGGGGAAGGATGGATGGATAGAGGGGGGGTGGTCTGACCTAGACTCTGCCATCATGGCTGAGGCTTGGTAAAGCAGCTGGGTCTGGTGGTCTGTGTTAAAGGCCCTAGCGTAGGCTACGTTGTCCAGAACGTCACTCCCAACAAGTCCATACCTAATAAAAAACAGAACATTCTAGTGTGGTACAGTTTTCTGAAGGAAGTACTGCATGTACTATGGTAACTCTCTGAACAGACATAAATTGATGTGTGTTATTCCTGTAGTGGAATAGTGTTCCTCCAAATTTCACTCTGTCAGTGTCATATAACCCAGTAGTTACTCCATTGTTATTATGTTGGTCCATGAGAAAACTCACCTCTCTGCTACAGCCAGTAACCTCTCTGGTCTGAAGGTCCCCTCAGTGTCAATGTACATGGCTTTGCCCTCTCCACCACCCTGGTCAATGGGCAACTGAGTTGGGGGAAAACATTACAGAACAAGAACGCAAACAATGTCCTGAGAGTGCTATTGTCATAAGATGTCAGCAGATGTGATTGGGATGAGATAGGAGTATACAGCCAAGTCTACCTTTGTTAGTGCTAAATAATGTCATGGCAAGTACCTGACAGGTGACTGCAAGGGTGTGGCACAGTTGCGTCTTTCCTGTGCGGAACTCTCCAAACATCTCTGTGATGGAGCCCGTCTCTATCCCACCTGAGAGAGAGTGAGAAAGCCTTTCATACCCATGATAGTGACAAATAAAAATGGGCAAGTGGAAAAACAGTCATGACTAAGGTTCTAAGTAACTGGTAAAGAGACCCCATCCTCACCCTGTAACAGCTTGTCCAGCTCTTTGGACCCAGTGGAGATCTGGATGATTTCAGCTCGGCGTTGGTGGAACTCTGTTGCTGTGGTGAAGCCCATGGGCACTAGTTTGGCAGCTTCAGCCTGAAGGAGTTACCATAGAGGTATAGGAACATCATTCAGTCAATAGCAGGCCTAATATCAGCTGTGGACAACCCAAAATGAGCAGAAAATAAAAACTCAGATTGGTAAATGAAGGTGACCTAACCAGGACTTTGTCTGCTTTGGCCTCACTGATCCCCTTGATGTTGAGCAGCTCCTTCTTGGGGGCATAGGCCACTGCCTCAATGGTGTGGAACCCTGCATCCTCCAGCTTCTTTAGGTCACTGGCACTGATGCCACATTGCTGTGTGGAGACATTGCAAATTACACTACCATCATGCATTTGACGTTTAGATATTTTAATATTGATCATCAGGTCTGCCTAGTACAGGGAATATCCTCAGTCAATATCAGCCAAACACACATCTAATACTGTACCCAGATAAATTAGTATGGGCATAAATGCTCCAACACCTACCTCAAGTCTGCTCAGTGGCTGTGGTCCAAAGCTCTCCTCCTCTACCTCTGCCTCTGCCTCTGCCCTGGCCTCGCTTCTCATAGCCATCTTTTTTTATGGACAGGCGAGGTATGTCTGTTAAGTTCATAAAATAAGTTGTTTTCACAGAGGATGAAACTGAAAGGCATATAGTCGTTTCCTTCTGTGTTAGTTACTGAGGCGCACTCATATGCTATTAAACTTGATCAAGACAGGGTTGTTTCCTTGTTGGAATGGAATCCAAAATTATTCTAGTTAGTTAGTTTACACAACTGGAAATTGCAACTGACTTGCTAACTTAGTCAAGTTATTGATGACTTTTGCGCATCTTATCATCACATAAAAATGTACTTGAACATATAAGACTTAACTAGATAGGTGTTGTAGTGATTATATATATTTTTTACTAACGTTAAATACTGGACTTGAACAGTCTTTGAATATGACCGATATTGTGTTATGAAACGTAGCTAGCTTACGCTATTTGTTCAGCTCAGCCAACAATGAAATGGTCTAGGACTTGGCTTACGTGTACTTCACTAACGCTAACTGAGTTATCCACATTTCGCTCAAAATAGTCGCTAGCTTATGTTAATTTAAAGTGATGAATAGGATGTCCAATGTTACAATAACAGCGTCCACTTACCACCAGTTTCTCTTGCTTTCCTTGAACAAAAATCTCCCGCTCGCAAAATCAACTTAGCTATTGAGCGTGCTACGTAAATACGCTGTCCTTTCACTCGAGGGCTGGGTTTTCACTAGTAACCACAGCCACAAAGTTGGTCAAAACAAAATTCGCTCTTTGGTATTAATTCAAGGTTAGGCATAAGGCTAGAAGTATGTGAGTATGGTTGGGGTTAAAATCAAATTTTAAGAAGAGAAACTGTAGAAATATGCGGGATTTATGACTTTGTGTCTGTGGTAACTAGTGACGACCAGAGCGCTGGGATTCTTCTTCATCTCTAATATAAAAGTGGTCCGCAAACAAACGTTAGAGGTGCATGCCGCCATCTACTGTACCCGGGTGTAAAGTCAATCACAGATCACAGATATTAGAATTGAAGTAACCAAACATTAAATGTCCAATGCAGCCTTTTTATGACAATATCAAATAATTTCTGGGTAACAATTAAGTGTGATTGTTTTTCAATTAAAATCGTCAAATAGAAACAAAAATAGCTTCTGCGCAAAGACGAATTTCTCAACAAAGAATTTTGCTAGGACTGTCTAGGAGTGGTCTGAGTGGGGAGGGGAAAACTAGCTGTTATTGGCAGAGAGGTTTGGAACTCTCTTTCTTATAGACCTATTAACTAATTTACCGCCTGGTAATATCACCAGGCAGGCCAAAACTCCATCCCACCAAAACAGGCTGAAATTTCAGGTGGTCCTTTCAAACAGCTCTTACACTAAAGGGGCATAATTGTCCTTTTCACAATTTGTCAGTATTATTCCAACCTCATTCTGTAGAAATATATATAAAACACAGGAAAATCACATTGTTGACTGCACTGGGCCTTTAAGAAAACCTAACCCTCCTACTCCTACCTGATCCTGCACTACTAAGAAAATAAAAAAGAGCCCTACTAACTTCTAACAAACCCTTCCAACCACATCCAACCTCAATAACCCTACACATGAATCTTTCCCTCTCTTCCACATACAACAATACAATAGCACATGCTCCATAGTTTCATCAACCATATACACCGGCCGTACAGAAACCATTCACATGCTTGACAACCAAATGTAATTACATGTTTAATGTACAATGTCCTAGGCGCAACCAAGCAAACACCACCTCTTCCTTCCTAAACTGACCTTTGAATCTTGGTCCACCAACCTTTCTTTGGAGGGCATATAAATGCCGACGTTTGGCTCGGAGTCCCAACTCTTCTGCCACAAAAAATGGCTCTGATCTTACATTTGGCCTCACCTCTACCCAGTGGAGCATGAATATCAATTTTAACTTGTGTTAAAGCCCTTTTAGCTATATATTTTAGCAACAAGATATAAGATAAACAGAGTAGCAGCAGCTTGTATGTGAGTGAGTGTGCTTGTGTGTAGAGTCAGTATAAATGTATGTGCATATTATGTGTGAATGAGAAGATGATGGAGTGTGAGTGTGTAGGACCCTGTGACTGTGCATAGAGACAGTTCAAAAATAAAGATACAAGGTTAACTCAAATAGTCCGTGTAGCTATTTTGTTAGCTATTAAGCAGTGGTGTTTGGGGTTAGAAGCTATTCAAAAGCCTGTTGGTGTCAGACTTGAAGCACCGGTACCGCTTGCCGTGCGGAAACAGAGAGAATAGTCTATGGCTTTAACGATTTTCCGGGCCTTTCCTTCCACCCTGCCTGATATACACTATACACAAAGGTGAGTGGATTCTGCTATTTCAGCCACACCTGTTGCTGACAGGTATATAAAATCGAGCACACAGCCATGCGATCTCCATAGACAAACATTGGCAAAATGGCCTTACTGAAGAGCTCAGTGACTTTCAACTTGGCACCGTCAACAAGTCAGTAGGTCACATTTCTGCCCTGCTAGAGCTGCCCCGGTCAACTGTAAGTGCTGTTAGTGTGAAGTGGAAACATCTAGTAGAAGCAACAACGGCTCAGCCACGAAGTGGTAGGCCACACAAGCTCACGGAAGGGGACCGCCGAGTGCTGAAGCGTATAAAAACGTCTGTCCTTTGTTGCAACACTCACTACTGAGTTCCAAACTGTCTCTGGAAGCAATGTAAGCACAATAACTGTTTGTCGGGAGCTTCATGAAATGGGTTTCCATGGCCGAGCAGCTGCACACAAGAATAAGATCACCATGCGCAATGCCAAGCGTCGGCTAGAGTGGTGTAAAACTTGCCGCCATTGGACTCTGGAGCTGTGGAAACGCCTTCTCTGCAAAGGGAGGACCAACTCCATATTAATGCTCATGATTTTGGAATGAGATGTTCGATGAGCAGGTGTCCACATACTTCTGGTCATGTAGTGCAGATGTCCTGGATGGCAGGGAGCTTGGCCCCAGTGATGTACTGGGCTGTCCGCACCACCCTCTGTAGCGCCATGCGATCGAGGAAGCTGCTATTGCCATACCAGGCAGTGATGCAGCCAGTCAAGATGCTCTCAATTGTAGAGCTGTAGAACCTTTTGAGGATTTGAAGGCTCATGCCAAACTCCTGATGAGGAAGAGGCGGTATCACGCCTTCTTCAAGACTGCGTGTGTTTGGACTATTTTAAGTCTTTAGTGATTTGGACACAGAGGACCTTGAAGCTCTCCACCTGCTCCACTGCAGCCCCGTCAATGTGGATGGGGGAGAGCTCGCCTCCCATTTCCTTTGGGCTAGGATTTGAAAGTGTTGGGTTCTTTTGTACCTCAATGGCTGGGTTGCATCTCTAAATCAAATTCCTCACCGTGTTTCATTCCCTTGATCTGCACCATTTAGAATCTTTCTCTGCACTGATCTGAAAAAACACAGCGTATATGGAAACAAGCAAAATTCAATGGGCAAGGAGCACTATTATAGCCTATGCTGTTGCTAGTCCTACTCATTACAAATCAGAGACGATGAAGAGGAGACCACTTTAGACTATTGAGATGACGCCATATGAGCATACCAGTATGTCAATGTAATGATCCTGTTGACTTTCCATACTATGAAATAATTTCGGTATGATTGTCAAAACAATATAACACGATCTGTTTCCCCCATTTGCTCATAGAAAGGGTAATGAAGAGCCAAGTTTACAGATATAACTGTTATCCTACAGGGGAGAAAACATGAGTAAAAGTTGTATTAATTGTCAATCATTATTAAAATGTTAAGACAAGGTGTTATTCAAGCGCTTTTCAGTTGTCAATGTAATTCACTCTATTGTTTGATATGTAAATGCCAACTTTTACAATACAAGATAACTATTCCTCCCTTAAAAATGATACAATAATTATCAAAATGTACAGTAGACAACATTTAAAACTATCACATAGATTACATAATGGGGTGTTTCATGAGCTGAAATAAAAAAATCCCTGAAATTTTCCATACGCACAAAAAGCTTATTTCTCTCAAATTTAGTGCACAAAGTTGTTTACATCCCTATTATTGAGCATTTCTCAAGACAATCCATCCGCCTGCCATGTGTGGCATATTGTCTGTGAAGGGGTGGGTGGGGCTGAGGAGTATTTCTGTTAGTAAAAATCCCTTTTGTGGTGTAAAACTCATTCTGATTGGCTGGGCCTGGCTCCCCAGTGGGTGGGCCTATGCCATCCCCGGCCCACCCATGGCTGCACCCCTGTCGAGTCATGTGAAATCCATAGATTAGGGCCTAATGAATTTATTTAAATTGACTGATTTCCTTATATGAACTGTAACTCAGTAAAATCTTTGAAATTGTTGCATTTCTATTTTTGTTCAGTGTACATATTTTCATTCACCACATGGAATATAGCACCATTATTGACTGGAGCTGGTCTCACAGCAGACATTCATACTCTTGATGATCTTGATCAAGTAGTTCTTGGCTGGTGTTACTGATGATACAATGTCCTCCACCTGGTCTTTCCTGTATAGAAACAATGAAAAGAGTGTTACAGTTGTTTAAGGTGCCCTGATGCAACAAAGTACAATCAATTGCCTAGAAACAGAAGTGTGCAGGAGAAGATAAACCTAAGTCTTACGTTGTGTTTCCAATGTGATTTTGTCAGTTCTGCACATGAAGGAGACAGATGGGGTAGGTGGAGGTAACAACTACGGTCATCTCGAACTTGGTAAATGTCTTCAGATTAGAAAACAGGTTTCGAACTCTGATAAAAAGAAAAATGTTTTCATTCAGATATCTATTATATGTATCTATATATAGGAAATGTCCGAGAACGGTCAGTCCCATTTCAGTCAACATACTCTGGTGGTCTGATATGAGGGTAAATGTTCTTTCTATGAGTTGTATTTCTACATTATGGTGTGTGATCCATCTATAATGGCGCCGGAACAGATGCCTGCCGTTTTACGGTCCCCTAACCAATTGTGCGTGTTTTTTCGCATTATTTCTAACTTATTTTGTACATAATGTTTCTGACACTGTCTCTTATGACCGAAAAGAGCTTCTAGATATCAGGACAGCAATTACTCACCCCGTACTGGAAGAATACATTTTTTTTCCTTTAACGAGTCGGACGTGAAGGATTTATTCCAAACACCCGACAAGGCTCTCATCCACGTCATTCACAGAAGAAAGAGACATAGATATCGGTGACATATGTCTGGGTGCCTTGTAAGGATCCGACGGCGAGTGGGTAATCTGCCTTGGAAAATATTTTCCTCGTCATCGACCCTCTGAGGGGAATGTGTCCAAAGTTTCTGATAATTCTGCTTCACTGCTAATATCTGGAAGCACTTTATTATCAATGTTGTCCATCAGGGTGTTGCTCCTCAGTTCATGAGTGCTACCCAAGCAATTCTTCAGAAGTTTCCCAAAATCAGTCACACTATTGCACTCAGTCTGGTTTAGTTCTGACGGTTTGGCCCTTTGTGGGAGTTTAGGCAGGAAACCACCAAATGACATTCGTGATGTAAGGCTTTTACTCTTCCAGTTCAAAGTAGTAGTCATATTAGGTTTGACATTGTGAATAATATGGTCTGCCAATTCAACACTTGCTGGATTCTCAGTCATTAATCCCATGGTTTTAGACCCGTAATCTATAGCTGTTCAAGATTCTGTCTTTACACTGTGTTTGTTGGAAATCCTCGCCAGCTGAGATGAAGGTGCAGTGCAGCTACCCATCACTACAGTGGATTCATTTATCATGCGGCTCATAAGATTAAGTTTCAACTGGAGATCGGCCAAACTCATTCGCCTGGTCTTTGCCTTCTTTGAAGGTACATTATATTTTGAGACTGAAGAGGCAATGAGAGATCTGTCTGGTTTGTTAGGAATACAGAAGCAGTCTTTGTCTTTCAGATCAGGATCATTTATGTCTGCCAATCCATTAAAGTGTTCTCTAAGGTTAGTGGGGATTTCTCGAAGTTGACCCTCAGGGAGAAACAAAGAAATTGCCTTTGTGGTGGATGAAGGGCTCTTCACATCATCATTGGTGGATGCATCATGTTGTTCAATTTGTGTTAATCCATTTGGATTCAATTCCAACAGTCTGGCTCCTTGTCAGTTCCATTTAATCAGAGCCAGAAGATGTTACTACTGCAGACGCTTTCAGCACCTAACTGAAATGTAATCCCACCACGTGCACTCTGCTCTGAGGGAGGAACTATCTGCAGGGTCCCACTCACACTGGATAAAATGTTTCCTCGCACTGAAAGGGTCATGAAGCCCCATCTTGATATTGTCAGACTCAATAACACCGGTCTGACTTCTTGTCATATCCATATAATCTGAATCCAAAAGACTGATGTTGATCGGTTTTGTGACCCACTCCAACAAAATGATTGCCCTTTTCTCTATTGAAATTCGTCTTTGAGATGGTGGACATCCTAGCCAAAGTCTCATTCCCATTGGCAGAATGACAAACATTTTCCCATATCTGTGCAGTGAGAGCTTGAGTCATCTCCATACCATTGCCATCTTCCCCGAGAAGTGTTTTAGTTGAATCCAATGTGCTGACAGATCTTCCTTTACCACCTCGGAGTGAAGGCGTTGTGACACCAAAACATCTGGCGTAAATGACCCCAGTTTGGCTCCTTGTGAATTCCATGTCATTGGTACTAAGTTCTGCTCTATCCTGGCTCTCCTCAAACCTCTCCTTTTGGTTTTTTATTATGTGGAACAATCTGCCCGTGGTCTCATCTGTCATGTTCAGACAATTTCTGTGATCTATAGACACAGTGAGAGATTTGGTCATGTCGATACCAGTCATCCTCTGATAGATGACTGGCTCTGTTGGAAGCTGACATGAAGGAGATACCTTTCCTAGTAGGGTTTTGCATGCAATTGACCACAATGAGGCTTTTGGTGTCGATGGCAACAGTTTGACTTCTAGTTATGTCCATGTCATCAGGATCCAATATGGCTACAGAAACACTGAATCCTCTGAATTTTCCCTGATGCAGAGCCCTCTCCACACTGTGAGCATCATCTGAGAACATGGCAGTCTCCATATGGATGGCACTAAGGATAGACCCAGGTTAAAGTTGGTACTGGGTTTGCTAAGAGAAGGCCTCTCCATCACACAAGAATTGGAATCAATTACAACAGTTAGGCTTTTTGTGATTTCCATGTCATCTGGATCAGAGGATGCAGGTTCCCATACATTACAACTTCTCTGTCCTAAAGTTATCTCCATGTTGGCCCTTCGATCAGAATGAAAGGACATCTCTGTTGTGGGGAACAAGCATTGGAGTGGCTCATTGGTCGCTGTATGGCTGTTGGCCACAATATTTCCAGTGAGGTCCTCGGTCATATCCATACCATTACAGTCTTCTGTAAAAAACACCTCTCTGAGAGGATTTCATGCAGGATAAACTGTTCCTTGTATTCCCTAGTAAGGGGATTTCGATTAGGCCTACACTTTTGAAATCAAAGGCAACTGTTTGACATCTTGTCATCTCTATGTCATCCCAGTTTGGGCATGAGGTGATATGAAAGGTCTGTTGATTTGGCTCAAATGAGATTCTGTTTTTCTTGGGAAACATCCAGGGTGATGATTCACCTTTCTTGGTCAGAGCACACACATTCTCCTGGAGAGGTACATTGAGAGCTGCAGTCATCTCCATACCATGGTCATCATCTGAGAAGATCTGGGTTTAATTGGGATCTGATGTGAAGACCACACTTCTGCTTTCAATGTTCCAAAGGGGATTTGGGCCTATCATCCCAATGGCTTTGAAGTCAATGGCAACAGTTTGGCTCCTGGTCAACTCCATTTCATTTGGATCAGTAGAGACAGATACCTGGCTGAAAGTGCTTCCCCTAAGCCGTTGCTCTTCAGACCTTACAGTTTGTAGACACTGAAATACTCCTTTGCCATCTATCAAAGTTGTATGGCTTTTTGTCAGATCCAACTGATCCAGTTCAGTTTGCATCGTAGATGTATTCATGAAGTGAGGACCTTGCCTTTTAGGGCTAACTGAGGCCACTGTACAGTCTCTCCGCGTTGTCGACAAAGCTGGAACCTGATTCTCTTTATCAACTCTAGACCTGCGCGCATTAAGCGCAGCATGGAAACATTTGTTGTCCGTTTTTTCTGGATGCGATACAGCTCTGTGGAATGCCATTGTAGTTGAGGATTTGGGAGTTTGATTGCCCCTGGAGCCACAAGACTTTCTTCTGGATCTATATCTCTGACTGAGGTGGAAGAGTTTTTAAATAGGGCACAATTCTCTGTTGAGTCCTGGGAACACACAGTCTCACTTTTCTTAATTGAAAAAGTAAAATGTGTCAATAAAACCCAAAACACAGCTAAATGAAGCACTAACCTTTGACGATCTTCATCAGATGACACTCCTAGGACATTATGTTACACAATACATGTATGTTTTGTTCGATAAAGTTCATATTTATATCCAATAACAGTATTTTACATTGGCGCGTGATGTTCAGAAAATGTATTCCCACCAAAACGTCCGGTGAATGTGCACATCAATTTACAAAAATACTCATCATAAACGTTGACAAAATATATAACAATTATTTAAATAATTATAGATAAACTACCCCTGGATGCAACCGCTGTGTCAGATTTTAAAATAGCTTTACGGAGAAAGCACATTTTTCAATATTCTGAGTACATAGCTCAGCCATCACGGCGAGCTATTCAGACACCCGCCAAGTTCGGGGCAACCTAAACTCAGAATTAGTATTAGAAATATTCTCTTACCTTTGCTGATCTTTGTCAGAATGCACTCCCAGGACTGCTACTTCCACAAGAAATGTTGTTTTTGTTCCAAATAATCCATATTTATGTCCAAATACCTCTGTTTTGTTCGTGCGTACAGATCACTTATCCAAAGGCATAACGCGTGAGCGCGGAACCAGAGACGAAAAGTCAAATGTTCCATTACCGTACTTAGAAGCATGTCAAACGCTGTTTAAAATCAATCTTTATGGTATTTAACGTAAAGTTGCGATAATATTCCAACCAGACAATAGCGTATTCATTCAAGGAGAAAAAGAAGGAACAGCGTGCTCGCGTGACCGTGCATATCCAATCCCTTTGTTGCCAGGCAGACCACTCAGTAACTGAGCTCCTATACTCTGCCCAGTGACAGGAGAATGCTCATACCACTTTCTGAAGGCTTTAGACAGCCTTAGGAAGCCTTAGGAAGTGCAACATAACCCCACGGATACTGTAGTTTCGAAAGGGACTAGAAAGAAGAACTACAATTCTCAGATCCTCCACTTCCTGGTTGACTTTTTCTCAGGTTTTTGCCTGCCATATGAGTTCTGTTATACTCACGGACACCATTCAAACAGTTCTAGAAACTTCAGAGTGTTTTCTATCCAAATCTACTAATAATATGCATATTCTAGTTTCTGGGCCAGAGTAGTAACCTGTTTAAATTGGGTACGTTTTTCATCCGGCCGTGAAAATACTGCCCCCTAGCCCAGACAGGTTAATGAATTTGTAAGTACCTACAGTACCAGTCAAAAGTTTGGACACCTACTCATTCAAGGGTTTCTCTTATTTTTTTAAACTATTTTCTACATTGTAGAATAATAGTGAAGACATCAAAACTATGAAACAACACATATGGAATCATGTAGTAACCAAAAAAAGTGTTAAACAAATCAAAATATATTTTATATTCAATGTAGCCATCCTTTGCCTTGATGAAAGATTTGCACACGCTTGGCATTCTCTCAACCAGCTTCATGAGGTAGTCACCTGGAATGCATTCCAAATAACAGGTATGCCTTGTTAATTTGTGGAATTTCTTACCTTCTTAATGCATTGGAGCCAATCAGTTGTGTTGTGACAAGGTAGGGGTGGTATACAGAAAACAGTCCTATTTGGTAAAAGACCAACTCCATATGTGACCCGTTTCAGGAAACTATGCGTATGTCACAATTCACTAATTCACAGGAGAGCCGTTTGAACGCAAAGTGTTTTTTGGCAGAAATGCCTTCTCAAACATGTGAACGAATACAATTTCAAAATTACAAGCTTAGTTGGTTTAGCCACAGAAAAAAACAGCAACCTTCCTGCTAGGCATGATTGGCTGAGATAATGAGTGGGCTGGACATGCCGAGAGATGAGTTTGGATTGGTTTACCATATAACACGCTTCTGTCTATTTGAGCTGGTCAGTATGTTTTGGTAATCCTGTCTAATGCAGCTTATTTAAAAACATTTTTTTTAAATGTATTGTGTAGTAAAAATGCATAAATGTTACTCTTCACTTTCTGGAGGACCAAGTTATGTGGAATTTGAGTATGATAGCTAAGGAGATGGAGAAAACACCTGTCTCCGATTACATCTTCAAACTAAGGGCAACCAAGGCATCCGTGACAGCAGACGCATCCATCTATGATGTATACGGGTAAGCATTGTAATGTCATGAGTTGTGATGATGGTTCATTATTTAGCTAACTAGCTAGCTACATGTCTTAACAAAAGACTCCGCTATGCAAGTATCCATTTCAATAGAATGTCACTGCAGCAACTGTTGATAGACATTTGTTAGCTTCCTGCAGATTCATGCAGGGTAGTAACGTCATGAGTTATGATGTTCATTGTTTAGCTAGTTTGCTACATGTCTTAACAAAAGACTCCACTATGCAAGTAAACATTTCGGGTGAATTTGTAAATTCAGTCGGGCCATCTACTCCGATTCAGAGCACTCTCGTCTGAGTGTGCCAGAGCACAGAATAACTGATGAATTTACGAACACTCAACACCCGTTGAATATGGCCGGTGTCAGTAAACGTCGGCAGAAAAGCTAATAAAATTTTGCCAGCAGCACAGTCACTAACACTCAGGATAACATGAAAACAACCTAACCAGCTCTGCTGGGGCGAGTACAATGGTCAGAGTGGGGTGGCTACAGCCAACAAGTGCTCAGCCTGTGGGAACTCCTTCAAGACTGTTGGAAAAGCATTCCTCATGAAGCTGGTTGAGAGAATGCCAAGAGTGTGCAAAGTTGTCATCAAGGCAAAGGGTGGCTACTTTGAAGAATCTCAAATATAAAATCTATTTGGATTTGTTCAACACTTTTTTGGTTACTACATGATTCCATATGGTGTTTCATACTTTATGTATTCACTATTATTCTACAATGTAGGAAATAATAAAAATAAAGAAAACCCCTTGAATGAGTAGGTGTGTCCAAACTTTTGACTGGTACTGTATATAAACATTGGATAAATGTAGCTGTGCCATCTGAATGTCCAATTTAAAGAACCATTCCATTTTTCAGTCATAGCTTACCCTATTTCTTCGGTGTGAAATATGGAGGGGAGCATTCAACAATGTTTCTATGTCTACATTCACAAATGGAAGGCAAAACAGTTTAAGGCATCTTGGTCACAGAGTGCATTATACAGTGTATACCTAAGATATCAGAGAATCTAGGCCTACCTGTGATTGGTTGAGCCCCATCCTCAATGGAACCCATATGAACGCTTATGTTTTCTGCCACTCTTAAATAAAATTGTGTCAGTAGTAAACACATGAAAAAACACTGACATTTATGAAAGGTTGGATAAAATGAAAGTATTTAACGTGAGCAAGAAGTGCTGGTGGTGTCGGAACCTACGACTTTTAAGTAAAGAACTAACTTAACGTTAGCTAGTTAAGTTGCTCACATAATAACGTAAATGTATCATTTGCCACATACATACCTTAGCAACTTGTTCTCAAACAATTGTAATACGTTAGCTAGTAGCCATCAAAGTTGTTGTTGGTTTTGAATTTAACCGCCCTCCCTTGAGCATGCGCAGTCGGATCAAGTTCTTCAAACTGTCTGGTTTGTGTGGATACAAACGTTATACTGCGACCTCCTGGACGTCAATAAATCTTCATCCACTTTTACAACAAAAGCTGTATAAGCAAGTTTGACTCCACTTGTTATTTTAGCCCTACGTATATGAAGGTAAAATAATGTAATAAGTGTATAAGCATGTAAAGTATGATTTCCACCAGTGGCGGTCAATGCCATTTAAGATGAGGGAGGACTGTCACATTGGATGACTGTCATTCATATTCCATTCACCCAGTTCAATGTAATAGCAATAGGTTTAGGCTACAACATGATACTAACATTTTCCCTGTACCCATAATGAGGTTGCTACAACCTAGCCTATGAATGAAAGTTTACAACGTAGGTGCACACAGGTCGAGAGACACGTTTCAGGTGACAGACAGTAACGTTTGTTTATCCATGTTTGTTCACTTTACAAGTCCACTTTACTTAATGCATATCCAAGGTTGACGGGTGCTAATTCTCTGGAGAGTTCTGTGAACATCAACAGTCATGAACATGTAATTCGGAACAGCACCATCTTCCCGAATTGATAACTTTGACATAATATGAAATCTGATGGGCCCCTTAACCCCCATAAAGTCAGTCAAACATGTTGCAACTATTGACAAAAGGGAATATTAATCATGAATATAGAGAACGTTGTTCCATGTACAATAGATTGAGGAGTGTTCATTAGAAAAGTGGCGGTGGATTTCATGTGGATGATAGTCATGTATAATGATAGATGTTAGTCATTCTAGAGAATAATTTTAATTGAAATGTAGTCCACTCCAGATCAGTTAAACATTCCCATTTACAAAATACGTCTGAACAACTCCAACAACACTCACTGTTCTTGTTAATGACTATTGTCTCACATTAATCAGGACAGCCCTGATCAACAGTCACAAAGTGCTTTACAGATACTCAGCCTATAACTCCAAAGAGCAAGCAAAGCAGAAGCACAGTGACTACCTGGTTGAGCTTGATTAGCATGGGTCCGGGACAAAGTAGCATGCACAGTGAAATCAGGCCAGGGGTCCACAGCTGCAGTCGGAACTCCAGGAGGGGATACACAGAGAGAAGGGGGATTAGTGAAGGCATGCCTACAATCACTCAGGGCCCATAGGGTCAGGTCCCATCAGTCCATATCATTTGATCCATTATGATCTAAAAGGAAAAACCGATCCTAGACATGGCCATCATGGAAGGAGCCTACCCAACAAAGGCAGAGTTGTGTTTGGCAGATCTGAAGGAGGCACAACATTATTTGAATGACAATTCAGTCCACTTGACAATTCAGCAAAATTCTGGATTCTTCATGCTGATGATTTGTACAACTTAAGACATATAGCATTACAGTACAAATAGATGAAAACATAATAATATGGAAGGTAATACAGATAGGTGTTGTCAAGTAATAATGTTACTGCAGATGGCTAGCTCTGTCCATGCTTTTCCTAGAAAATGTCCATCTGATATTATAGTTGATTTTGTTCTAGCTCACCAAAGCAGGCATTTCTCCTCCTCGCTGGTCTGCAGATGCATGATCATGATGTTGTGGCTGTAACATTTAATAGACATTACACCAGAACAACTAGCTAGCTATATCAGATATACATTTTCATGAAAAGCAGCTCATAGCTAGCCAATAAAATGTATATTATTGCATTGGTTCGACATTGATATCTAGATATCTAACTAAGATAAAAGGTGAAATCTCAGATTTGATCTCTGTAACAGTTTGCTGTCATCTCATCTGGGTACTGCAACAACCCAATTGAAGCAACTGCACATCTAATCTTCTCCCCATCCCCTCTTGATTCTACAGGGAGCTAGCCTATTCTCCTCAAAACATCGCTAGCAAGCTAGTCATTTTACCCCTATCTCCATTAATAAATTACCTCGACTAACCTGTACCCCCGTACATTGACTCGATACCGGTACCCCCTGTATATAGCCTCGTTATTGTTATTTTATTGTGTTCCTTTTTACATTAGTTTATTTAGTAAATATTTTCTTAATTATATTTCTTGAACGGTTAAGGGCTCGTAAGTGAACATTTCATGGTAAGGTTGTATTCGGCGGATGTGACAAATAACATTTTATTTTGGTTTGAGCTAACGTTAGTCAACTTCAGCAGAGATCTCATCTTGCTAACAAGAAAAGCCAACCAACTACACACCAAATATTAGGTCTGACCCCATTTAGTCAACTGGTAGATTGTTTGGTTGATATGCTGTTGGTCGAGTGAGATTTTTTTTGTCAAGCAGTTGCTCGGCTGGTTGTTGTCTTTGATGATCTTTTTGGCCTTCCTGTGACATCGGGTGCTGTAGGTGTCCTGGAGGGCAGGTAGTTTGCCCCCGGTGATGCCTTTGGCAGACCGCACCACCCTCTGGAGAGCTCTGTGGTTGCGGGCAGTGCAGTTGCCGTACCAGGCGGTGATACAGCCCGACGGCATGCTCTCAACTGTGCATCTCTAAAAGTTTGTGAGGGTTTTTGGGGCCAAGACAGATTTCTTCCACCAAAACTCACGGACCAGGCAAGGAGGGCATTAATCAGAGAGGCAACAAAGAGACCAAAGATAACCCTGAAGGAGCTGCAAAGCTCCACAGCGGAGATTGGAGTATCTGTCCATATGACCACTTTAAGCCATACACAACACAGAGCAGGGCTTTATGGAAGAGTGGCCAGAAAAAGCCATTGCTTAACTTAAGGATCGGTGTCCCGCTAGCGGGACAACTTCCTGTGAAACTGGAGGGAGCGCAATTCAAATAAATAATCATAAATATTATGGATTTTAAACATTTAGGGACATAAGTGTCTTATATTGGCTGAAAGCTTAAATTCTTATTAATCTAACTGCACTGTCCAATTTACTGTAGCTATTACAGCAAAAACATGCCATGCGATTGTTTGAGGACGGCGCCCCACATCAAAATATTTTTCCACCGGCACAGGTTTCATACATTCACACATAACGATTAAATATTCACTTACTTTTTGAAAATCTTCCTCTGATTTGTCATCCAAAGGGTCCCAACTATAACACGTACTGTCGTTTTGTTAGATAAAATCTTTCTTTATATCCCAAAAAGTCTGTTTAGTTTGCGCCATCGACTTGAGTAATCCACTTGTTCAACTTGCAGAGAAAGGAATCCAAAAATCTACCCGTAAGCTTTCTTTCAACAAGTCAAAATATGTTTCTATTTACTCCTCAGATACCCTAAAATGTAATCAAACTATAATATTTATTTCAGAATATGTTCAATAGGAAACCGATTTTAGCAGGTGCGTAATGTCTTCATGGACCACGCAAACATGAATTTTCAAGACAGTGTCCTTCTACTAAAACTGCTATTTCTTATTCCTTTTTTAAGTTACAAGCCTGAAACCTTGAGTATAGACTGCTGACCCCCTGTGGAAGCCATATGAATTGCATCCAGGGAGCTAATTTTCAATATGACTTGTCTCTTGCATTTCTAAGAGGATGGTCTCTCAACAAAAAAAAAAACATTTCCGGTTGGTTTTTCTTTGGATTTTCTACTACCATATCTATTGTGTTATATTCTCCTAAAATATTTTAAAATTTCGACAAACTTCAAAGTGTTTTCTTCCCAATGGTACCAATTATATGCATATCCTGGCTTCAGGGCCTGAGCTACAGGCAGTTTACTTTGGGCACGTTATTCAGGCAGAAAGTGGAGAAAAAAGGGGCCTAGCCCTAAGAAGATTTATTAAAGAAAAAAATAAGCAAACACGTTTGGTGTTCGCCAAAAGGCATGTGGGAGACTCCCCAAACATATGGAAGAAGGTACTCTGGTCAGATGAGACAAATATTTTGCTTTTTGGCCATCAAGGAAAATGCTATGTCTGGCACAAACCCAACACCTCTCATCACCCCGAGAACCCCATCCCCACAGTGAAGCATGGTGGTGGCAGCATCATGCTGTGGGGTGTTTTTCATCGGCAGGCACAGGGAAACTGGTCAGAATAGAAGTAATGATGGATGGTGCTAAATACAGGGACATTCTTGAGGGAAATTTGATTTATGTATTTTTTTTAACCTCTTCATATAGTGGTTGGCAGGATAATATTTATGAATAATTTAAAACAAACTTCATTAATTTTGTTAATAAGTAGGTACACTAGCTGGAAACGGCAGATTTTTTTTTAATGGAATATCTACATAGGCGTACAGAGGCCCATTATCAGCAACCATCACTCCTGTGTTCCAATGGCACCTTGTGTTAGCTAATCCAAGTTTATCATTTTAAAAGGCCAATTGATCATTAGAAAACCCTTTTGCAATTATGTTAGCACAGCTGAAAACTGTTGTCCTGATTTAAAGAAGCAATAAACCTTCTATAGACTAGTTGAGTATCTGGAGCATCAGCATTTGTGGGTTTGATTACAGGCTCAAAATGGCCAGAAACAAACACCTTTCTTCTGAAATTCGTCAGTCTATTCTTGTTCTGGGAAATGAAGGCTATTCCATGTGAGAAATTGCCAAGAAACTGAAGATCTTGTACAACGCTGTGTACTTCTCCCTTCTCAGAACTGCGCAAACTGTCTCTAATCAGAATAGAAAGAGGAGTGTGAGGCCCCAGTGCACAACTGAGCAAGAGCACAAGTACATTAGTGTCTAGTTTGAGAAACAGATGCCTCACAAGTCCTCAACTGGAAGCTTCATTAAATAGTACTCGCAAAACACCAGTCTCAACGTGAAGAGGCGACTCCGGAATGCTCGCCTTCGAGGTAGAGTTCCTCTGTCCAGTGTCTGTGTTCTTTTGCCATCTTAATCTTTTATTTTTATTGGCCAGTCTGAGATATGGCTTTTTCTTTGCAACTCTGCCTAGAAGGCCAGCATCCCGGAGAAGCCCCTTCACTGTTGACTTTGAGGCTGGTGTTTTGTGGGTACTATTTAATGAAGCTGCCAGTTGAGGTGTCTGTTTCTCAAACTAGACAATATTGCTCAGTTGTGCACCGGGGCCTCCCACTCTTTCTATTCTGGTTAGAGCCAGTTTTCACTGTTCTGTGAAGGGAGTAGTACACAGTGTTGTACGTTATCTTCAGTTTCACACAATCTTTGACAGCCATGAGCTCACATTTATTCATGTTAAGACATGGACCAGCTGCTTTGGAAAAGTAAATCACAAATCACTTCGCATTGAAGCAGTGCGTCCCCTGTCGGAATCACTGATGTAAAAAAAAAAAAAAAGAAAGGCCCCTACGTAATTTCCTGTGTTGATATAACGTGATACGGAAGTGACGTGACCAACATTTTCAAATTGTCTGGCGCGTTCATTGAGCTAGCTGTAACAGAACGGGCGCTTTCTAAAGTAAGTTTTTCTGTTATCATTGAGTACAATATACGGGAAGAAAGCTGATTAGTGTAGTAATAAAACAAAGCTATGTCAGAATATTACCCATTCAGTGTTTTATTCTGTGGGTGTGGAGGTGTAAATTTGAGTTAAATAGCTACGTCTTTCCCTCCTGACAGTTCTGGAGCTGGGATAACGTCACTCTTTTCACACCACTTCGATACAGCTACAACCGGAAAGGATTTTAATAGCAGGTAAGGAGAACATTTTCGCTAACCCTTTTCCAAACCTTAACCTATTTCTCCTAACTTTCTACGTGAATTATCCTAACCTGTTACGAAAGTCACTTCCGGTCGTAACTGTATTGAAGTGGCGTGAATTTATATTTGAGTTCATAGCCAGTCACTAGCCAGCTGTTGGCTTGTTGTGTAATTTGGATATATTTATTGCTAAAAGTTACCATTTTCGTTGCAACACAGTTTGATGGCATCGAAAATTCCTAGATGCGGACAGAATACGTGTAAGTTATTTTCCCTTCAGTTTCTACATTCACACAACTCGCCTCCACCGCAAGCCTCCGGGATTACAGTGTTTTCGGTGTTTGTCTTGTCATTCAACAAAAAATGCAACTAGTAAGCATATTGGTTCATAGCCTGGAAACCCGATATTGAATTCTAGGTCGGGCAGAAATAAGCCTTTGGCTCAGGACAATTCCCCTCACAAACCTCCACAAGCCAGAATATTGACTAAAATTATATTTTAACTTTACCGGTTGTCCGTGCAGTTTGTCCTTTTGCAGATAGAATGTGAGGCATATCCACATGAAAGTATAATTACTTTTTCCCCAATACTCTGGTAGTACATTCAGATTTCTATAACCTGCAGCCCGCGCATAAAAAACGTTCATGTTGTGCACGTGTTTACACGGTTAAGTTGAATTTAATTATGCTTTCCTGTGGATGTGTCTCCCATTCCTATTTTCAAAAGTACCAATCGCAAGTACTGGGAAATTAAAACTTTCCTGATCAAAATGCTAGTTTATGGCTCACGTTGAATACAATGAAATTCAACATCTGTCTCCAGGCTACTTGGCTAATTTTAATTTCGCATTTTGTTCTTTACCTATATCAGGTGTGCGACCTACTGGCAGTGCTGCAGAAATGAAGAGGGCGGCCAATAAATACGTTTTCAAAGAGACTGCTGTACCGTCAGACTTCAATTTCTTTCCAAAAACTGCTACTTTCAAGCCTCTCAGTGAGAATGTACCAAGGTGACTAACTTTCAATTTACAATGGGAAGATAACATCTTGCCTATACATAGTCTTAACAAAGGCTATCTACCTTCTCTTTTCTTTCCAGAAAGAATGTTGTAGCCAAAGTGCATAAAGGGTAAGATACTCTTTTATAAGTTGGGAGAAATACATTTGACAATTACATTCTCATAGCATTCAGTCTTTGTTTTAATAGACCTTCCACCAGATATGGGCAGCAGTCAGAACTCAAGAGCCATAATCAACTTTTACTGGAAGCCAATGAAGAACTGCAGAAAAACCTTACAGAAACACAGGCAAGTTCGTTAAAGGGATGATTCACTATGTTCCAAATGTAGGCTATATGTGAACAAAATGCACTAGGGTTTTTCAATGGGCTATTGAATGGAATGTCTTAGGAAGGAGAATAGTCACTGTTCTCTGTTTGGTTCAGGGCTGTATTGTGCACTTTCACTGTAGTCTGTTATTTTGTAAACAACACAAGCCTTTTTAATTTTGCAGCAAAAAGTTGCCCAGCTGGAGCAACAATACAGTGACCTCCAAGGAACCAATGCAGACATCCAGAAACAACTGAAGGACTGCCATGTGCTACTAGTTGCTGGAAATATTGATCCAGGTAATCATTAGATGACAGGAATTGGTTCACCCTTACAGGTTCAGAGTGTTTATTTGGACAGTTTGGTGAGCTTTCTAAAGATTGCTTTAACCTTTCTTCTGACTTTATTCCTCAGTTTTGGGAGAGAAAATTGGAAAAACTGCACAGCAAAATGAGGATCGACAAAGAGAGGTGGTGGTAAGGTCTTGTTTTTTCAGCCATATTGTTGAACTTCAGTCTGATTACTTGGACTCAAATGTTACTCAGGTCCTTGTTTGCAGGAATCTGGCTTTGTAATTGTGTTTAGTGATTTCTTTCAAATGGATCTCTCCCAACAATGCAGAACGTATCCCAAGATCTGTTAGGTGAACTGCGGACATTTGGTGACATGGCAACAGAAAAAAGTGCACAACTAACAGTAAGTTCCATATGTTTGATTGAAATTAAAGCAGAATTGCCAGTAATCCTGTATGCCAGTCTGTCTAGAGCTGGTTTGCAATTAATTTCCAGGACGTTCAAAAGACCATGAAGGCTCTCACTGATTCTCGGGAGCGTCTGGTGCAGGAGAGGGAGAATTTCTCCTTGGAAGTTGAAGAAATGGAAAAGGCTCTTGAGGAAGCAGAGCAGCTCTTATTGGAGTAGATATTGTATGTGTCTTTGATTTTAATGTAAATGTAATAAACATTGTCTTTCAACTAACTTTGATAAGTAATTTTGATCATTACTACTTGCAAAAGTTGTTTTCACTTAGTCATTTTATTCATCTAGAAGACTGCACATTTTAAAAGCGATTAAACTGTCAGTGTTATTTTGCTTGACTTTTTATTTTTTATTGATTTCGTTCTTGTATATTAAACTTTTCAATGTATCCCATGGTAATTCAGGGCCGTTTCTTGTAAAGGGGAAAAAAGAAGCGATTTCTCCAAGTTTTTGCACAACTTTTATTTTGAAATTCGTTAAACTAAAGCTGCCTACCGGAAGTTAGACGCAAGTCTGCACACACTGCTCGCAGATTGACTACACTAACCCAATAACCCTTTTTTTTTGTCGGGATAGACTGAAGTAAGAAACCATAGCTACATGCGTTCTTTTGTATCTTAAATATCTGTGTTGAATGACTGCATAGCTGGCAATTTACTGTCTTGATCTAGATTACCTTGCTAGCCTAGATTGCCATTGGGCATTTCTAGCTATCTGTAGTTAATGTAATGTAGGTGTCCTGGATTGATGGCAGTCAGGGCACAATTATGGTGCATTCGACAGAGCGTACTGCCCTGTAGGGTCTTGCGGCCGGTGGAGTTGCCATGACGCAACCTAACAGATGCTGGTTAACTACCTACCAGGGATGTGTTAGGGAGGTAGGCAAGAATGCACTTCTATCTTGGTTATTCCTATGCGGTGCCATTCCGACAACATAAAACAAAAAAGATTCTTTCAAAGGACAATTGACTTTCAAAAAAACGTATTCGTAAAGCTCAGGCATTTAAACAGGGTGGAACCTAACAGGGACATTTTGAGCCTAAATTAGATATAAATGTGAGTGCGCAAGATTTAGCTAGCATAATGGTGAACACTTGAACAGGATTAATTTATCTATCGAACAACATTTAAAAAAAAATAAGTAGCCTAACTGGGTGGACATTTGAGCGGGACATGGACTAACAGGTGACAAATGGATACAACTGTGTTTTATAATTATTTAGCTTTGCGCCATAGTTTTCCCAACAAAGAAATTATGACACTTCCTGAATGTGGTGTCATTGTAGGAAGGGGTTTTCTTAAATGGAGAACTACTACAAACTAACAGGGTGCAAAGTCATATCGGGGACATACAGAAAATCTTGAAATAATACAATTTGTATTGATAATACTAACTATAAAAGAGATTTTAAACATTTATTGGCTTCTATTTCTTGTGGCACTTGATTAAATAGCACCTGGAGAACCGCCTACATCCACTGAGACATGGGTTTAAATTGAGATCCATATTTGGTGTTAAGGTAAGGACAGTTGACCTTATTTAAAGCATTTTGTAATCCACATTTTACACCAAATAACAACTGATATTCCATTGGGACAGAAAAGGCACTGCCTAGTAGGAATGACCCAGTTATCTAAGCCAGGGTAAAATTGTAGAGGCAAAGATAACTAGCTAGTTAACCCTTTTCGTCTGTGGTAGAGGGAATCTTTACTTTAATGAATTTAGTTTGTTATATAAGTCGAGGCCACCATCCAAATGCAACTTTGCCTATATTGTGTGGCTAGCATTGCTATCTTAGTTTGCTTCCTAGCTATCCACTTTGTCATGGGTAAAATGGCTATAGCCTATTGCATTTGCCACAGTCTCCAAATGTAGACTTGGCTAAGCTAGAAATGTCAGACATGCCAGTAAATCATTTGTGGATGAGACTGATGTGCCAATGCCTATTTTGTAAAATTATATGCTGGTTTTTGGCAGGAATACATGCTATGGAAATGCCATATAATCACTTACCCAGTTTATAGCCTATGCCAATGTCAAACTTTTTCAGTTGTATGTGTTCTCTTAAATGTCTTCAATGGGTTTTTCATTTGCAGTGCATTCGGAAAGTACTCATGCCCCTTCACTTTTTCCACATTATCTTACGTTACAGCCTTATTCAAAATTTATAAAAATTTATGTTTTTCCTCATCAATCTATACACAATACCCCATAATGACAAAGCAAAAACAGGTTTCTATTCTCTCATTTATTGCAAATAAAAAAAACATATCTTATTTCCGTGAGTATTCAGACTCTCTGCGATGAGACTCAAAATTGAGCTCCGGTGCATCCTATTTCCATTTATCATCCTTGAGATGTTTCTACAACTTGATTGGATTCCACCTGAGGTAAATTCAATTTATTGAACATGATTTGTAAGGGCACACACCTGTCTAAATAAGCTCCCACAGTTGACAGTACATGTCAGAGCAAAACCAAACCATGAGGTTGAAGGAATTGTCCGTAGAGGGCTGAGATAGGATTGTGTCAAGGCACAGGTCTGGGGAAGGGGGACCTTCAATGCTGCAGAAATGGTTTGATACCAAGAACACAGTGGCCTCCATCATTCTTAAATGGAAGAAGTTTGGAACCAACAAGACTCTTTCTAGAGCTGGCCAAACTGAGCAATTGTGGGGGAAAAGCCAGGGAGGTGACAAATAACCCAATGGTCACTGACAGAGTTCCTCTGTGGAGATGGGACAACCATCTCTGCAGCACTCCACCAATCAGGCCTTTTATGGTAGAGTGGCCAGACTGAAGCCACTCCTCAGTAAAAGGCAAAACGGCCTGCTTGGAGTTTGCCAGAAGGCACCTAAACACTCTCAGATCATAAGAAACAAGGTTCTCTGGTCTGATGAAACCAAGTGGGAAATCTTTGGCATGAATGTCAAGCGTCACATCTGGAAGAAACCTGGCACCATTCTTACGGTAAGAAGCATGGTGGTGGCAGCTTCATGCTGTGGGTATGTTTTTCAACAGCAGGTACTGGGAGACTAGTCAGGATCAAGGGAAAGATGAATGGAGCAAAGTACAGAGATCCTTGATGAAAACCTGCTCCAGAGCGCTCAGGACCTCAGACTGGGGTGACGTTTCACCTTCCAACAGGACAATGACCCAAAGCAAACAGCCAAGACAACGGAGGAGTGGCTTCGGGACAAGTTTCTGAATGGCCCACCCAGAGCCGGGCTTGAACCCTATCAAACATCCCTGGAGAGACCTGAAAATAGCTGTCCAGTGGCGCTCCCCATCCAACCTTACAGAGCTTGAGAGGATCTGCAGAGAAGAATGTGAGAAACTTCCCAAATACAGTTGTTCCAAGTTTGTAGCGTCATACCCAAGAAGACTCGAGGCTGTAATCGCTGCCAAAGAGGCTTCAACAAAGTACTGAGCAAAGGGTCTGAATATTTATTAAAATAATTCTGTATGTTTTTGGTGTGTGGGGGGGACAATTTAATTCATATTAGAATAAGTCTGTAATGTAACAAAATGTGGAAAGTCAAGGGGTCTGAATAATTTCCAAATGCACTGTATCCCTTTGAACCTGCTCTTTTCACATTATCATAAAGCAGTGACATCCCTTTCTCTCTACAGCCATTTGTTTTTAACAGCTGCATGTAGGGTCTGAAAGGGGAAGAAGTTTTAATATCCATTCACCCGCTAACTTGGCTTGAAGTCATTATTCTTGTTCCCTGTTGGTTTCCTACATTCCTCATACATTGTCCATTGCTTCCAATTCTTTATCAATACAAACGTTTGAAGAGAGCGCTAATTTTCACGACATCTCTGACGCACCACCCAATGCCTCCAAAATGACCTTGTTTGGCCCTAATGAGAGGGAGAGAAGGAAGGGTGAAACTTGATTTAATGTAATGCTGCCTCATCCTGCTTTCTGACAACATAAATCACACAAGAATGGCTCTGGCTGTGAGGGTCAGCTCTGGTATGTCTATTAGTTATATGTTGCTGTGCTAGTAGAAAACACAGCTTGGCCATTCTAATTGTGGGGCACAGTTAGTTGGGTGCCCCACACTAGTTTGTTGGTGGAAGTGTTTCTATTATTAATCCAGTTCTCATGCCTACTTTACATCATATGAATGTGACCAACAGCTCCCTAGCTAAGAGGGTTTGCTGTTCTGTGTGGGGAAATAAGGCCTAATGGTTGAGAGTTTGGGTCAGAGAAAAAAAGTAATGAAGCATAATTATCACACAACACATCTTTTTCCGAGCTCTTTCCCAAATATGACTAGGGATGGGAATTGCCAGAGGCCTCATGATACGATATTACCACGATACTATGGTGTTTATACGATATCTATTGCTATTTGATGTTCCAAACATATTGCTCTCTATATATCAGCTGCTGAGAGACAAGAAAGAGCCATGAGAGAAATTAGTTTTAATCAGTCATAGATGTAAAGTGCTGAAAACTAGTTGGCTAACTGGAAGAACTAACTAGAGGACAAGCTATGAAGGAAAAATACTTGGTGCAAAAATAATATTCCGATATGTAACTGTATCAATGTTATCCCCATCACAAAATAATCTCCAGGTACAAGATGCTCTTCAATAACATTGAAACTGGGTTTCTATTTTGGGCAACATCTTTGTTAGGCTAAACTCATGTGTATGAATACGAATCTAACTTTGTAAAGAACCAGTGAGAAGGAACACATGTTTTTGTTGATGCAGACATTGAGACATGAGCCTTTCTCTATGGCCTCTTTCCCCTTAGGGCCTAGGGTAGAGGAATGGTTCTAGTACAGCCATGTGGCTTCTCCTCGCTCCCCACATCATTAAAAGAGAATCCCTGAGTCTGAGGCCCAGGAAGCCCCAGTCAGTCTGTTTGCCCATGCACAGACGCCTCAGGATTTACTATGGGAGTAAATTATACAGTCTTTCTCCTGGGGTTGCACACTATCCAGTTCCCGACACTGTTGGTGGATGACCCCATTTTTCACCCCCTCTAGATAAAGATGTTAGGATGAGAATGGCCAGCCTATTTCATCACAGACCGATAGTTGAGAAAACAGAATGGGGTAGGCCTAAATTTAGATCCTGCTCTCTGAACATAATTCTGAAAACTGGGTCTTTGGGCATGGGTAGGCTTACTTTTGTCTCCACTTCAGTCTCTGAAAGAGCTGGAAAGGAAACAACCAGCATCAGCTGAGAAACAAAACGAGTGGATTCTGCATGCAACTCAATGGATGAAGTGGTTTAGTTTCTTAAATGGCCAACATTGAATTCTTATATACATCTAATGTGAAACGGTAGTGATAATGGTTGCAATGCTTTACATAAAGTGTTGTTTTTGCAGTTGAACTTAGGCTATATCAGCTTAAATATGTGTCTTAAGAGGAATGCTGATCCCTTCTTTTCTTCTAGAGATGTTCCCTTATTTTCTCATGTCACTGAAATATGTATTGTACAGTATTTTTGTTATATAGCCTAGCCTTCCAACCAAGGTTGGAGTGCTCCACAGAGAATCCCAGAATACTCCACTGATTAGAACTCTACTTTGTCAATGTCATGTTTTTATCAGGGATTCAGGAAGCCAGTGGACTGAGATCATATGCTGTCAGAACTGGAGGCCAGAGCCCGGAGATTAGGCTACATTCTGACATGGTCTGAGAATTCCCAGTAAGTACCTTTTAATAAGTTAGACACTCCCCCTTGCATGTTTCACATTAATGCACACAAGCCAGTCATGACCTAATAGAGGTCCTAAGGTAGGCTTAGACTTCACAACATTGTTTTATTGTTTAGCGTAATGGAGTATGTTTGTATTTTACTCCTGAAAATGTCATGAATGTTGAATGTTTCATTCAAAATGATAGACTTCTGGAATGGTCTCAGATGATAGAATCCACACAGAATTGAGCAGTTTTCAACAATTCCCACAAGGGGGTGCTCAAATGCTAACTAAACAAAAGAGAGTGAGTGTGTAAGAAGCTATGGTAGAAGGAAAAACACTGCTATGATTTCATATTTCTGGTTGGGGGGAGAATAAATAATTTGCCAAGCTTTGCCAATATTTTTGGCAATTGCATCCTCAACCAATGCATTTGTATTTTTCTTACTTGTTCTTTATGAACATCAAGTTAACTGAACAAACAAAATAAAAATGCGGATAGAAAAACAGATGTGTTCAGCCCTGAGTATTTTATGGAGAAAGGGACAAAAAAAAATGTATCTGCAAAAGGCATAAACTCAGAGATATACTCATGACTGGCTGTAGGGACTGTGAGGGACTTAAGTGAGAGGAGGGGAGCCCATCCTGGCTGGTGGATAGGATAGGGGGGTTAAAGTTTTCCAGACTCAGATACTGGAGGTGGTCCTCAGGGAACTGTGACCTGTTTACTGCCCCAGGCCTTAAAATGCTGCATCCAGGCCACTGAGGCCTGAGTGTCCAGGTGCTATGAAGAAAATGTGCAAATGATGAAGTATGTCAAAGGATAGCTTGTTTTTTTATATGTTGGAAGATGGATTGTGTCTTATTGTGGAATGTCAAACATTAAAATGCCTGTAGTATAATCAATGAATGCATGTTTCAATTATCAGAGGGGGAGTAAATCACCACCAGAGCCACTTATTCTGAAGATTTGTAAGACCAAAAGTTTTGTTTTGAATCTGCTTATCTATTTAATCCGTCAATAGATGTTTTATGAATAACTAATATATCCCGGTGAAACGCTTATGGTTAAATTGAGCAGTTCAGGGCTTTGGAATGGCTCATCCTCATAAAAGACAACTGCAGCTTTGTTGACTGCTGTGTGGACTGTGGCCTTGACTGTAAATTCCTCTTGAGTTTAGCATGCTTGGCCAGCTCCAGCTCAGAATACATATAGACTGTTACTGTTCCTCTGTCTGGACTATCTGAGTGCTGTCCTCTCCTATAGGAGGAGCATCTCGGAATGGTCTCTTTCCAAACCCTGTTCCACCCCTGCCATCCTCGGACAACTGGGATGGACACCTGCTGATGGCCTCATTTTTTTACTGCTGTGTGAATATGCCCCAGTGGCGATCTGGAGCTATCAGCATTCTCAGGAACCTGTCTGCTGAATGTGCTCTTACTGTAATTTGAAATATAAGAAAAGGCTCTGGTGGGTGTCTGTCATTTTCAGTAGGCATCCCATTGAAGTTTAACTTCATTTGTCTAGTTTTGACATCTTCCATCTAGTGGTGACATGGGTAAAACGGACTGGTTGGTTCCACTAAAGGCTTGACTACACTCTTACCGTCTATAACTCATCATTGGCTCTTTCATTTAGATGAGAGAGAGACAGGCGAATCTAACCCCTGCTCCCACTTGAGTCATACACATTGCCTTCTTTAATCTCCCTGTAGAGACGTCAAACTGAAACAGGGCTTGGATTAACCACTTTGTCATTGCCAGGCCCAATGCTGTTGAAGTAAAAGTCATAGTGTAATGTAGAGTTCAGTATTTTGTGTAGTAGAACTGATTGGAATAACTACTGAAATATCCCTTGGTTATTGGAAATATCAAGAATGAGTAAGATTGCATGACTTCATCTGTCAGATGGGACTGAGATTGGAGTAGTTCAGTTGTATATAGGCCTTAGTCAAGTCGTCCTGAAGTTCCCCTGTAAGTTCATGACCCTTCAACTTCAAGCCAGTGGCTCTGGAGGCAAAGCCTACTCTTAGTGATACTTTGACCTCAGCAAAGTAGCTATTGACTGCATGACAAATACATACAAAGTAAGTTGAACGGAAGTCTTAAGTCTGAATCATTTCACCATTCTTTGTAGAGGCTCTTGTCCTGTGATTAAATACAGGTTTGAAGGTAGTGGAACTGGATTGATACATTTTATATCTGATAGTATTATATTCAACTGCCACTCTTTATAGCTGTTTTCCTCTCCTGTCCTAAATGTGGAAGAATTCCAAAGTCCCTTTAACTGCTTTCACATCGACTTGTCTTTAACCTTTCGTTACAGTTTAATGAATTCCTCCATCAAATCTAGTCTGAAGTTTACGACATTCATTTCTACACACTGTCCTCATTACTGAGAGAGAGAGCACCATCTTGTCACCGTCACCTCACTCACCCATAAACCTGTCCTAGCTTGATGATCTCTGTATTAAACTTCCCTTAGCATTCACCTGGTACGATGGCATGTGTGTCGTCAGCAGGCATGCCGGTGGATGGGATGGATCCTGGCATCTACCAGGCTGTACATCACACCAGCTCTATCACTGGGCTTTATGGAGCCCATAATTGAAGCCAGGCTGCTGATAGAGGCTGCTTCTCTGAATCTCCGCTTAGATGGGAGAAATCGATAGTGCGTGCTGTTCCTCAAAAGCCATATGTTAAATATTACTGACTTAACCATTACACTCTGTTCTCAGCTATTTGACCTGGGCCCACAAGATAAAGCAGAGAGAACAACGCATGGCTCTGTCTTTCGCGTTGCCCGGTTCTGCTATCTCAGTCTGCAGCGCAGCTGTCACTGTTTGCATATTTGATATACTGGGGATGCTGAAAAGGAACAGGTGTTGAGTATTAGTTCCATTATTTTATTTCCCCAAAAATGTGGACTGGAGTCAATAGAGTTGTCAGAGCACATTATTGTAATATATGGCAATCTGACTTTTAAATTGACCATTGCTACAAACCATCACCCTCCCCTTTTCTCCAGGAAAAAAGCGGGGAAAATAAATAATGCAGTTCAGGTGGACTGACCTCAAAGAGAGATCAGAAAGATGTGACTCTCTTTGAACCATTTTTTTTTTTTTACGCTTTCAATACGTTTTATATTGATTCCCTGCATGAAATATTCTACCTAAAACTCCGGTAGCAGATATTCTGCTATTTACATTCTTTCAAAGTTCTTGCAAACATATTGGATGTGCAGTAGGTTATTGTTCCAGTATGGAAAGAGCTCTAAAGTGATTTGTCATACTGTACTTGTAACATCTTAATAGGATCATTGACCTCAATGACCTGTGGTCTCACACACACACACACACACACACACACACACACACACACACACACACACACACACACACACACACACACACACACACACACACACCCATACATACATACAGTGGGGGAAAAAAGTATTTGATCCCTTGCTGATTTTGTACGTTTGCCCACTGATAAAGGAAGGATTAGTCTATAATTTTAATGGTAGGTTTATTTGAACAGTGAGAGACAGAATAACAACAAAAATATCCAGAAAAACGAATGTCAAAAATGTTATAAATTGATTTGCATTTTAATGTGGGAAATAAGTATTTGACCCCCTCTCAATCAGAAAGATTTCTGGCTCCCAGGTGTCTTTTATACAGGTAACGAGCTGAGATTAGGAGCACACTCTTAAAGGGAGTGCTCCTAACCGCAGCTTGTTACCTGTAAAAAAGACACCTGTCCACAGAAGCAATCAATCAATCAGATTCCAAACTCTCCACCATGGCCAAGACCAAAGAGCTCTCCAAGGATGTCAGGGACAAGACCTACACAAGGCTGGAATGGGCTACAAGACCATCGCCAATCAGCTTGGTGAGAAGGTGACAACATTTGGTGCGATTATTCGCAAATGGAAGAAACACAAAAGAACTGTCAATATCCCTTGGCCTGGGGCTCCATGCAAGATCTCACCTCGTGGGCTTGCAATGATCATGAGAACGGTGAGGAATCAGCCCAGAACTACACGGGAGGATCTTGTCAATGATCTTAAGGCAGCTGGGACCATAGTCACCAAGAAAACAATTGGTAACACACTACGCCGTGAAGGACTGAAATCCTGCAGTGCCCGCAAGGTCCCCCTGCTCAAGAATACATATACATGCCCGTCTGAAGTATGCCAATGAACATCTGAATGATTCAGAGGACAACTGGTGAAAGTGTTGTGGTCAGATGAGGTCAAAATTGAGCTCTTTGGCATCAACTCAACCCGCCGTGTTTGGAGGAGGAGGAATGCTGCCTATGACCCCAAGAACACCATCTCCACCGTCAAACATGGAGGTGGAAACATTGTGCTTTGGGGGTGTTTTTCTGCTAAGGGGACAGGACAACTTCACCGCATCAAAGGGACGATGGACGGGGCCATGTACCGTCAAATCTTGGGTGAGAACCTCTTTCCCTCAGCCAGGGCATTGAAAATGGGTCGTGGATGGGTATTCCAGCATGACAATGACCCAAAACACACGGCCAAGCCAACAAAGGAGTGGCTCAAGAAGAAGCACATTAAGGTCCTGGAGTGGCCTAGCCAGTCTCCAGACCTTAATCCCATAGAAAATCTGTGGAGGGAGCTGAAGATTCGAGTTGCCAAACCTCAGCCTCGAAACCTTAATGACTTGGAGAAGATCTGCAAAGAGGAGTGGGACAAAATCCCTCCTGAGATGTGTGCAAACCTGGTGGCCAACTACAAGAAACGTCTGACCTCTGTGATTGCCAACAAGTACTAAGTCATGTTTTGCAGAGGGGTCAAATACTTATTTCCCTCATTAAAATGCAAATCATTTTATAACATTTTTGACATGCGTTTTTCTGGATTTTTTGTTGTTGTTATTCTGTCTCTCACTGTTCAAATAAACCTACTATTAAAATTATAGACTGATAATTTCTTTGTAAGTGGGCAAACGTACAAAATCAGCAGGGGATGAAATACTTCCCCCCCCCCACTGTACATACATACATACATACATACATACATACATACATACATACATACATACATACATACATACATACATACATACATACATACATACATACATACATACATACATACATACATACATACATCAGCAAACTGAGAAAAGGTGCTCTGTGAGAGCCCATTAGTGAGGAATGGTGAAAGGTCAGGTCCCCATAGGAATCAGTGGAAGCCATGCTGAGTAATGGCGTGCATATGGAATATGTAACTCACTAAAGAGGCACTTTCAGCACCTTGCATCTGATTTCCAAGTGACTTCAGGGGGCAGGGGTTTTACCTCTTTTTACAAACTTAAAATGAAATATACTTAAGTTTAGAAGTGATTGTGTTTTGCCTCTATTTTCAGAGGAAGTTTATTTCCTGAGGTTTCACAGTTTCACGCTAATGGATATATTTTTTTTGTAGTCATATTTAAAAAAAACAAAAAAAAAAAAAAAAAAATATATATATATATATATATATATATTATACTTTGTTTTTATTGAGAAACACAAAGAAAGTACAAGTAAAGTAAAAGAACACAAAAGATCTGGCAGTTACAGCGCACATCATACATTCATCATATTAGTTACATTGTCATCATCTTTGAATTAGACCATTTTCAAGTACGTAACCCATTTTTCCCAGTATTCCTGACCTCTCTCCTCTTGAGTTCTTAAAGCAAAGGTCATACTCTCATATGGTGTATTTCTTTTACAATATCTATCCATTGTGTCACGGTGGGAGGGTCTTTTAGTAGCAATTTCCTAGTGATAGCCTTTTTACTGGCTGCCAGTAGAGGTACTTTTCTCTATTGTGTAAGTTATCAGGTTTTTCACCCAAGTACAAAGAAATGAATGTTTGTTCTATGTCAAATCCCATTATTTTTCCAATGTTAGATCTTATTTCTCCCCAGTAAGTTTTGATTGCGGAGCAGGACCAGAAGATATGAGAGTGATCCACCCTTGATAGCCCGCATTCTCTCCAACAAGGGTGTAGGGAGCCAGTCTGTTTTGATTTCAGTTTAGGTGTTATGAAGAAACATAACATTCTTCCAACAGAATTCTCTCCATGACCTTGAGTTGGTGGAGTTTCGTTGAGTCTCTAATATGTTCAAACATGTTTCATCAGTTATTTCAATGTCAAGTTCCTCCTCCCATTTCTTTTTATATAGTTTGTAGAATGTTTCTTTGAGGATTGAACAAGTAAAGATTTGAAATCGTTTTTTTGTTACTCCCCAAGTTGTATGCGTTAGTGAATACTTGGATACATTTTTGAGGTGCTCTTGGGTGAATCACTTTTATCTCCCCTAAGAAATAGTGTCAAACTTGTAGGTATCTGTAAAAATGTTGTTTATCCAAGCCATGTTTTTTTACTTAGGTCCTGGAAGTTATCTAGGTCCCCATTCCTTATAATTGTACTGAATGATGTGATGCCTTTCTGCATCCACTGTTTAAATCTGCTAACCTGTGTTGCTGGGGTCGTATGCAGGCCAACTCAGCAGTTTGAGCGCTCTGTCTAAATGATTTTGCTTAACTACCCTAAACCTCGCTCAGATATGAAAATGCGTGACGTAGTCACAAACAAGACCTGTTGGAACCGAAAATAATAAGGGCGCCTATTTCGTCGCTTATACACATCGGTGAAACACAAGTGAAACTATATCGGTCATGCGTGCATATCATGAATCCTCCCCTTGATATGCCTTACTGTCACCCCGTGGTCAATGTGCCATTAATACTTAGTTAATATATATGTTATTAACGTGACACTACTTAATGTGTTCATAAAGAGCACATACTTTTGGCCACTCACCCTTGCTCAGCATTGGGGGAAAATAGGGGAGTTGTAGTCATTGTTTATAGAAATCAATAAACTTAAGGTTGATCGGTCAGTAGGTTGGGTTCAAAAAGCTGCCCTGAGGCTGAGAGCCCTCCATCCTCCTCCCCTTGCTGGCAGCATGTTTGGAACAGGTGTTTGGTGACAGGGTCAAGGATGCATTTTCTGATTACTGTCGCTGGTTTTTCTGACAAAACAGTTGGGTCTATGTGGGTATATGGAGGACCCTAGAGAGGCTTCTGGCCCCAGCAGCTAAAGCATGGAGAGATATGCCCAAAGTCTGTTCTCACTCCCTGTGTGCTGGAGTCAAACATCAGCATCCCATGCACACTTTCAAAATAGCAATTAGCTTGAGTATAGATCAATATGAGATGGCCTCAGTTTGGTGAAACTAATGATGAAGTTACATAGGCTTTTTCAAATCATTTCATTAATATATCATCTGGTAGTCCCAAAATGGCGGAACTCTCAATGAATATCCAACTATTTTTGGTTTTTAAGATATTTTCTGAAAATGTCTGTTCCCAGCAGACCTCTTCAATGGAATTTCTGCACTATACCTGCGTTGTTTGACTGAACCCTCATTCGTTGGTTCTTTATGGCATCCGGGCTGCCCCAGTAATACCATGGAGACCAATTAGAATATGCCTAGTGATAGAATTCAGAAACTGTGTTGATGGAAACATGGTCCTAATGATCATGTCAGAGACCCAACCAAAGCAGAGGCCTCTTCTGCTGTTGGTCTTATCGTGGCCAGACGGGGCCCTAACCTGTTTGCCCTCTCCATTGCTGATTCATAGCCTGAAACTTCTCTTTCATAACCAGGCTCCCATCATTTATCACGTCCTCTACGTTTTCTACTGAAAGGCGTCCAAGAGTCTGAACTCTTAATTCAATAAGAGATAAATTGAAAAAATTTGCAAATGTAAGCCATATTCGCTGGCCAGAACCTAGGAGTGGGATTTTATTCCCCCTCGCTCTCTGTGTTGTAAATCTTCCCAGAGTTCCATGTTCTTGGCTCCAAACAATTAAGAAACTGTTCATTAGACTGACACAAACCAGAGAGAACCATGAGGGTGGGAAGTGGCTCTCTGTACGCAAGACTCTTGGACGGGGCCCAAAGTCCCCCTGAGGGCCTGCTGATTTGGTCACCATGCAGAAGGTGGAACTGGGATGGGAAGGCTTTGGGTTCAGCTTAATCCATTTATTTTGTTTCAGTCAACAGAGACCTTTGTAAAGTCTGAGCCTATCCATACATTGAGTTAAAAGGCACAGCGACTGCCAAGCAAATGATTTAGCTTGCGTTCCATCCCCTCAGAGGAATACTGGTTTTGATAGCAGTAGCCAATATTTTCGTTGAACTGAAGTATTTTATTTAATTGTGGTTTGAAACTGTGTGTTTCATTTCACTACTGTGAGCTGACTGTTTGCTAGAGTTTGATTGATGGACAACCAGAAATGTTTCTATATCAACCAATGGAATTCAGATATTTTTGGATGTGGTTTAGCGATTGATAAAAAGCACATTCAGCAGACAGGTTCCAGTGAAAGGCAACATTTTGGGGGAAAATGGTAGCCCGTAAGGGTAACAGTCACAACTTCAAAGGTCTTCTCTCTTTTTTTAGTACTGCGTTAAACTGATGCTGATTTTGTTTTGGATTCCTGGTGGAACGGCAGCTCAGCCTCGCTCAGTAAAGTGGATGACATGACGTTGCCCAGCGCCCGGCTTTGGGGTTATTTTTTTCGTTAAAGAGGGAGCTCTGGTTAAGCCACAGTCAAGGCCTTGTGTCAGTGTTTACTAAATGGGATTCTCTGGAGCACTGGCAGCTCTTCAATCCCCATTATATGCTCTGTCTGGACCCTGATTGTGTTGTGTAGTGTAGTGTAGTGTAGTGGAGGAGCTGCTTGCTTTCTCCCAGCCCTGAGCTCCAGAGATGGCCAGGTCGTTACTGTAAAAAAATACTGTGTTCTCAATGGGGTACCCTGTTAAATGAAGGCAATATTCATCTCATTCCTCCTACTCCTCCTCTTCCTCCAGATATCAGAATTTGGAGTGAACAGTAAAGGGAAATAGTAGTTTAATGTTAACCTGATAGGATGATGCCTTTTGGCCTTGACTTTAGCTTGACTTTATTACTTCTCTTTCACTCCTCAGTCCACCCATGTCTACGTAAGTGATAACAGGGAAGAACGTCTCATTTCCTCATAGGTGAGGGTTAACGCTGACGGACTGTTCCCTGTTGGTGCCCTTGACGTGGGCTCCTCTAGGTTATCACACCCCGCCTTTGGCATTGCATCTGTTCTCATTAGACTGTTGTGGAACCTTGTAGCCATCTGCAGCGGTTCCTACAGCAGGCCTGACCACCCTCTCTTTTTCTCTGTGGACCTGGCGTGCTACCAAGCGTTAGAACGGGAGACTGGCCTTTGTGATTTGTCTGCTTATACCCAGGCCTGAGTTATGCCATCCCTCCTGTACTGTAAACACAGGGATTGGATGGACCCCTGGAGACCAACTGGGTCACCTCTTTTTTTATTACTTCACAGTGAATCCACAGGTTGCCATTAGCTTGGAAATATGTGCTTCATCTCCAGGGTCAATCACATTCTTATTCATGGTAATTGCGACTTTTTCATTGATCATCCAGTTGAAGACAATGATGGATTAAGATGAGATGATCAAGATGAGTCCAAGATGACATAGCAGTCAGACGTCCTTTGTCCTCGTCTTGTCGTGTCCCGTGTATATATATATATATTTACTTATTTTCTTCGCATATCTTTTTATAAATTTTTTTCTAAAAACTCAACTTCAAAACACTCTCCTGCAACCCGCCTCACCAATTAAAAAAATATATTATTCACCTCAAATCTGAAATCCACAACAGAAGCTAGCCAGAAGCTAGCCAGAAGCTAGCGTTAGTATTCAGCTAACCACGGTTGGCGGTCATCAGCTATCCCTTAGCTCGAATAGCTATCGCCAGTTTTGTTCAACGCGGCTCAGACCAGAGCATACCGAACCTATTTTTCTCTCCATATCCCCGGATTTCTATCGCAAGCTCTGGACATTTACACCTGGATCTTGCAGCTAGCTAGCTGCTATCCGAGTGACTATTGGCTAATGTCGGTCCCAGAGCAAACATCAATTATTTCCGGAGCTAGCCAGCTGAAGAGTTCCAACAGCCACTCCTGGGCTACAATCACCTATCCGGACCCGTTTTACTGCCGATGCGGAGCCCCACCGGGCCTCCACGACTGGACTACCAACGTTATCTGCCCGGGGGAGTTATCCAACTTGGCCCCTCCGTCGCGACGTAACCTGAACGCCCATCTGCGGCCTGCTAATCGTTAGCTGTCTTATCGGCTGCTATCTGAATAGGTCTATTGGACAATTTTCTTGGGCCACTATAACTATTTTGCCAATTGAATTGGTCCCCTCTACCACACGGAACCCCACTAATCTACAGACGGAAACGCACGAGGTGGCTAAAACAGACCTCCCTCCATCTTCTGCCAGCTTGCTACCTATTACCTGGCTAGCTATCTGAATCTCACTGGACCCTTATGATCACTCGGCTAAGCATGCCTCTCCTTAATGTCAATATGCCTTGTCCATTGCTGTTCTGGTTAGTGTTTATTGGCTTATTTCACTGTAGAGCCTCTAGCCCTGCTCATTATACCTTATCCAACCTTTCAGTTCCATCACCCACACATGCTATGACATCACCTGGTTTCAATGATGTTTCTAGAGACAATATCTCTCTCATCATCACTCAATGCCTAGGTTTACCTCCACTGTATTCACATCCTACCATACCTTTGTCTGTACATTATACCTTGAAGCTATTTTATCGCCCCCAGAAACCTGCTCCTTTTACTCTCTATTCTGGATGTCATAGACGACCAATTCTCATAGCTTTTAGCCGTACCCTTACCCTACTCCTCCTCTGTTCCTCTGGTGATGTAGAGGTGAATCCAGGCCCTGCAGTGCCTAGCTCCACTCCTATTCCCCAGGTGCTCTCTTTTGATGACTTCTGTAACCGTAATAGCCTTGGTTTCATGCATGTTAAAACCTGTTGGGGCTAGGGGGCAGTATTGAGAATTTTGAAAAAAATATGTGCCCATTTTTAACTGCATCCTACACATACTCAGAAGCTAGGATATGCATATTATTAATAGATTTGGATAGAAAACACTCTGAATTTTCTAAAACTGTTTGAATGGTGTCTGTAAGTATAACAGAACTCATATGGAAGTCAAAACCCTGAGACAAATTCTAACAGGAAGTGGATATCTGATGTGTTGAATTACTTTTAAGCCTATGCCATTGAAACACACAGGGACTTATTAATCATTTAGCACTTCCTACGCCATCCACTACATGTCAACAGTCTTTACAAAGTGGTTTGAGTCTTCTACTGTGAAAACTGACCGAACGAGAGGCCTGGTAAGTTGGTCATAAGCGGTTGGCCTATACTGCTATGGCGTGCGAGTGCATGTTTGGGCACTCTCGTTCCAATACGTTTTAAAAGAGAATGCAATCGTCCGCCTTGAATATTATTGAAGTTCTAATTGAAAAAAGCCCTAATGATTTATGCTATACAACGTTTGACATGTTTGAACGAATGTAAATATATTTTTTTCCCTCTTTGGTGAAGACAAGTCCGGCAGGCGTCGTTCATTTTTTTGAGTAGCCTACAGGACACGCTAACAACACGGAGCTTTTTGGACATAAATTATGAGCTTTTTCGAACAAAACTACATTTGTTATGGACCTGGGATTCCTGGAAGTGCCTTCTGATGAAGATAATCAAAGGTAAGGGAATATTTACAATAGTATTTTGGATTTTAGATCTCTCCAACATGGCGCCTAGTCTGTATCGCCTAGCCTATTTTTCTGAACACAGCACCTCGTTTATTGCAAAGTGTGATTTCTCAGTAAAGTTATTTTTAAATCTGGCAATGCGGTTGCGTTCACGAGATGTTAATCTATAATTCAAGGGCATAATATTTTACCAATGGTTTCGAATAGTAATTATTTAATTTGTTGTGCTGATTGACTGGCGGTATTGGAGGGAAAATATTTTCTCAACATCAACGCCATTGTAAAATGCTGTTTTTGGATATAAATATGAACTTGATAGAACAAAAAATGCATGTATTGTCTAACATAATGTCCTAGGAGTGTCATCTGATGAAGATTGTCAAAGGTTAGTGCATAATTTTAGCTGGTTTTCTGCTTTTGGTGACGCCTGTCTTTGCATTGAAAATAGCTGTGTGTAATGTTTTATCAATGTACTGTCCTAACATAATCTAACTTTATGCTTTCGCCGTAAAGCCTTTTTGAAATCGGACAATGTGGTTAGATTAAGGAGATGTTTATCTTTCAAAGGGTGTAAGATAGTTGTATGTTTGAGAAATTTGAATTATGACATTTAATAGTTTTCAAATTTGGCGCCCTTGATATTTCACCTGCTGTTGATAGGGTGTACTGGGGGTGGAACGCTAGCGTCCCACCTAGCCCATAGAAGTTAACATTAGAAGCCTCCTCCCTAAATTTGTTTTATTCACTGCTTTAGCACACATTGCCAACCCGGATGTCCTAGCCGTGTCTGAATCCTGGCTTAGGAAGACCACCAAAAACTCTGAAATCTTCATCCCTAACTACAACATTTTCAGACAAGATAGAACGGCCAAAGGGGGCGGTGTTGCAATCTACTGCAGAGATAGCCTGCAGAGTTCTGTCCTACTATCCAGGTCTGTATCCAAACAATTTGAACTTCTACTTCTAAAAATCCACCTCTCTAAAAACAAGTCTCTCACAGTTGCCACCTGCTATAGACCACCCTCTGCCCCCAGCTGTGCTCTGGACACCATATGTGAAGTGATTGCCCCCCATCTATCTTCAGAGCTCGTGCTGCTAGATGACCTAAACTGGGACATGCTTAACACCCCAGCCATCCTACAATCTAAGCTTGATGCCCTCAATCTCACACAAATCATCAATGAACCTACCAGGTACCACCCCAAAGCCGTAAACACGGGCACCCTCATAGATATCATCCTAACCAACTTGCCCTCTAAATACACCTCTGCTGTTTTCAACCAAGATCTCAGCGATCACTGCCTCATTGCCTGCATCCGTAATGGGTCAGCGGTCAAACGACCTCCACTCATCACTGTCAAACGCTCCCTGAAACACTTCAGCGAGCAAGCCTTTCTAATCGACCTGGCCCGGGTACCCTGGAAGGATATTAACCTCATCCCGTCAGTAGAGGATGCCTGGTCATTTTTTTTAAATGCCTTCCTCACCATCTTAAAAAAGCATGCCCCATTCAAGAAATTTAGAACCAGGAACAGATATAGCCCTTGGTTCTCTCCAGACCTGACTGCCCTTAACCAACACAAAAACATCCTGTGGCATTCTGCATTAGCATCGAACAGCCCCCGTGATATGCAACTTTTCAGGGAAGTTAGAAACCAATATACACAGGCAGTTAGAAAAGCCAAGGCTAGCTTTTTCAAGCAGAAATTTGCTTCCTGCAACACAAACTCAAAAAAGTTCTGGGACACTGTAAAGTCCATGGAGAATAAGAACACCTCCTCCCAGCTGCCCACTGCACTGAGGCTAGAAAACTCTATCACCACCGATAAATCCACTATAATTGAGTATTTTTCTACGGCTGGCCATGTTTTCGACCTGGCTACCCCTACCGCGGTCAATAGCGCTGCACCCCCCACAGCTACTCGTCCAAGCCTTCCCCATTTCTCCTTCTCCCAAATCCAGTCAGCTGATGTTCTGAAAGAGCCGCAAAATCTGTACCCCTACAAATCAGCCAGGCTAGACAATCTGGACCCTTTCTTTCTAAAATTATCTGCTGAAATTGTTGCAACCCCTATTACTAGCCTGTTCAAACTCTCTTTCGTGTCGTCTGAGATTCCCAAAGATTGGAAAGCAGCTGCTGTCATCCCCCTCTTCAAAGGGGGGGACACTCTTGACCCAAACTTCTACAGACCTATATCTGTCCTACCCTGCCTTTCTAAGGTCTTCGAAAGCCAAGTCAACAAACAGATTACCGACCATTTAGAATCCGACCGCACCTTCTCCGCTGTGCAATCTGGTTTCAGAGCTGGTCATGGGTGCACCTCAGCCACACTCAAGGTCCTAAACGATATCGTAACCGCCATCGATAAGAAACAATACTGTGCTGCCGTATTCATTGACCTGGCCAAGGCTTTCGACTCTGTCAATCACCACATCCTCATCGGCAGACTCAATAGCCTTGGTTTCTCAAATGATTGCCTCGCCTGGTTCACCAACTACTTCTCTGATAGAGTTCAATGTGTCAAATCGGATGGCCTGTTGTCTGGGCCTCTGGCAGTCTCTATTGGGGTGCCGCAGGGTTTAATTCTTGGACCAACTCTTTTCTCTGTATACATCAATGATATCGCTCTTGCTGCTGGTGAGTCTCTGATCCATCTCTATGCAGACGACACCATTCTGTATACATCTGGCCCTTCTTTGGACACTGTGTTAACAACCCTCCAGACGAGCTTCAATGCCATACAACTCTCCTTCCGTGGCCTCCAACTGCTCTTAAATACAAGTAAAACCAAATGCATGCTCTTCAACCAATCGCTGCCTGCACTTGCCCGCCTGTCCAGCATCACTACTCTGGACGGTTCTGACTTAGAATATGTGGACAACTGCAAATACCTAGGTGTCTGGTTAGACTGTAAACTCTCCTTGCAGACTCACATCAAACATCTCCAATCCAAAGTTAAATCTAGAATTGGCTTCCTATTTCTCAACAAAGCATCCTTCACTCATGCTGCCAAACATACCCTCAAATTCCACCATCCTACCGATCCTCGACTTCGGCGATGTCATTTACAAAATAGCCTCCAATACCCTACTCAATAAACTGGATGCAGTCTGTCACAGTGCCATCCGTTTTGTCACCAAAGCCCCATATACTACCCACCACTGCGACCTGTATGTTCTTGTTGGCTGGCCCTCGCTTCATACTCGTCGCCAAACCCACTGGCTCCAGGTCATCTACAAGACCCTGCTAGGTAAAGTCTCACCTTATCTCAGCTCACTGGTCACCATAGCAGCACCCACCTGTAGCACGCGCTCCAGCAGGTATATTTCTCTGGTCACCCCCAAAGCCAATTCCTCCTTTGGCCGTCTGTCCTTCCAGTTCTCTGCTGCCAATGACTGGAACGAACTACGGAAATCTCTGAAACTGGAAACACTTATCTCCCTCACTAGCTTTAAGCACCAGCTGTCAGAGCAGCTCTCTGATCACTGCACCTGTACATAGGCCATCTATAATTTAGCCCAAACAACTCCCTCTTCCCCTACTGTAGGTATTTATTTATTTTGCTCCTTTGCACCCCATTATTTCTATTTCTACTTTGCACTTTCTTCCACTACAAATCTACCATTCCAGTGTTTTACTTGCTATATTGTATTTACTTTGCCACCATGGCCTTTTTGCCTTTACCTCCCTTATCTCACCTCATTTGCTCACATTGTATATAGACTTATTTTTCTACTGTATTATTGACTGTATGTTTGTTTTACTCCATGTGTAACTCTGTTGTTGTATGTGTCGAACTGCTTTTCTTTATCTTGGCCAGGTCGCAATTGTAAATGAGAACTTGTTCTCAACTTGCCTACCTGGTTAAATAAAGGTGAAATAAAAAAATGGAGTAGGCCTATGTGTTCAAATCATTTTAGCTAAAAACTTTGTTTTTAGAGCTCACTTCTGAAAGTAATATTTTCCTATTTTACTCTGTAATTTTGTTAATATAGAGCAGGTCATTTTGTTTGACAAGAAACTTCTCAAAGGTCACTGGTCACCATCGCTGGTTAATCAATTCAAAACCCTTCTGGTTCATTACATCTGTTGTTTTGAGTGTGGAAACATGAACTTCCTGTTATTTTTGGAGAAACAAATTCTAAGAATATTCTAAAACGTCTCTCCCCATTTTTATTATGGTGGCTTCAAACAATGGGTGTTATTTTTGTAACCATGCTTTGAATTTCATCCCCCAGGACCGCCTCTTTCCCTCCCTCTCTCCGTCCAGAAACAGAACCAGCTTTGTTTTTGTAATGATCACTTAAATGACACTTCCAAAGCTCAAGGTCAGAGCGACTTCCCCTTTCGGTTTGATTGAAGTGGCACCTAGCCACGCTACTGTAGCTAATCAAAAGGATTTATGGAGTGCATCACTTTGGCCTGGAATAAGGGGTGTTTGTTGACACCCTCCTCCAGGTGTTTTGGACGTTTTTTACTCACTATTATTTTAGCTGATAGAAGGCAGCTGGGGAGACCTTCCACTTGTTTGGTTTTAAAGGGGTTGGCAGAATGCGCAAACCTATCCCGCTTATCCGGAAAGTCTGTGTGTAAGCTTCCATAATTACATTGATCTTGAGAGGGTTTTACGACCTGCTGACGCAGTCTATCACATTTCAACATGGCTCTTGTTAACGGCCCCGGTGTTTTGCATATTCCAAGTTCACGTACAACCGCGTGTGCTTCTCGGGTTTCCTGGTAATTGGGATTTTTCACATGTTCCTGAAGTAGAGGACCAGAAGGAGGGAGGATGGGACAGACAAGCAGACTAGGAGTGCGTTTTTGGGCCTCAGAGCGTTGCCAAATGGTTCCTCTCCTTGATTGAGTCAGAGAGACTGTCAGGCCAGAGGCGTGGACTACGAAAACCAGATGTTGACTTCCCACTACGTCTCCATAACCCTAAAAACGGATTGCAGTATAGTCCTAGTATTAGAAGCCTCGATAAAATGCTGTTTCGCAGCATTGTGTAGGGTGCTTTTGTGTTTTGTTTTCTCTTTAAATGCAGGATGCCAGGAAGTCATTATTAGGCCCCCTTATCCAAGGAAATGTATCGTGCCCCTGAGTTTCCACCCGATCTCATCTTTTGGTCTGGTTTGAGTGAACACAACAGCCTGGGACAAAACCCTAAATCTATCTTAGGCACTTATTTGGAATTTATGTGTGATTACTTACCATTAACTGCCTAATAAGTGCTTAGAAGGGTAACGGGAGGAGGATTTATGTCACAATAGAATGGGCGACGGGTACGACGTCTTAGGCCAACTTAAGATGGACGACCACAGTAAATGAAAGTGAGCAGTGAAGGATGGGTTGGATTGAGAACCTTTAGTCAAACACTGCCTCTGGCTGAGCTTCACAGCCCCCTGAGTCCCTAGAGGCAGCAGGTCATTGTTGTGTTCAAATATCCTGACCTTTAGTAATGAGAAGGCAGGTTAGAGGACGACCTGGAAGCGCTTTGTCTGCGTCTCCTGGGAACACAAACACCATCAGTATGCACAGGAACAGCTGCAGGGCGCTCCATGTCAATGAACACGTTGTGACACCTATTTGTAATTTCACTGCAAAGAAATTTGGGAACCCTTTTATGGGAGCCTTGCTGTGTGAAAAAAACAGATAGCTAAGTGTATGTGTTGTGGGAGTGGATAACTGGTAAATCAGTCACTCAAATTTTTGATATTAAACTTGAATCAAACAGTACACATAATGTAGGCCATGACCTAACATTGGCTTCCTAATAGTACATGTGTCATGGTTTGTTGATTGTTCTGGACGTGGTGGAAAAATGAACGCTGGGGCGGTTAAGCTGATAAGTCGTTTGCTTTTTGATGAGAGCTCCGGGTTTGGCAGAGATGTAGATTTGTGTGCCCTTTCTTCAGAATTCCTGTTAAAATGATGTTATGTCACCTGATAATGATATAGGCTAGTAGGCATTGTGAGACAAGAATGGTTCCCAGACCCAATATTTGCTTGTCTGGTAACTCTATTCATGTCTTTATCTTTACAGATAATCCATAGGCAACTTTGCTAATAGCTGTTCCGCCCACTAAAGAATAAAGGTGTGTGTGTGTGTGTGTGTGTGTGTGTGTGTGTGTGTGTGTGTGTGTGTGTGTGTGTGTGTGTGTGTGTGTGTGTGTGTGTGTGTGTGTGTGTGTGTGTGTGTGTGTGTGTGTGTGTGTGTGTGTGTGTGTGTGTGTGTTGGTCTCAAGGTATTTCAGTAGTTCACAGATTCAATACTGGGGATTTAGTTTTAGGGCTGATTTTACTCCAAAGGGTGTCCGCTACTCCCCCTTTTCATCCAGCCATTATTTGATTTGTTTAGAGGATTACTCAGTCTACTTTGGCTTTGGTGTTGCCTCTCCCCACTGTGCTTTCATCACTGCAGATTTCCCATGTTGATATCCCCATGTCATCCGATCCTATTTCTTCCTGTCCTAAAACCCAGTCCCATACGGTGTACAGTGTGAGTTTCAGAAGCAATTTCCATATCTAGCGTGAAATTGAACAGCTGAAATAAGGCGCAGCGCAGAGATGTTTCTTGGCAGCTCTCCAGGAAGGGCAGCGGTTGCTAATCTGCTTTCTGGGCTTTGCTTTTCCCCCTGTCCTTGGTTGTTAAGCACTTTAGGAAAATGCATCTTAAGTGCTCTTTCATGTGTTTTGTTATACTTATTGAGTTTAGCTTGCATGTAAATTCACAGTATGCTCAGAGCAAAAGTCAGCGAATGGAGGGGAGGAAGAGAAGTGCTAGAGTCATTCTTGGCATAGATCCTGGGAGATGTTCTCTCAAGGCTGCCTGCCTGCCTGGGTTTTTGCTCAGTATAGTTGATCCTATAGCAGAGGTTGCTTTGGCTTTTGGAGTTTTCTTGAAAGAAAAACTATTTTAACTTTGATCTAATACAATTGAGATAGACGTCCATGTTGAATAGAATAAGACAGTAAGCCAGCAGGAATCCAAATGTCTATGACTCATTACTCAAATGTAAAACAAAAATGGGAAAATGATCTTTGAAAGCAAAAAGGGGATTACTTTTTCCTCAATGGTAGTCCGTCTTTTCCACAAAAGCTTTCAGGAGTTGATATAGGCATAGGCCTACCTTTACTCAGTGGTGGAGGAGACCAAATACTGCGGCGTCTTCAAACTAAAAACAAGGAGAGTTTTGGAATCTATTCAGGCCATTGGAAACTCCAATGTAAGCAACGCTTATGATTTAGAAGTGAACAGTTTTCTCATGTCATTACTTGTTTTGAACCCCCACCACCTTCATTCTCCTTCAGCAGACTTTGTGATTTGTTATTTTTCTATATTCTTCTGTCCTCCTGGGGTTTTGTTGCCAAGGCAATGGTTGACAAATGCGGCTCTGGGATTTGTGAGGGTATGTATCGGTGGAATGCCTGTGTTAAACATGACCAGAGGATCCTATCAAACCCCGAGGCACAGGAATAAGGGAGACACACTGGTGTCTGAGGATGCCCTTCACTCAATGGAAATGATCCTGTGATAAACAGTCATTGCCCGAATTCCTCCCCTTGTGTTGTCATCGCAAAGGTAAATACTTTGGGTGATGGTTTTGTTGTCTAAATCAACAGGCTTTCTTGCTTAGCTTAAGAGGATCATTTCCCCGAATTGAGCTCAAATGTAAAGAACACTTGTTTTTTCCCGAACGCCCATTTACATCAAACTAAAATGTGTCTTCTCAGAAGAGGATTCATACACAGGACTCAGTGATTCCATGGTTTTGAACTTGCCCAGTGAATTGGAGTGACTCCTTTGGAAATGAGTGCTGACTGTGACTCAAGCCAAGCCTCATTGAAGTAATTGGCTTGCACCATGCTGGGACTGTGCCATTCAGTGACCAGGCAGGGGGAGATGGAAATAATTTGTGAGCAGGATGTATGTGAATTAATTGGGCCTGTGTTTAGGACTTCATCTAAATTAGTATGGAAGTGTTTTACCCTCAAATATCTTAGACACATTTTTGTACCAAAACAGCAGAGACCAACTTAGTTTTGCCGCACGAAACAACTGATGTTATACTGGAATTGTAAAGAAAATGTAGCCGACATAGAGCATTGTCTCTCCTACTACTCTTCAAAAATTGTTCAGCAAACTAGTGCATTTGTTGGTACTTTGGCTTGTCTTTTTGTGATGTAATAAATAAAGCCAGATGTTTTCCTTGTCAAATGCTAATGATGTTCCTTTCCCCTCCTAATACAGACCACATGGTCTATGTTGTAAATAGTAACATGCATAGAACATGCAGGCTACATATCTGGGAGACAGAAAAAAGCATGGAATGTAGAAGTGGTTTCCATAAAAAGTCAGGTTGAACAACTTAAAGATGCACTATGCAGAAATCGCTCCACCATTTCCTACTTGCTAAAATTCACCAAATAAAAATGTGATATACATTTTTTGTACTTTTTTTTTTCTTCACATTTTCAAACAGTCCATTTATATTTTCCAACGGGGCTATACATTTGGGTGAGGTTTTTTTCTCACCTGAGTAGCCTCGTTACACTGCCAAAAATAAAACTAAACCATGTTCAGCGAAATAACAACACAATGTCAAATACAGGTAGCCTAGTCAAATAATTAACATCCAATCACATTAACCGTTAATCTCTCGCAGGAATTCCACTAACGGTCCGTAGGTAGCCAAACGTAGCTGCTGATCATGTTGGTATCTGTACTGATGGCACAAAAGCCATGACAGGGAGACATAGTGGAGTGGTAACGCGCGTGCAAGCAGTTGCTCCCGATGCCACTTGGGTACACTGCAGCATCCACCGAGAGGCTCTTGCTGCAAAGGGAATGCCTGACAGCTTGAAATATGTTTTGGACACTACAGTGAAAATGGTTAAGTTTGTTAAAGCAAGGCCCCGGAACTCTCTTGTATTTTCTGCACTATGCAATGATATGGGCAGTGACCATGTAATGCTTTTACAACATACGCTGGTTATCAAGGGGCAAAGTATGACACGTTTTTTTGTATTGAGAGACGAGACTGGTGTTTTGCGGGTACTATTTAATGAAGCTGCCAGTTGAGGACTTGTGAGGCGTCTGTTTCTCAGACTAGACACTCTTAATGTACTTGTCCTCTTGCTCAGTTGTGCACCGGGCGGGGCCTAACACTCCTCTTTCTATTCTGGTTAGAGCCAGTTGCGCTGTTCTGTGAAGGGAGTAGTACACTGCGTTGTACGAGATCTTCAGTTTCTTGGCATTTTCTCGCATGGACTAGCCTTCATTTCTCAGAACAAGAATAGACTGACGAGTTTCTGAAGAAAGTTATTTGTTTCTGGCCATTTTGAGCCTGTAATCGAACCCACAAATGCTGATGCTCATGTACTCAACTAGTCTAAAGAAGGACAGTTTTATTGCTTCTTTAATCAGAACAATGGTTTTCAGCTGTGCTAACATAATTGCAAAAGGGTTTTCTAATCATCAATTAGCCTTTTAAAATGATATACTTGGATTAGCTAACACAACGTGCCATTGGAACACAGGAGTGATGGTTGCTGATAATGGGCCTATGCAGATATTCCATAAAAAATCTGCCGTTTCCAGCTACAGTAGTCATTTACAACATTAATAATGTCTACACTGTATTTCTGATCAATTTGATGTTATTTTATGGACAAAAAATGTGCTTTTCTTTCAAAAACAAGGACATTTCTAAGTGACCCCAAACTTTTGAACAGTACTATAGGTGAGAGTGGATTCTCGGCCCTCACTTGCATGAACACTAAATAAAGGCACAGACTGTGTGTGGAAAATGATTTAAGACTGAGACTCTCTCCAATACAACCCAACATTGCAGAGTTCTGTGCATCCTTTCAAGCACACCCTTCTCATTAATCTGTGGTGAGTTTTTCACAATTTTCAATAAAAAAATAAGATTTTATATGTAAGATGGTTAAATAAAGAGCAAAATGATTGATTATTATTATATTATTATTTGTGCCCTGGTCCTATAAGAGCTCTTTGTCACTTCCCACGCGCCGGGTTGTGACAAAAACTCTCACTCATTCTTATGTTTAATAAATGTATCATATAGTGTGTGTGTGGCAGGCTCGTGGCACAACATTTGAGAGTGCGCTGACCCTGGTGCTAGAGAGGGGTACGCAGCTGGAGGTTGAATGTTTGAAGGGGTTAGGGACTATGAAAAGTTTGGGAACCACTGGTGTAGAGAATCATTGTACCATCTAAACCACCGTAAAAGACGCAAAAACGGAACTTAAGAATGGGAAGCATAGAAATAGCGCACATAGACTTGTTTTAAATGAGAATGACAGATCTATAACACACTTTTCTATGTGAATTTGGTCAGGTTGCCCCAAAAAGTTACATATTGCAGCTTTAATTGATGTAGAATTGTGGTGAATGTAGACCTAGGCCTATGTCAGAGAGAAGTTCAGGTTTTGGACTGTTAGGTCTACTGTGTGAATTAAGTTGTTTAGAAAATAAGTTAAGTCATTAAGATCTTGAATTTATATTGAAGGAATGTCGAACAATTTGAGGATCTTGAAGACTGCACATTTTTGTCCATTATGGTAATGTCCCTGTGACTTAACGTTTTTACACCAATTTACAGCAAAAAACTAATCTGTCCACATTTCACTTCTTCACTGGCTACAGTTCTCTTGATCTTCTTGTGGCTATCTCAGCACACCTTGGTAATTGGTGATGTGGACCACATGTTGGCTTTCAATAGTGCTCTGTTCAGCCAGTGGCACCAGGACCTCTGGCACCAGGACCTCTCTTTCCCAGGCACATAGTTGTTGGCATCATCGTTAAGGGAGGGAGGGGGAGGAATAGCTTCCTCTCCTCCCCCTTCCTCCCTCCAAACCCCTCTTGGTAGAGCGTTGGTTGGATGGAAAGCTGGCCAGTGGGCAGGCTGTTTTGAAAGATGCTCCACAGCCCTGCTGCTGCCAGTGTCTGTAATCTTCACGTGACCTCCGTGACCTTATTAACTGGGCGAGAGTGGCAGGGCTGCTGTGACCCCTCCTCTTGGGGGTCAAGGTGGTTGAGGCGGGGAGCAGCTATTAGCTTGAGAGCGTCCTGAGGAGAGGCTCCTTTGAAACCCTCAGGAAACATGTCACGTTCTCCTTTCCTTTTCTCCTCCAATTAAAATGATTTTCCTCACTGGTGGTTTTTCAGGCCTGCGAGTTGGGAGTTGTTTTGAATCAGTATTTTTTGGGATGTTTTGTTGGGAATTTTCTTTTTCTGTTGAGTAGGTAGGCTATTTGAGGTCGATTTAGAACGTTTCTATCACAATTCTTTGGAATTGTCGAGGTAGGATGTTTTTGGTTTGTTGGAAAGGTATTTTATATGGGACTGATGGGTTGTTCTTCTTTATAAAGTCTGCTGCATACACTGGCTCAGCTCAGTGTTGGCTTTGTTTGGGGAGCCATAAAACATGTTGTGCCATCAAGTTCAAAAAGGAAGAAGTACAGTATATCACCATTGAGAGCCAGTTAGTCCATCATGATGAGATTGCCAGAGTGAAACTTCCATTAAGTTTTGCTTAGAGACCCTTACATTTCCCAACGGAAGAAAAAACTGTTCTGTTGTGGTTAATTTGGTATTTTTGTCTCTCTTACAGCTTACCCATTGTGAAGCTCTTTCCAATCTGAATTCATGAACAACATCAGTAGGTTGGAGAATATCACTCCCCTGGTAAGGCATTTTACTACATCTTTCTCTTTCCTCTTATACATGAAGCAAAACAATTTACTTTTCAACACTACGCATGTTTGACTGATAAACAGATATAGGTCTAAATCCTCGGAACCAAGTACATACTCAGTACTTTTTTCCTTGACATTTCAATTACTTTTAAAAGTTTTAATCCGTTAGTTAAAATAAACAAACTTGTGTTTACTAATAGTTAGCAGCACTTTGTCTTCAAAGACCTGTTGGATAATAATGATTCCAACTTTAATGTAATCAGACACTGAGTATATATTTTTCACAGTGAATACACTCTGCTTTCCATTGTACCCTCTCCCCCTTTCCCATTCCTCTCTGTCTGGCGTGCCCAGACAAGCTGTCAGTAAAAGTCAAACAAAGGTTTTTTTTTCTGCTCTTGCTACAACTGGGTCAGTGAGAAGCACAAGGTGAACATGTTTACCTGCAGCTCATGCAGGCGGCCCTGCTGAACCACTGAACCTGACTGACACACACGCACGCACGCACGCACGCACGCACGCACGCACGCACGCACCACACACACACACACAGCTACTCTCAGCTTAACATGTTGAAAAACATCCAGAGCCATGTCAAAAAGCCGACAACTGTTACATTTTGCGAGGGGTTTCCCAAGTTCATGTTGAAGACCAGACTGACCACTTTCCTTCTCTTTGACTGTCGCTTTGATTCATAAAGGTGTGTCTGTATGTTTTTGTGTTTGTGTGCGTGTGCGTGCCAGTGTGTGTGTGTTGCGGTCCAATATCTGTGCGTGTATGAAAGGTGGAGAGGAGCAGAATGGAACAGCTGGGTCTGCTATGTTGGCTTGTTTTGTAATGTCAGAGTCTGGTGTTGATTCAGAGCAAAGCTGCATGCTCTACACCTTTCCTGCACAGCTGCAATGATTCTGCTCTTAATAAGGCCCACTTATGTACCCAAGACAAAGCTGGAGGGGACGGGATGGGGGTTAAGGGGTTGGAGGTGGGGGTGGGGGTGTACGTTGGTGGGGGTTGCAGTGCAGCTAGCTAAGTAAAAATATGGCTGCTGCCTGCGAGGAAACCTAGCAGCTGTGTTGACCGTCTCGTCTGACTGCGAAGAAAGGCACTGATTATAAAGTGCAATATTCTGGCAAGGCCGCAGTCTCAGCGAGGAGCAGCTTTGATCATTTAGCATTGTAAACTGCTCCATCATCTAAGGCCTCAGGTAATACCCTGGTTTATTAGCTTATGAAGGGGTTGAAATCTTTATCTACAGTACTGGGCCCTCAAGCACTTTTGATGCCAGCGCTGAAGAATCTTTTTGGTAACGAGCTCAGTGTTTTCCTTATATTCAATTAGCAGCGGCGGGCCGCCAATGCTAAATTGCTATCGCCACTCAAAAAAAAAAATGTTTCAATGTATTTTTTATAATAATTTCTGGGATGGTAAAATGTTTTCAGTGTAAACTTAAATGACTAAAACCAGATGTAAACTATGTAAAAAGTTAAGGGAGCCTATATATTTTTTAAATAAGATAATCTTTGAGAACTAACAATCACCAAAATAGAAACTAGACAGTCAAGGAGAATCTGAAATTCCCAAATTCCAATGTCATGATTTTGTTATAGTGTTTGATTCACTCAGATAGCGTAAGAATACGGCATAATCCATTGCAAAATGTGTAGAATTGCAGGAAATTTTCTTTAAAACAGTGAACATTTGGCCTTGGCCTGTACAACTGTGGCCTTTACTCTTTGCCCCCCCCCCAAAAACAAATCCAAGGGGAAACACTGGAACTTTTGAGTAGTTTGTTTGTGCCCATTTGTGGCAGCTTGGGAGGAAGATATACTAGGTTATTTTAAAGTTTTTATTATCTGTCGATTTTGATACACATTCCTCAGTGCACTTGTTGATGAATGTATTGAGAAAGTATGAGATAGTTGCCAATTGTTAGTCGGCAAGATGACTTTGAGTAAATTGAGTCATGTGTGACCTTCATGAAGGGCCTTGGATGTTTCAGACAAATGGAGCCCTGAGGTAAACTGATAGTCTAGATACCAGATGGCCCACTACATGCTGCCAGAGCTGCTCCTCTCTGCTTTGACATGTTCAAACCCACAAAGCATACAACCTCTCTACCCGCTTCATGAATGATTCAACCCTAGCAGGAGATTTTTTACCTAATGCTCAAGTCACTGCTTATTTCTGGCAGTGATCCCATCTGTGTTGGACACCTCACCGCTGACTCCAGCATAGGCGGTGTAGTGAGTATATTTGTTCAGTAACGGATGCCCGAACTCTGAAACTCCCAGTCGGTCACTCTGATTGGAGTTTTCTTTTCCCTTATTGGGTTCCTTGCCGTCCGAGAGGTTTCATCAAAGGGCAGATGTAGGCTGTTCATAGCTAGGGCAGCACTCTTCCCTATAATTCATTTTGGCTGTTGTTTTGTCTCATCTTTGGTCTATTGTGTTGGCAGTTCTGCTGGTGGTCCCATGTAAACAACTCTGAAAGGGGTTCCCCTCTCCTCCTGTCTCTCTCTCTCAGAGAGCCTGTGCCTCTGGTTTTAATGGGCTAATTGAAGTTAGAGGATGCCTGGTCCTGATGTTGGGTGCCGGGAAGGACCAGCTCTGTGTCTCTGACCCCTCCAGTACAAAGGGACCTTCTCATCCTCCTCTCAGAAAGCTGGGAAGAGTAAATATTTAGCAGGCTGCACAACAATGGCTGGCCCAGAGAGAGAATGAGACTTTCACCAGAACTCATGGCTAAAGGGGCATTTGGCAGAGGGGGGGGACTAGTTGGCTATTTCTGGAGGAGGGTTTTTTGGGGGGAAAGGAATCTCTCAAGCTGAAGTCTCATTTATAGGGCGGGGTTTTCACCAGAACCCACAGCAGCCACTAAGGGGACTTTCTGTCTAAATATATATTTAAGATCTTTCACACTGTTTGAGCGATCAGACATCCTTTCTGTCAGCGCTCTCTCTCCTCTGTTTGGAAAACTCCATCTTTCTTTCTTCCGTTCTTTTACCCCCCTCTTTGACATTCTAACACTGACACAATTGTGTGTGTGTCTCTGTGTGTTTGTATTTGTCTTTTTTTAAAGTAAAGTTACCAGCCTTCCTTTAGACACACTCTGGATGTCCTTTCTCCCACCTCCCCCTCTTCTCTCCTATGTTAGATTAGTTGTTAAGTTGTAAACCTTTGTACACTAGGCCTACATCACAATTAATGCCAACAATGAAAACGGGGGTTCCGCTCTCTATAGGCTTCAGCCGGGTTCCATTGGAAAGACCTTAAAGCAGGTCTTTGTCTCCCGTGCGCCACCAGTGTGACTGACATGAACAGCCCAGAAGACTGCAGGCGACGTAGGGCTTAGTGTGCGAAGGTTGTTCCCTGGCCAGGAGGAGAGGGAGCAACCATGGGGCCCTATAATTCAGATCAACACAGTGATTTACTGTAACTCCTAAATCCTCATAATTTACTGCCATAATTACTCCTCCAAAGGTGTGAAGTTCTTCAACAAAACGCATTGTGCCGGGGTGAATGGGCCTGACCCCTCACTCCAACCGTTTCCACTCCGAGAATCATTCTGGCTGGCACGGTTACGGCTTAGCGCTCGCTGGCTGCCACAGCAGAGAGAGGTAGAGAAAGCCCAGTCCAGGGTCACTGAGCCTCTCAACACTGGGACAGCTCACTTCTACCTGACACAGAGTGGGGGAAAGTAGAAGGGACATTTTGCCATGGTGTAGATGGCAGTAAAAAGAAACTCTAGCAACCATTAAGAACACCCCCCCACACACCCCCACAGGGATGCTGGCCCATGTTGACTGCAAAGCTTCCCACAGTTGTGTTAAGTTGGCTGGATGTCCTTTGGGTGGTGGACCATTATTGATACACACAGGGAATCTGTTGAGCATGAAAAACCCAGCAGCATTGTAGTTCTTGACACAAACCAGTGCGCCTGGCACCTATTACCATAACCCCGTTCAAAGGCACTTAAATCTTTTGTCTTGCCCATTCACCCTCTGAATGGCACTCAAATATAATCCATTTCTCAAGGCTTAAAAATCCTTCTTTAACCTGTCTCCTCCATTCCGACTACACTGATTGAAGTGGATTTAACAGTGGACATCAATAAGGGATCATAGCTTTCACCTGGATTCACCTGGTCAGTCTATGTCGTGGAAAGAGCAGGTGTTCTTAATGTTTGTACACTCAGTGTATATAATTGCAGCACTGAACTTTAATGTTAGGTTGTTAATGATGGATTGCATCATGGAACAGAGGGCAAAGACCAGTCATCACTGGCTAGAATCCTCCAACACTCCTCTCCAAACAAACAATGTCTTTGTTAGAATTCATAACAATGAGTAGGAATCAACACAAAGGGAAATGAATGAAACAAACAAACAGACAGGATGATTATGGAAAATAACAGGCTGGCAATCTGTCTCTTTGTAGGGTTTTTAATTGGTGTGTTGTAATTAGTTCAGTTAAAGCTGTGTTGTTGGTCATGCTGCTCTAGCAGACTAATGGGCTGAGTATGGAGCTAAGTGGGTGCATGTCCACGGCTGTGCCAGCCAGTGGTTTATGAGCCACTCTCATTCACTTGTTCCTTAACACTCTCCCTGCTTGATTATGGATGTGTAGCCTTGGTGGTGTGTGTGTGTGTGTGTGTGTGTGTGTGTGTGTGTGTGTGTGTGTGTGTGTGTGTGTGTGTGTGTGTGTGTGTGTGTGTGTGTGTGTGTGTGTGTGTGTGTGTGTGTGTGCATGCGACACGAACCCGTGGGGGAGGTTTATGAAAGGAAAAAAGCTTCTCCAATGCCGTTTGGGGAGGCATGTTGACCCAAAGCATGATGTAATTCAATAAGCCTGTCACTATCATTTTCCCACTTCTTTTAATGGGCAGGAGTTTAATCCAGGTTCTGTAGCAGGCAGGTCCCCATAATTTTCTCTGGGCGAGGAGTTTTTCCTGCTCCATCCATTTTACTGTCATATTTCACTGTTTATAAATATTTATGCACATAACAGCTAATAAAGTCAGGTCTGACTAGGAACTGGACGGCTTTCCAGTTTTAATTTTGAAGATATTATATAATGCTGGTGGAGACGCCAAAAAGCTGTATCCACCCTTTTTTAATAATAATAATAACAGCTTGTTTTCTCATGTAAAATGAAAATGACAAACAGACCTTCACCCCTATAAGTATGCATATACATACTCTCTTACATACACAAACATACCCTCATATGTCCATGTCTGCTCCGTACCCTGATGTCCTGAAGTGGGTGGATGGATGGGCCGGGGCATTCTATACAAACACAGGGAGTTGTGAGGAGACACCTGTAGCTCTCAAGTCTCTTTCTCCTCGGCTCCTGGTACAGTATCAGTGTCCTTTTGATGTACGATTTGTTATTGGTTTTGGGGCCCGGGGCAGCAACGTTTCAAATGTGTTAAGTGGATCGGCTGTCAGAAAGTTCCACAGCCATTCTTTGTGAGTGATTCTTTTAGTATTATTTGTTTTTACTTTACGGATAGGGACTTTGAGATTAGCCCCCCCCCTTTCCCCACACTGCCCCCCCTTCCCAGCGCACCTCTTCTATCACAGTGAAAAGACACACACACCCCATCCTCCACACCCGCAGTATCAGGGCCACATGTGAATGTGACAGACAGGAGTACACATATGTGAGTATTTATAGTCTACATTTGTCAAAGAGCACATTTATCATGTGGCCCGCTGGTGTCAGTGCTGCGTTCTCATGTCTCTCTCCCTCTGCTGGTACTCAGCGCGACACCCAGCACCTGCACACCTGACACACACACACATTTTGCCTTACATTGATAAATGCACCCCTCACCACAGAAATCACTCTTGAGAACTCGCAATCTATCCAGTCTGGTCCAGGAGAACTCGATGGGCCTAACTTTTCTACAGTCATTTTGTTGTTTGGTCTTAAGATTGTACAGGGAAGAATTTGAAAGGTTTGCTCCATCAAACTTGCGACCCTAGCCATTCACGACATATGGCAGGGATAAGCCTTAAAGAGAGAGAAGTGTTGTGCCTTCAGGGCTGAAGTGATTTTTATTTGGAACCACTTAAGATATTCACCTGTGTATTTTTTTTACATTTATTTAACCTTTATTTAACTAGTCACTTAAGAACAAATTCTTATTTACAATGACAGCCTACCCCGGCCAAACCCGGACGATGCTGGGCCAATTGTGCGCCGCCCTATGGGACTCCCAATCACGGCTGGATGTGATACAGCCTGGATTCGAACCAGGGACTGTTGCACTGAGATGCTATGCCTTAGACCACTGTGCCACTTGAGAGCCCTGAAATTGCTTAATTTGGCAAGAATGGTAAATAACCTCTTGGGCCTTTTAACCAATCATAAAGTGCACAGAGCCGTCTTAGCGTGCCCATAAAAGCATAATTACACCAGTCCAAGACCAGCTTTTTACATTGGTTGCCATTCTTTACTAAACCCTCGTAACGACGTATAGCTGGTTAGCTGCCAGTAGCTAGCTGAATGCCATTACTCAGTCATTCTGGGAAAGGTTAATGCACTGTTCTGTACTGGTCTTGAGGTGTATAGAGTAGTATTACTTAGCTGTGAACAGATCTAATAACTGGGCCTGCACTTACCGTGTAAAAACAAGGTGGGAAAGGAACGAGGTGGGAAAGGAAGAGAGATGTGAAAATCTTATTGTGTTAAAATGTCGACGCTTTTCCATTTTTTTTCAGTTCTGGAGGAGCAGCTGCAGAGGCCTAAGCCCCGTCTCAGTGGTTTACCCCCTCCGTAGGGAGTATGACAGAGTCCAAATGCCAGCTCTGCCCCAACCCTCCTAAAAACAGAGAGACCCATTAGTAAGGCTAATACACACACACACACGCTCTAGCCCTCCCAAACCAGAGTCTCATTAGTGAGGCGAATTCACCCCAACCCCGTCAGAAAGTCTGCTTGTCCTTGGGCCGCTGAGTGAGATGACACAGGATGAAGTCATTCCATTTATGTTGGCACAGAGACCGGGCTGATGCCAGGCCTGCCAAGAGTTCTTGGACACGTCTCACGATGGTGAGAGGGACAGGAACCAAAAGGTTTGTGTCGCAGTACATTGGACCCACGTCCAGCATTGCCTTTGTAAAGCCTGTGTTGAAAACCCCACTGAAATAAGACAGGTGGTGACGTTGAAGAATGCATGACGATGAAAGTTGGGAAAGGTTCCTGTTCATGTCTCCACTCCTAAAGCAACTTTTTTTACATTATTATTTTTGGATAATGTGTGTACCTTATTATCCATAATTTCATTCATTTTGCGCTCTCCCAGTATTTCTGAATGACAGTATTATGTCAGTGGTGTGTGATCTCACACCTAGACTGTTTTGCCACAGAAAATGTAGCGTCATGATTTTTCCTCTCTGTCCGGCACTGTGTGATATACCAACCGTGGAATCAGAGGGTCCCAGAGAAATTTGACATCCCCGTCCCAAAAGGTAGCCATCGGAGGCTGGATTTTGACAGACATCCCCCCCACCCCCTTTCCTTCCCAACAGAGGCCGGAGAGGAGAGGAGAGGAGCTGCCCTGTCCTGTGTTTGTAGAGCAGGGGCTAGGGGGAAGTTTGACTCTGGAAAGCTTTGGCTGTGTTTGGGCAATTCATCAAAGGCTCAGCCGACCTGATGAACAAACGCTAAATTTGGGCTCCTCAAAGAGTCTCTTTCCATTACCCCCACAGGCCAACACCAGCCTCCTCCTTTTCCTTCCCCGTCGGCTCGGCTGGACTGCCCTGTCTGTCTCAGCCCTTCGTTAGCATCTCAGCAAGCCCAAGATCAAACAACAACTCCTTCCTTCCACTGTCACTCTCCTCTAGTGTCTGTAGTGCCAGCCTCAGTTTGTTAGTGCTGTGAGAGCCCCCTTCTCTGAGAGGCTAGACAGGGATTAAAACTGTCATTGACCAGAGGAGGAACTATACCACGTGTCTCTTCTGGCACTGAACGTGTTTTTATGGATCAAAAAGGTGCTTAGGTGGTGGGTGTGGCATGGGCCGTGGCAGGGGCGTGGCAATGAGCATTTTCATTTTAAGCCAATTTTCTGCAATACTACAAATTTCTCCATGGAGCTGAGATGTATTGTTTTCAGTTTTAAAGCTAATTTCCTGCAATTCTACACATTTTGCCATGCAGCTGAGAGAAAATGTTGCAGTTTTAAAGCTAATTTCCTGCGAATCTACATATTATTTTTTATTTTTTAATTTTTTTAATGTATTTTATTTTATTGAATATCCGAAACATACAATATACTTGCAGTGAAGCCGCTAAACTACTACACCATACCAGTCATCCAACAGACTCCCATTAAGAGCGACACACAGAATCATCCAGGGTCAATGCCCTGTTCAAGGGCACGTTGACAGATCTCCCACCAGGCCAAAAAACGTGAACCCGAACCCTCCAAGATCCCCCCACAGTTCCCCAATAGCTGTCCCTCAATCATTCGAGACCCCTCCCACAGTCCCCCCCCCCCCACAAGAAGAAAAATTAAAATTAAAAATACAATTAATTCCATTCCCCACCCCCAAAAACCCTCCCAATGCACCAACAACCAAGAGAATGAACTAAAGAGAAAAAAATAAAAAGACAGAAGAAAACAGCAAACAACAATGCAACATTTTTTTAAATAATAAAACATTTAAAACAAAGGACATCAAGGACAACTCATCATCATAACAGCAATGCCAACTGTATATGTTTGTGTGCATGTCTGGCACTATTACATGTATGTGTGAGTTCTTGTATGTTTATTTGAATGAGAGTGTGTATATATGCATGTGTACAAACACCTGCACGGCATCAGCCTCAGGCAAACCGGCATTAGTGGTAAAAAAAACTGCCCCTCAGTGTCATTCAAACGTACTATTTAAGTTTTATTTTGACTTTATTTTTTTAATTTTATCTTTGACCATCATTCTATCTCCCGCACAGCAACTCCACTCCCACTTGTCTCCAATTCCACATCCCAACCCTCAGCTTCCCTCAGCCCATCCCATCTATCTCTGCTGGCCACCCACTTCGGGTTTCTACGCAACACATATCTTTCAACTATGCTGTGATGTTTAACGTACAATTTCAATCTATCTAATCGAATAGAATCCACAGATTGCGAGTTGAAGATAAATACTTTTACTAAGAGTATTAGTAATTGACTGACCCGGTCTCTCCAGATCTCCTAACAGTACTATTTCTGGGGTCAATTTTAGATCAATGCTATGCATTTTCAGCCATTCCTGAGCCTGAGACCAGAAACAGGCTACCTGAGGGCAATACCAAAATAAATTGTCTATTGATTCTGTATCCTCACAACACAATCTGCAGAGCTTCAATGATTTTATGCCCCAAATATTCAACATTTTGTTGGTGGCAAGAATTCTATATAATAATTTTAGCTGAAAAGCACCAAGTCTTGCGTTGTTTTATATATCAACTCATACACCCTGTACCATGGAATTGGTACATCAAAAATCTCTTCCCAACTATTTTGCAATCTGTATGGCACAGTTGTCAACATCCTGGTCCTCAAATTAAACTGGTATACTTTCCTATTTATGCTATTTTTATTCCTCCATCAGTTTTAATCCTTTATATTGGGCAGACAGACCAGTTCCCTACCTCCTCCCGCTGCCACCCGCCTCCTCTATTTTTGGGGTAATGCTGTAATCAATTGGTTGTACTCTTGGATTGAGCAGATCTTCCCGTACAAGTCTGATAACTCCATGAAGGACATAACTCTACTATGCCAATTTACAATATCATTTAAGAACAAAATCCCCTTTTCAAACATCTTTCCCATAAGTACAGGTATTTTATCAACCAGCACATTTGAGTTCAGCCATAATATTTGTTCTATCTTTTCAGGGAAAAATTGTAGCCAGCTCTGCAATGCTTGTTTGAAAAAGAGAGATACTTTGAAAAAAGTATAATTTTCAATGAATCGAAAATGAGACATGGCAATCTGCACAAAGGCAAAAAGGCCATTTTTAAACAATGGATGAGCTTTTCTTACTATCTACTTGAGAACCATTTAGGGTTCAAGTACAACTTTTGAATAAGTGAAGCTTTTAGAGGTTTAGTGCTTTTATATTTAATAATCTCAACCCACCCAATTCATATTCATTATATAGATAGGCACGTTTTATTTTGTCTGGTTTAGCGTCCCAGATAAAGCTAAATATTTTTTGCTCATATGATTTGAAAAACGAATCATCAGGAGTAGGCAGCGCCATAAGTAAGTGAATAAACTGAGATATGACTAAGGAGTTAATCAGGGCAATTTTTCCATAAATAGACAGGTATTTACCTCTCCATGGTTGCAGGATCTTGTCTATTTTTACAAGTTTTCTATTGAAATTCATTATGGAGAGCTTATTTATATATTTTGTCATATGAATACCAAGTATGTCTACTTCACCATCAGCCTGTTTTATAGGTAAACTGCAGGGTAATGTAAAAGTTTTTTAAAGATCCAATACGTAATATTGTACACTTATCATAATTATGTTTTAATCCAGAGAGTACGGAAAAGTTATCAAGATCTTCAATGAGACATTGCGGACTTAATATAAAACTTGAGTCATCGGCATACATGGACACCTTTGTTTTTAAGCCTTGGATTTCTAATCCTCTAATGTCCATATTCTGCCATGGAGCTGAGAGCTGAGATTTTTTCATTTTTTATTTAATATTCTGCCATGGATAATGCTGTTTTGCTCAAACATAATATCAAAATGGATACTGCTAAATTGATTGTTTTGTGAATTTTCAATTCTCCCTGACTGTCTAGCTGAATATTATTATAATAGTTTTTTTTACACAACACTTAGGTGGCCCGCCCAAGAATTACAATGGCAGAAAAATCCCTGCACTTGAGGAGAAGAGGAAGAAAAGGGATAGAGGTGGAGAGAGAGAGAAAGCCGAGGGTGCACTGCCGCTGTATGTGAAAGGAGGACAAAGGCCCAGTCCAAAGCCCTGACACCATGTGAAATCCTTTGTAAAAACAACTGTAATTAGAAGGCAGAGCCTGCTTTTGTGCCAAAGGGCTTTGTGAGGGTGGTACTGGTGGGTTGGGAGGTTACTTCCCAGTCCAAGGCTGGAGTAAGGCTGAAGAACAACCCTCTGTTAATTGGGTTCTAAGAATCCTTTCCCCTTGTCTTCTGAAACATACACATCTAGGTTTTTTTTTTGGTGTGTGTTCTGGGATTGTCAAAGATATGGCCTAGCAATTCATTGTGCCCCAAAATAAGTTTGTTCTTGATCATCACGATAATAGGCCTATTCCATCCTTAGAGGACTTGAAAGGAAAGAACAAACCATTTATCAGCAAATGACAAAAATGTCACTCTTCTATCAGTCTGTCAAAGTGAGTATAGAACAGGTGCTTGTGATCTCATCTACACCTCCAAGCTGCCCATCAACACCTCTCAGAGGAATGTAGATTAGCATTACGGCCATCCAGCTACACCACCCCGGTATCTCTTTAATTTCAAGGTTTCTCCAGCCTTTTTTCATGTTTATCTTCTCTTCTGGGACATGAAGCAGGTCATATGGCTACAGCATGTAGCTGGTTGGGGTTTCACTTTCTCCTGCTACTCCAGCAACTCCTTGCACTTGTTCTTTGGTCCCTTGAATCTCCAGCTAGACAACGAGGATAATTCAGCACAAAGGCTATTCTTCTAACTGTCTGTGGCCATAGGGAGAAGTGAAGCCTCAGTTTGTGTGTATAAAGTTTAGTGTACTTTAATAAACGTACAGATTTAGGCCCAACCTAGAGTGTTCTCTTTAGGCCTTGTCTAACTCTGGCAGTAAGTCCTGGCCATCCCTGCGGACTTGGGGAGTGTTAATCGGGTGGGAGATGTCCGTCCTCACTCTGGAGGTGTCAGAGGTATTTGGTTTCCCTTGGTTTCCGAAACGTAGACTCACAGAAGCCACATAGCAATGTCAGCAATGCTGCAAGATGAGAGCGATACTACCCCCCCCCCCCCCCCATTACCACATGCAGGGGTAACTGCAATGCACAATGGGGTTGTAACATTATCTGACGGATGGTTCCTGCCTGATTTCAGCTTTCACGATTGCCTATTAGGTCACCGTAAATGTGCTTCCAAATCAAAACGAGTTGGATCATGTTTAATTTATAGCAGGAAACCTTTTGTGCAGTGCATGTTTTTTCTCTCAGCTGTTTGAAGTTTTATGTCCATGGAATGTGCAAGAGGGAGCGGCTTTGGCTCTTTACCTTGGGCATTTGTGCTGCATTTTGTTTAAGCGTAGGCCTAAATGTATTCTGCATCTGTGCAAACCTGAACGTGTATCTTTTGTAAGGGATCCTTCAGTTGTCCTACAGTATTTTCTGTCACCCTAGTACTTTCAATATTGCTTTGACCCTTGCATTTAGGAAGTACAAGCTCCAATAGAGCAGGCTATTGCAAAACTTTATCACATTTCCATTGGTGCGCCAAATTATAACAGGGAACATGAAACAGAAAACCCGTTCTTACAACTGTCTTACTCCAAGTCCATTCCTGGAAGTGTTTAGAAACCTCTCTCTCCTTTTTTTTCTTTCATTGTTGGCTGACCCCGTCAGTTTGATGAACTGTGGGTGATCAGTGCTGGGACCAGTATGCTTTGATTACAGCTTCATCCCGTTACTGTGCCCTTTGATGTGGTTTCCCTGCAGTCCAGGGCCACAGTGGCCGCCAGCCAGCCTCTTGTTATTTCAAAGGGGGCATCCTCGCTCGACTCGGATGGCCAGGGCTGACCAGGCAGATGACCACCACAGGCATGGCTGGATATTGATACACCAGGCTTTAGTGTGATAATCCTAGCCACTCATGAGGTTTAATGGGGCTATAGGCTCTGCACTTCAACCATAAAGCGTTTATTCACACTGAGCTAACTAGCCCGTAATGCAGTGGTTCCCAAACTTTTTCACTCAGCCCCCCCTTCCAGCATTGGCGAACATCCCCCGCTCCCCCGCGCACAGCACTGTTCATGACACAAACTGTTTACACCCCTCGTTGATGGAGAGAATTGAGCAGATTTCAAGCTTATTTTCTGCAACTCTACACATTTTGTCATTGGGTGCAAAGAACATTTAGCAGTTTTGAAGCAAATTTTCTTACCATTTTATACATTTTGCCATGTCTAATGTGTATTCCTGTGATATTTGAGTGACTAAAAAATTACAACATGGACATTTCTGACAAGTTATGTCTCTCTAAGATATGTAATGACTGACATGACAAGAGGAACTGATGATGCACTACCCAATTTCTAAATGACACCCTGTGCATTCTACTATTACAACTTTGAAGAGTAAGTTTAAAGCCGGACTGAGGTCCCCCTGCGCCCCACAGGTTGGGAACCACTGCTGTAATGTACACTCAACTGTATATGAATAGGTAATAATCATGTTTGGTCACACGCACAGGCTTTGTTGTTGAGTGGGACTTTCTTGGTACTGTGTGATGTAATTTATTCAAATTGCTTGTTATTATTTTCTTTGTGTCTACAGTAACCTACATAATGTAGTGTAGGCCTACTGTATTTTTGCTTTGCAAGTAGGCTTACGTTAGGCTATATTGTTTTTGTTGGCTAGTAATCACTTAAACAGGGTGTTTATCGAAAGATTTGTGTTGGATGTTCTGCTAGGTTAACATTAGTATAGCTCATTGAAACTACAGATGTACATAACAAACCACAATGTAGGCCTATACAGCAGTTAGGACTCAATGAAAGTTGACCTGAAAGTTTGCTGCTGGTAAAGAATGGTAAACACAACTGTTCTAAACAAAGAAAACCTAGGTACTTTCCTTGGAGCCAGCACCCTACTGCAGTGCATATTATGGTGTGCTATATGAACTGTGTCCTGATGCTGGCGGACAGCTGAAATGAAAGCCAGGTATAGCCTCTCCCTTTCCATGATTCCATGTGAGGAATAACCCACCCCGCTGAGCAGAATGCTCTGAGCACAGAAAGTGTCCAAAGATTTTCCAACAGTCCGGAAGACGAGCTCTTTCCATTTTTCATCTTTTCAATGTGGGAAAGATTGTGATATTGCATGGTGGTGTAATGGAGACATGCAACATGGGCACAAAATGTTCTTGAAATAGTCCAAAGGATATGGTAAACATTTTATTGTGTGGCGGCGGCCCAACTGTTGGTTGGGTATGGTTTTATCAGAAAGTCCACAGTGTGTTTTGAATCAAACCACAGTTATTTCAAGGGAATGGGCAGGGCAGAGAGGTCTGACCTAAAGGGAGGTCTGAGCAGAAGGGGAGTATATTTTAGGGAGTTATTACATTATAGGACCCAGCCAAAAGACAGAACACAGCTGGACTGTAATCTTTAATTTGGTGTAGGCCATGACGTGGGTGGAGTCATAATGAAGTGTTTTGAGGTAAAACAAAAAGTTGTATTGATACCAAAACCGTGATTATTTCACGACTTAATTTTATTGGTCAGTTTCATTTGTAAACTTGGTGTTAGGTCATTATTCTCTCTTACACATCCCTCTGGCTGGAAATCCGCGTTATAATGCGCATTACATTTAAAAGTATAATTTCCAATTGAGCCGACATACAGTATGCAGCGTTTATCTTGAATGCAGATAGGCGACAAAGCGCGATCGGATTGAATCCTGGCCTTAGAAACCTCTCAATAATAGTCAGTGATTGTCTGAATAACATCCTAAATAAGCTGCTCAGAAGATTTTCATTTTCCTGTCGTGATTATGAAATAAATCAGACTCATAACACATTGTTTCTAGTCTAGTTTGTTTTGCTGTTTACTAGCTAGTAGCCTCGTCGAAAAACGACGTGATTTTAAAGGTATGGCAACGCGAGACACATGCCGCGTTCAGAACAACTGAGAACTCGGAACTGAGAACTGGGAAATCTCCAACTTCCTACTTCAGTGCATTTGAAATAACTGGGAACTGGAAAAAAGGTGCTGAGATTGAGAAAAATCGATTATAACGGTAATCAAACTCGGAGTTCCAACTCCAGTCCCCCAGTTGTTTTGAACGCGGCATAACTAGCTAGTGATGGTAATACTACTACTGATGATGATGATGATGATGCTGGACCTCCGTTCTTCCAGCTGCTGTGTGCTGCAGAGGCCTTGATTGGGTTAAAAGTCGACAAGCATCATCACGAACATCCTATCAGTGGGCTAGTGCGCAGTCCCACACCCAGACCACCGCCTGCGTTTACGGAGACAGGGTGCATGTATGTGTCATTCCGGCAGTCCGCTTCTCAGTGAGAAACGACCTTCTTTCGCCGCGACGTGTTGCTCTCTTTCTGAGTGTTTTGTTAAACTAGTGGTGGATACTGTAAACGTAATCCGTTTTCGGTTAATACATTCAATTTAGACGAGCACGAACGAAACGCAGGCATCCAGAGCTTGAACACTTCGATAAGGTACCGTATCAAAAATTCGTTAAATGTCTGCTGTGTATCGATCCTCTGAAAAAATACTGTTTTAAAATCCATAATCTTAATGGTTATACATGTATATTTGTGTCTTGTTCCAACTGTTTTGGCTACTAAAGTGGGAGTTTAGGATACGATATAGATAGCGGATTCCTTCTCCGCTGTTACAAGGTATTGGAACGAAATAATGAAAAGTGATGTTTCGCTGAATGGGATGCACCGGTCTTTTGCTGAACGCTGGTGTAGATTCCTATCGGAATGTTTTTTTAGACGCGTTTAGCCTCATCATGTAACCTACATAACTTTAGTTGATCAACATTATATTTGGTAGGCTAATATGGCCATACATCGACATAACAGAAAAGCTTATTCAGTGTGACCGCAGCTTAGTTAAAACGTTAGTGGTCACGCAGCCTACTTTTAAAGTTGAAACAAAACGAAATTTTACAAAAAATCATTTAATATGGTTTCATATCTCATAGTGATGCAACATTGTAGTTTATTTTCTTATTTAATCCTAATGCTCTCTCTGGAGCAATGTATTTTAATACATTATGGCTAATGTATAAAATAGAAAAAATAAATATGCTGCTTGTCTTCATTTCAGCTTCACATTGATTGGTCAAGGCATGATGACGGTATGACACCAAACCAGCTTATTTACCTATTTAACTTGATACAATGCAGTAGCCTTGAGCGAGAACGCCATATAGGTATGTAAAACCCAGCTGTGGAAATGGGCCAAAGTTTCAGGCTTGTCATAAGCTGCTCAGACACTGTTAGAATATGAATGTCAAAGTCCTCAGTCCTCTCAGGCATGTACTTGTAGTTTCCAGGATACATTCTGTTATTAGGCGGAAGTTATTAACTGTCTTGACTGAGTCCTTTTATTAATGATTGTCCTATTAGCTTTAAATAAAGGGATGAGGTACTTTGCCTCCTGCTGCATACCTCGTAGTTGCACAGGTTCACCCCAAATGAATCACAAACTCAACATGAATGCAGAAAAATGCATCCGTTATTCTAAACCTTTGCAGTTTCCACAAACCTCATTGTGTCGGTCGTAAGCATAGTGTGACCGTCAGTTCTTAAAACCAAAATCTGTAACATCCCAGTGTTTGCAGATACACACAAAAAAATGTATATATAAACAGTTTATTAATTAAATAATTGTTAAGGACATGTCGTCAGTGTTCCTTTTTAGGACAGTCGTTCCACACTGTAATATGTCCGTTGTTTCCTGAGGGGTACAGACCCCTGTTTGTGTCAGACTACAGACTGGCCTAGATGTCTCACCTGGATTTCAGCGCTCAGTATTGGAGCCCACACAGCCATCTAAATTCCTGTGGCCGTGGAGCAATGTTAAAGGAAGATGTGTACAGGTAGAGAGAGGGACGCAACTGATTTTTTTAGCCAAGCATAGTCATGTTTTTCATATCACAGTTCATATCACAAAGATCCAGGCTACTCTCTTAAGTCTCTTTTTCATACTTAATCATTTCATTGCCAGCTTTTCAGCTTTTCTATCATTGTTGGTAACTTGTGATTTTTGGGAAACTAAAAACGTAACCTTCATTTCCCCTGCACTGCCTGCTATTCGGAGCCCTTCCGACAGAGCGAGATTGAAGTTCTCCTTCCCCCCCCCCCATTCCCACAGCTCTGACTCGACTGGGCTGTCAGTCTCATGTTACCCCCTACCTTATTCATGTTGAGGCATCGCAGAACACATTCATTCACATTCACTGCATCACGGCTGTTTCCCTGCATGGAGAAAAGATTTTCCTAGAAGGCTATATTATATATCCTAATGGGTGTCGGTTGAACACAATCACATCCAGTTTAGTTTGGCATCAATATATTTGATGTAGCCTACGATTGTGTGTGTGTGTGTACTGTGTTCGTATGCGATCACATGGAGCCAAGCCGAACTTGGAGAAATGGGTCCGTAGTGAGTTTGAGGGAACGTAATTTGCAAGAAGCTGTGTCATGTGTAAAGTTTGTCTTGACAGATGTGAATATTTTAAAATGCAAAATTTCTACAAGGTACGGTAAAGAAAGTAGCCTTTAAAAAAGTTGCATAGTTTATCAAATAGGAAAATAAAGAAGAATAGAAGCCACATTCAGTAGATTTGTTTTTTAAGGCAATATTTATGCGTTATGATATGGTAGTAATAATGTGTTGTGATGTACAGGGGGATTTTCTGCACTGCAGTACATTTCCATCTAGTGCAGTTCCATGTCTATCTCTCGGTCCTAGGCGTGATGTGGATGAAGTAGACCGTACTGCGTGGGAACTAGTGAGAAGTCGTTTTTTTCTCCCCACCTCAGCCTTTAGTTATTGTAGGGAGATGAGGTTCTCTCAGGACTCCCCGTCACATTGACTGAGAGAGATGTATTTATCTGGGTTCACGTCAAATCTGTTTCAGCGGGGGTTGGTGTTTGGTAACCTTCCAACTTAACAACCAACCATAACCGTGCATTACCTGTGAAAGGCAATTCACTACTTAAAAAAAAAAATCTTACTCCAAAATGTCCCAACTGAAGTCATTTTATATTACACATAGCCTGAAAGTATTCTGTAGTAAGAGTCATAGGGGCTGAAATGCTAGCAACTTGAACACTTGAAGACCTCTGTTTTAATCTTATTCTGTTGGAAATGTTTCATACTTTTCATAATGTAGAAATAGCCTATCTCATGCTCCCTGAACAGAGTCTGCCAATTCATACCCTATCGTGTCGTATCCATACCTTATAAATCACACTATTCAGACAAAAATGGCAGTGAGGAAGGTAGAGAAATATGGTAAAGTGACTAATATTTCCCATTTAGCTTTAATTCAGAAAATCAATGAGGATTGATCACTAATTAACTTTGTGTTGCTTGTATCTGTTCCCAGTCTCCTCCTGGCCTAGAAAGAACAAGTTAATTATCTGTTTTCCTGACTGGTCATTGCATTCTGTTTTGATCTGAGTTTTGAGTGTGAACCCTTGTACTGTTTACTGTCTCATTCTCTCCCCTTCGCCCACGCTGCTCCCTGGCTCCAGGCCTCCTTTCCTCTCGTTGCCCCACTCAGCTCAGCTCACCAGCTCTGTGTGAATAGAGTCAATGTTCATCTGAATGTCAACATGACTAGCTACAGTTAAGAGCTAACTATTGGCCTGTCTGCTTTACCTCCCCTTTTCCGTTTATGTTCTGCAGAGGAGTGGCAAACACTGCACCAGGCCGGCAGGAGGAGGGCGATGGCCCTGAGTGACGCCAATGGTGACCTCCTGCTCCTCAGCAATGGCAGCCTGTCACCCAGCGTCACCACGACGGCCAGCGGCCCAGAGGCCAGTGCGAGCCTCAGCAGCACGGAAAGAGGGGACGTCACCGTTGTTTCCACACCCAGAACACAGCAGAGGCAGAGGCACCAACCAAGGCCAACACCACCGCACAAGGAGCCCCAGCAGAGATCCAGAGTGAGTCAGAATGGAGGCATCATCAAGCAGAACGGTTCCCTAAGGGCCCCTTCCTCTTCCTCCACCTCCTCACACCTCACAGACTCTCAAAGGTTGTCCAAGCTCCTGCCCTCCACAACTTCCTTCCCCTCTTCTCCTCCGCTGTCTCCACCTCCCCCGTGCTGCCACCGCTGCCCATTCCATCCCCCCCTGTGCTGCCACGGCAACCAGCAGGAGTGCCACATCTTCCAGACCCATGCCCCTGCCCTGCCCCTTCAACCGGGCTCCTGCTGCCTGCAGGCCTCTCCTCCATCCCTTTGTTTACACCACCGCTGGCAGGAGCACCTCCAGAACCAGCCCAATGTGGCTGGCCTCAGGTACGTGTGTGATGACTGTGTGTTTCTGTGTGTACGCCGGTTCGTGCTTCTCTCTGCCACGGGGTGGCCTTAGGCATATCTCTATTACCCTGCCTCTCCAACAGAAGCCCTTTCATTGCGTTTCCTTGCTGAATGGGTGCTGACTGAATGCTTACTAACATATCACAGTATTTAGGGATAATGTTAGGGGTGCTATGTAGTACCATTATGTACATGGCTGTTTAAGAATATGTACATGCATGTAACTGTAGCCTTGAATTCTTCCCCAGAGGAATGTGTTTTGAGTCAACTGTTTATGTAGGGTGGGTTTTCAGTTTTGATAGTGTGATATCTGAAACATTTTCAACATTTGACATGGTTAAATAGTAATTTTGCATTACACCATGTCAGTCATGTAACTGCTTGCATGCTACAGAATTGGACCCTGTATTGAGAAATCAATACATAGTTAGAACTGCCCTTTTCTCCTAACACATATCTAAATTCAGCTCTATAATCCCTCTGCCTGCCTGTTGACCCATGCCTGATTGTTCTGTTGTGTGGAGGTCAAGGTGATTTCCTAGGGAGATAACCTGTGGTCCCAGGGGTGCCAACCCAGCAGATGCAGGGAGGAGGAGGGGTCAGCCATCCAGGCACCCAGGGAGCACAATACCAGCCCCAGAGCCACCCCCTCTGCACCCCCCAACCCCAATGAAAGAGAGCTTTGAGAGCCCCAGGGGCTGCAGGGCCGCTGTCCCTCCTCAGGCCCCAGCCTGTCCCGTCAATCCACAGGGACTGTCCCCCTGGCCTCTCCCAAGCCTCCGCTCGCTCATCAGCATTGAGGCTCTTCTAGGACAGGTGCTGATGGTCTGGGTGTCCTTTCATGGTCTGGGTGTCCTTTTTCCAAGGCAAACACAATGCAGACAGTACAAACACACAGCTCAGCCAGACGAGATAATCTCTACAAGTATGTCTGGCCGGGGACAGAGGTTTCCTCCATGCAGCATCTCCCTGTTGTCATAACTCAAATCATTTTGCGTATTTTAACCCCTGTAACTGCCATTTCCTGCAATCTAGAACAAACAAAAAATTGCCATTAGGGTGTGGTGTCCGGCCTTAAATTATAACAAATAAAGTAAAATATATATATATGTACACATATATACTTACTGTTCAAAAGTTTGGGGTCACTTAGAAATGTCCTTGTTTTTGAAAGAAAAGCACATTTTATGTCCATTAAAATAACATCAAATTGATCAGAAATACAGTGTAGACATTGTTAATGTTGTAAATGACTAATGTAGCTAGAAACAGCAGATTTTTTTAAATGGAATATCTACATAGGTGTACAGAGGCCCATTATCAGCAACCATCACTCCTGTGTTCCAATGGCACGTTGTGTTAGTTAATCCAAGTTTATCATTTTAAAAGGCTAGTTGATCATTAGAAAACCCTTTTGCAATTATGTTAGCACAGCTGAAAACCATTGTTCTGATTAAAGAAGCAATAAAACTGGCCTTTAGACTAGTTGAGTATCTGGAGTATCAGCATTTATGGGTTCGATTACAGGCTCAAAATGGCCAGAAACAAATAACTTTCTTCTGAAACTTGTCAGTCTATTCTTGTTCTGAGAAATGAAGGCTATTCCATGCGAGAAATTACCAAATAAATCGAAGATCTCGTACAACGCGGTGTACTACTCACTTCACAGAACAGCGCAACCTTGCTCTAACCAGAATAGAAAGAGGAGTGTTAGGCCCCGCCCGGTGCACAACTGAGTAAGAGGACAAGTACATTAGAGTGTCTAGTCTGAGAAACAGACGCCTCACAAGTCCTCAACTGGCAGCTTCATTAAATACTACCCGCAAAACACCAGTCTCAACGTCAACAGTGAGAGGCGACTCCGGGATGCTGAGTTCCTCTCTCCAGTGTCTGTGTTATTTTGCCCATCTTAATCTTTTCTTTTTATTGGCCAGTCTGAGATATGGCTTTTTCTTTGCAACTCTGCCTAGAAGGCCAGCATCCCGGAGTCGCCACTTCACTGTTGACGTTGAGACTGGTGTTTGCCGAACATACACAGTGCATTCGAAAAGTATTCAGACCCCTTGACTTTTATCAGATTTTGTTACGTTACAGCCTAAATGTAAAATGGATTAAATTGTTTCCCCCCCTCTCATCAATCTAAACACAATACACCATAATGACAAAGCAAAAACAGGTTTTTAGAATTTTTCGCAAATATATAAAAATACAAAACTGAAATATCACATTTACATACGTTTCAGACCCTTTCATTAGTTCTTTGTTGAAGCACCTCTGGCAGTGATTACAGCCTCGAGTCTTCTTGGGTATAAAGCTACAAGCTTGCTAGACCTATATTTGGGGAGTTTCTCCCATTCTTCTCTGCAGATCCTCTCAAGCTTTGTCAGGTTGGATGGGGAGCGTTGCTGCACAGCTATTTTCAGGTCTCTCCAGAGATTTTCGATCGGGTTCAAGTCCAGGCTCTGGCTGGTCCACTCAAGGAAATTCAAAGATTTGACCCGAAGCCACTCCTACGTTGTCTTGGCTGTGTGCTTAAGGTCATTGTCCTGTTGGAAGGTAAACCTTCGCCCCAGTCTGTCCTGAGCACTTTGGAGCTTGACTAGTCTCCCAGTCCCTGCCGCTGAAAAACATCCCCACAGCATGATGCTGCCACCACCATACTTCACCGTAGCGATGGTGCCAGGTTTCCTCCAGACGTGACGCTTGGCATTCAGGGCAAAGAGTTTATTCTTGGTTTCATCAGACCAGAGAATCTTGTGTCTCATGGTCTGAGAGTCCTTTAGGTGCCTTTTGGCAAACTCCAAGTGGACTGTCATGTGCCTGATTGGTGGAGTGCTGCAGAGATGGTTGTCCTTCTGGAAGATTCTCCCATCTCCACAGAGGAACTCCGGAGCTCTGTCAGAGTGACTATCGGGTATTTGGTCACCTCCCTGACCAGGCTCTTCTCCCCCGATTGCTCAGTTTGGCCGTGCGGCTAGCTCTAGGAAGAGTCTTGGGGGTTCCAAACTTCTTCCATTTAAGAATAATGAAGGCCACTGTGTTCCTGTCAACCTTCAATGCTGCAGAAATGTTTTGGTACCCTTCCCCAGATCTGTGCCTCGACACAATCCTGTCTCGGAGCTCTACGGACAATGCCTTTGACCCCATGGCTTGGTTTTTGCTCTGACATGCACTGTCAACTGTGGGACCTTATATAGACAGGTGTGTGCCTTTCCAAATCATGTCCAATCAATACAATTTACCACAGGTTGACTCTAATCAAGTTGTAAAAACATCTCAAGGATGATCAATGGATACAGGATGCACCTGAGCTCAATTTCGAGTCTCATAGCAACATTTCGAGTCTCATAGCAAAGAGCTTTAATTTTACGTAGTGGCCAGTCCACAAGGTGACGCATTTAGCAAGTCGTTTTCTCCGCCTTCCTGCAAACCACAGACTGAACTATATTTTACACTGGAGCCATGTAATGCTTTCCTTAATCATTTATTTACTTTGTGTATTTTGTTATTTATCTCCAACTCCACAGCATACAAAATAGAAGATAAATATTGCAGTTGTAATTATTTACTCATGTCAGCTCCTCTTTATAGTTACGGAGAGGTTCATTTGTGTAAGACTATCTTTTCGCCTGGAAATTTCCTACCGAATTGAGTTAGATCCCTGTATCTTCATTAGAGAAATGTCTTCTGTGGCTGTGAGAGATTAGGTATATACTCGTATCAGGTGCCGGTGTGCGCACAGCAAACTCCATCCACGCACATTAGGCAGTTGGGTGGGCAAGGTGTGGCAAAGGATATCATTGCAGCCATTTGGATGCATTCGCTGGCATCTGTGGCTTTCGTAAAAAAAATAAAAAAATATTCCGTGTCTGAATAAAGAGCTGATGTTCCTCAGCCACTGTATTTAGTAAATAGGTCCCTCTTGTTCTGTGATGACAGGTTTGAATTACAGGCCGATGTTGAGTTGCTCTCAGTTCCAATCCCCTGTACAGTAGTATTGTGTCTCCAGAGAGATTGGAGATGGAAAGATAAGAGGGAAGGATAAGCCTGGCTGTCTGGTACACAGTCTCCGAGTCCCTGACTGGCCCCAGACGTTCAGGGCTTTGGGCCTCTCCTTTTACCGTCGTGTTGGAGCACAGTGCGCCAAAGAATCCCTCCTCGCATGGAGGGAGAGGCTTTTTAATGCCTTGGTAATTTGAGGGTACGCAGTCAGACAAGATCGTGTCAAATATCAATTTGATCTCAAAGGCTGTGATCCGTGAGATTAGGCAGGGGATTACGTGTATGATTACAGCACTTGGCCGTTACGCCCTGCTTTATAGAGGCCCCCTCCTCTTCCCCCTCCCGATATAAGGTTGCACTGGAGTTTCTTCCTCAGGCATTTCAGGCCTTTGTGTGTTTGTCCAAGAACTACACATTTAGGAACTACAGTATATAACTCCTGTTGAGATACATGGAAAGTATTAATCCACCCATTGTAAAATTATAGTCTCTCTTTCTGTGTGTATGTGTTTTACTCTGAGAAGTAAATGGACTTATCCTTGAATGTCATGTCCAAAATCCACTATTAAGGAAAAGGCCAGCTCAGCAGATCTGTTGAGAAGATGAAGGATCTCTCTGTCTGGGTCTGGGAAATGCATTAAGATTGGCAGTGCCTGAATGGTAAGATTATCCTTCATGGTGACTTTTTTTTTATTTTTTATGATTTGAGGATCAGGGGGAAACAGTCAGAGCAGAGGATGAGTCTGAGTCTGTGAACTTGAAGTCAGTCAGTCAGTCAGGCGTTTGACTGCAGTTAGCCTCATCTCAATAGGTTTTCAGGTGTTGGTTTCTTCCACGCCTTTAATTGTCTTGATAGAACACTCTCAAGGCACCTTTCAGCTCTTGCTGCTCTCCCAGAGAGAGAGAGAGAACGAGAGAGCTGCATCTACCTGTGCTGCCGAGACTGGCCTGACCTTCCAAGGCTGAACAACCCCCAAAGAGCCCGCTGACACTGAACTATTCAGGGTCATGTCATGTTTGTAACCTCTCCCTTCACACTCCACTCACCCGGGGAAGGGTTTTGCCCATGCGTTGCTTCCTGCTACAGTACATTCATGTTATTGTAGCGGCCACAAGTTTGGATTGGTTTCATGCTTTCTCAGATAGCAGGCATATTTTTATTATCTCACACGTGTTTGATTTTGTACCAAGTACCATTTTTTTTGTTTCCATGGTGTGCAGGAAAACCTATAAAAACATGACACCTCATCCAGCTGGAATGTTTCATCATATTGGATGAATTAAAAAAAATCCTATCAGTTGAATACGCAATTATGACTAGGGGCCATATATGGAAATATATGGAAAATCAAGGCAGAAAAGCCTTGATATGAATGCATAGACCATCTTTTTTTTAAATCACGCCTCAGATATCTTTTACCCAGTGAGAGATCATTTTTGGAGACATTAACTAATATGCCAAGCTGTCTGACAGCTGCAAGCCCCAACCGGCCAGGCGGCCTGAAATTGATCTTTGTGCTATGGATTTCAGGGTGTCAGTTTGACAAGGCTTTGCACATTATCAAGAATAACAACTGTTTGCTATGCCTGCTGCGGTCTGAGGGGGCCTGGAGTCCTGGACCTCGATGTGAACCCCTGTGAAGTAGCGGCAGGGCTCTTCACGCTACCGTTTTATCCATTTGGCCCATTAACCACTGTACAGAGACATCCATCACGCCCAGCCTCAGCCTTGACTGATGAAGAAGCACCCTGGTGTCTCTGGGGAGATCAGGGGAAAGGAGAGATGAGCACTGCCTGCCCCAGGAAGACACAAAATATGAGGGAAGGAGGGAGGGAACCACCCAGTTTGCTTCCAGAGCCTTCCATTGGCTTCTTAGAACAGGTCTGCATCTATGTGGAGTGAGTTAAGCACAGGCAGTAGTCTAGTACACCACAGCACACCCTCCTGATCAACGTGTGTGTGTGTGTGTGTGTGTGTGTGTGTGTGTGTGTGTGTGTGTGTGTGTGTGTGTGTGTGTGTGTGTGTGTGTGTGTGTGTGTGTGTGTGTGTGTGTGTGTGTGTGTGTGTGTGTGTGTGTGTGTGTGTGTGTGTGTGTGTGTGTGGCAAGGATTTAGCCTGCTACATGAGTACAGGGAGGAGCTCCACTGACAGACAGGTCAACACTACCCTGTTTCTGCCCTCAGAGTTGCTATGTTGTACATAGTGTTTTTACCCCATGCATACCTTTACCCAGGATCAACCGAATTGGGCCAAAAAGCTTCTCCCCCCCCCGGGACAATTTATCACCTGCTTTAACACTGAGACACTTCTGCCTGTTGTAAAACTTGAGAAATGGGACCCTACTGGCCTCTTACTTCAGCAGTTAATTTGCTGGTGAAGTTGACAATCTGGGTCTCTTAGAAGCTTGTAAGCCGCTTTTGTTGATTTTAGACGTTTTCACCTGAAGAAACCCAACTTAATGCTCTCATCCACGGGTTAGGGAGTGAGAGGGCTTCGGGGGGGTGAGAGTGATTCGGGGGGGAGGGGCAGCTGACTCCCGTACATGCATGGAAAATAACAGGAGGGGTGAGCTCCCAGTGCCCCTGCTCCAGACTGCTCCAGTCCATGCTCTATACTGTATGGCCCCTGAGCATGGGGCAAAGCAAAGCCCATAAAGGTACCCACCCAAGCCATACTATCCTATAAACCAGGATCAAAGCTGGATCTGAACAGCACTCTGTCATAACTTCAAATTTGGTTGCTCTTTTTTCTTTCTTCTTCTGGTAGAGAGAGCAGTTAGTGAGGCTTTATTACTGGTCTTCTTCTGGTAGAGAGAGCAGTTAGTGAGGCTTCATTTCTGGTCTTCTGGTAGAGAGAGCAGTTAGTGAGGCTTCATTACTGGTCTTCTGGTAGAGAGAGCAGTTAGTGAGGCTTCATTACTGGTCTTCTGGTAGAGAGAGCAGTTAGTGAGGCTTTATTACTGGTCTTCTGGTAGAGAGAGCAGTTAGTGAGGCTTCATTACTGGTCTTCTGGTAGAGAGAGCAGTTAGTGAGGCTTCATTACTGGTCTTCTTCTGGTAGAGAGAGCAGTTAGTGAGGCTTCATTACTGGTCTTCTGGTAGAGAGAGCAGTTAGTGAGGCTTCATTACTGGTCTTCTTCTGGTAGAGAGAGCAGTTAGTGAGGCTTCATTACTGGTCCTCCCACGGCTGACTCGGCTCCCTGGGGATTAGGCCTAATGGAAGATTTGATAACTTTTGTAATGCTTTATAAATAGTTACTAGCATGTAGTGTGATCCCGTATAATGCCCTTTTAACAGCCTGTCCTAATGGTATTTAAGTTGAGGCACAATCCCTCAATCATGTATGTGCAGAATTGCATTGTATATTTAGTTTATAATGGTTCAAAACCAGTCTTGAGAATACACTGTACTATTCTTCCTGGATTCAATTAATATTCAAACATTTAACATAACAATGCATGCAGCTTGATGTACTAACGTCATTCTGATATACTGTAGATGTGAAGGTTCTTATGAATCACTTCGTTTTTTTCTCTTAGTTTCTTCAGCCTCTGCGCACTTGGTGAACATAGCTAATGGTTGGAATTTTCCAGCTCGGCCACCCCCCCCATCCTCACACTCACTCTCTCAGCTCAGGGAGGACAGGTCAGACTTCATTACTGGCCTCTAACTGACGCTCAGCCCCAACAGCCGCTGGCCCTGGTCTGCAACTCACCAGACGGCTGTGTCACCAGACACTTCCAAGATGTCACAGCGCCGTCTCGCCAAACCCTCTTTGTCAAGAGCTGCGGTTAGAGCTGGAGAGCCTTCAGACACTGTGGCCTTAGATGGCCCGGAGAGAGCAGAGAACATGGATAGAATAGTATAAAGAGGAGGTGGGAGGGATGAACATGTATCTCTTTACACAAAAGATACCCTGATATCTCTGTGAGATCAGTCCCAGGACAACAAACGGGCGTGCTGGATCAAAGAGACCCAGGCAGGAGCTAGAGGCACTGCTGTGCTTGAAACTGGATATTGTAGGTAAACAAAGAGGAATATGTGGTGCTTGGGCTGGGCTTTTTACATGAGTTTACCTTTCTGTCTAGACATGTATGCACCTGATCACGTATCAAGTCTTAATGGAGGGCGTATCTTGAAATTGGGCCAAATGATGAGTAAATAAGAATTTGCCTAGTTAAATAAAAAATGTAATAAAAAAATGAGGGGGAGGTTTCTCTCAAAATGGCCGCCACTACAGGCAGGGAACTCTAGCCTGGTTACCATTCTGTTTAACTGCTCTAGCCAGCATGACAACTGCAACAGAGTTGGCTAATGCAGCAACAGTGTGTCAACTAGGGGTGGGCAGCTCATGTCAATCATGCGAAACTCCCAGATCTCGTACCAAGCAGCTTCCAGGACTTAATAAGTTGTTGGACGTCTTCATAAAGGCACTGGGAGAGGAGTTGATGGGTCAGCACAGCTGCTTGCCATTGGTTCCGCTCCTTGACTTTGTGCAGTAGAGAAATCCCGGTCATGCAAGAAGCAAATGGTAACACAGCCTCCCGTCTTGCAGAAGCCCGGTCCTCAAGGTCTGAATGCGGATGTTGGATGTGATGTGTTGGGGCTGGTTGGGCTGGCAGCTGAAAGCTATTGGTTCCACTGCTGGAGGTCTTGTGCAGCCTATTGTACCGAATGTGTTCAGCAATAGAGACTTTGACCTGTTGTTCTGCTACAGGAATAGGCCAACATGCAACACACTCATCTAGTACTGCCTCCTGTTGGATCTGTGTCAAGACTGACATGAAGTCCATCATAATGACTATGAAATTAAAGGTATTGGTATTGGTGGTATATTGTAGAAATTATTGCTAAAACCGGTTAAACTGCTCATCATGGATCTAGTCTATTGAGCAAATAACTTATGAACACCATAAGCAACTACATTAATAATTCATGACATGGACATACTTATTGACATAATGACTTATCGGTATTGGTAATTCGCCCTGCTCGGCCTAGTTGACAATGTCTGTTGGTTGGTGCAGTGCCGGGTTGGTGCAGGGTTGGTGAAGGCATGTGCAATACCCATACATTCTTTGGGGTTGGTTCTGAAGCCCCTGGACTCAGGGGGTTAAGCTGGTTGCTATAGAGGGAGCGAGGCCACAGGATAATAAAGACATCTCTTGGACAGCTTGTAACTATTGGCTACAGTGTTGAAATCTGGCCTGTATGTCTGGAATTTGTACACGCCCATATTTCAATCCCAAGAATGTGGAGATGGCAGCTGTGACCTCCAGACCCGCTGCACTGGCTGATGTAGCTGTCCGTTTCCCTTCTACAAACACACAAACAAACAAACTGCGCAAAGACTTATTATACAGCAATAACCTCTTATTCAGACTCACATTTTCTCATACACGCTTGCATCCAGAGGCCTTGTTCTCTCCCCAAAATAACTATCAGAGACCTGTGCTGTGTAGATAGCTTGTAAATACAGTTTTACGAGCTTGTAAGAATTAATACTGTACCTCATAAATCTATTTAAGGTGTACAATGGAAGTTGATGAGCCCTGACTTTGGTGGCTACTCCCTGATGATCAGTACTTTTTTAAAACTCAACATTTCACTACTGTATGTTATGCCTATGATATTGTGCTGATATTTGTATTTCACCCTCAAGCCACTCTTACAATTCCATAACTTGAACAAGACTTTAATTGTGTGCAGTGTTCCAGTTAGTTTTAATCACAGGAGCAAATAATTGAGAGTTGACAGTAATTGGGCTGACTTGAGTACTTCATGCAGCCCCTTATTACAGAATATACGCTGTGTCTGTTAGCAGTTTCCCCCCCTCAGCTCTGTAACCCCTGACCCCTCTCTCTCCTCCCTTCACTCCACCACACGTCAACATGGCCACCGCGGCCTGACCTGGCTGCTGCTCCCAAGTAACTTTATTAATTAACCCTGTGATCCATAAACATTCCCCTTTCGGGTAAATAGAATAACATTTAGGAAGGGTAGCTGTTGTAAGTTTGTGGAAGAATTGTGGGAGTTTGTTTGAAGGGGACTGGGATCAGAGGAGGGGAGGAAACCTGACTCTGTGGGTTGTCATCCTGCTGGATTTAGAGCCTGTGATCATCAGTCAACGGATTTCTCCTCCCCACCCCAGCACCTCCTCTCTTCTCCTTTAGCGGATGTTTTTTCAAGGACATTAGTCTGCGTTTCTTCACATTACTACTCCCATTGACAGATTGGAAAAAAGAATTGAGACACAAAGCTGATATTTTTAATGTCAACTTCAATTCATATTCTAGGCCTATACTTTTTTTTTTTTGTTTTTAAAGATGTAAAAGTTTGCTTCATGCAAAAAACATGCTTGAAATAGTATCTGAGGATTCTGATGTCTGTCGTAAATCCAAAGTATAGGGCTACCTCTGTTTTAGACATCTTCTTATTCGTCTGAAATGTGGTCAGGGTTCGGAAAGTTGCAAATAGATCCAAAACAGATCGCGCAAATAAATAGGCAGCCGTGCTTTTTTTGATGGCTCCACGAGTAAAGATGCTTTATGAATCCAGTTCAACAATTTACAATAACTCTCCTTCGTTCTGGACCATATCTCCATCCCGAATTCCGCCGTTCGAGGCCCGTACATGGAAACTAACAGACAGCATAGAATAAATGAAGTTACAGATTTTTCCTTGGCAAACAATGCTAACTTAAGGTAGGGGGAATGTGTTTTTCATTTGGTATTGTTAGTATCAGGCTCTCGCATTTTAAAAGGTTGAATCACTGTCTACTTGAATGCAAAAAAAAATAGCAAAGAGTTTCACTCCAAGTTGGTAGTGTTAATGGGACTCAACTTGTGTCTACAATATGATGATTGTTCAAAGTCTGTGCCGTACAACATCTGGTTGTCATATTAACATGTCCAGCTAACTTTAAAGTGGATTTACTGCCTCCCCAGAAGTTACCCTGTGGTGAAAAATTCCTGCCAATAGCTTTTGTTCATCTGTGCTTCACAGTGCCATGGCAACCACTAATTATAGCATTCCATGGATTCCCTTTTAAAGGGGAGAAGGAGGAAAAATAGCCACCTCCTGGCACCTGTGTGCGTGCACTGTGATTGGCTAATGCAGAGAATCGTCTGAGCTCACTTCCCTGTTTTGGAAACTGATTTCCTTGTTTACGTTTCTTGTGTAATCTTACCTTGTCCATGATGTGGGCTGTGAGTTCTGTGCCAAATTGTGACCGTGGTAGTGCAATACTCATGCAGGTTGCAGTGAATAGAAGATTAGAATGAGGATGAACATGTCAAGGTTGCAGTGTAAAGTAATAATGTCTGTCGTCCCTAGGACATAATGTTAGGACAGTATGTCCACAGTTCTAGAGATTTCATAGCCACCAGCCTGTGTGTATGTGATCATGTGAGTCTGTCACTGCCATTCGCTGTCAGTTTGACCATTCAGAGTATACACTGAGTGTACATAACATTAGGAACACCTCCCTAATATTGCGAGTCACCCCTTTTGCCTTCCAACAGCCTCAATCCGTCAGGGCATGGATTCTACAAGGTGTCGAAAGTGTTCCACAGGGAGGCTGCCCATGTTGACTCCAATGCTTCCCACAGTTGTGTCAAGTTGGCTGGGAAACTGTTGAGTGTGAAAAGCCCACACTCAAACTGGTGTGACTGGCACCTACTACCATACCCCGTTCAAAGGAACTTAAATCTTTTGTCTTGCCCATTCACCCTCTGAATGGCACACACACACAATCCATGTCTTAGTTGTCTCAAGGCTTAAACTAAAGGTCGACCGATTATGATTTTTCAACGCCGATACCGATTATTGGGGGCCCAAAGAACTCGGATACCGATTAATCGGCCGATTTATTTATTTATTATTTTTTTATTTGTAATAATGACAATTACAACAATACTGAATGAACACTTATTTTAACTTAATATAATACATCAATAAAATCAATTTAGCCTCAAATAAATTATGAAACATGTTCAATTTGGTTTAAATAATGCAAAACAAAGTGTTGGAGAAAAGTAAAAGTGCAATATGTGCCATGTAAGAAAGCTAACGTTTAAGTGCCTTGCTCAGAACATGGGAACATATGAAAGCTGGTGGTTCCTTTTAACATGAGTCTTCAATATTCCCAGGTAAGAAGTTTTAGGTTGTAGTATTATAGGAATTATAGGACTATTTCTCTCTATATGATTTGTATTTCATATACCTTTGACTATGGGATGTTCTTATAGGCACTTTAGTATTGCCAGTGTAACAGTATAGCTTCCGTCCCTCTCCTCGCTCCTACCTGGGCTCGAACCAGGAACACATCGACAACAGCCACCCTCGAAGCAGCGTTACACATGTAGAGGAAGGGGAACAACTACTCCAAGTCTCAGAGCGAGTGACGTTTGAAACGCTATTAGCGCGCACCCCGCTAACTAGCTAGCCATTTCACATCGGTTACACCAGCCTAATCTTGGGAGTTGATAGGCTTGAAGGGGGGGGTGGGGGGGTGGGGGGGGGGCATAATTTGTGGAAAGTTCCAACAGGAATCTGTTCCAAAAAACGTAAAGTAAAAGGTTGCCAACCAACAACGCATACAAACCTAGCTAACTAGCTGCCGAATAGGCATCAACTCACCAGGTAGCTTATTCTTAATGTTTGTCCATAGGCAACCAGAGTGAGGACAGACATTTTTCGGAATAAACGTGATGAGTGAAAAACGCAATGAAATAGAGCACTCCCTACCCGGTATCTTATTCTGCCACTATACAACTTTGTATGCGTTGTTTTTTGGCAACCTTGTTATTTACGAAGTTTTTGGAATAGATTCCTGTTGGAACGTTCCACAAATTATACCCACCCGGGTTGAAGTCATAAACAGCGCAATGCTTGAAGCACAGTGAAGGGCTGCTGGCAAAACACATGAAAGTGCTGTTTGAATGAATGCTTACGAGCCTGCTGGTGCCTACCACCGCTCAGTCAGACTGCTCTATCAAATCATAGACTTAATTATAATTATATAATAAACACACAGAAATACGAGCCTTAGGTCATTAATATGGTCGAATCCGGAAACTATCATCTCGAAAACGAAAGTTTTTTCTTTCAGTGAAATACGGAACCGTTCCGTATTTTATCTAACAGGTGGCATTCCTAAGTCTAAATATTCCTGTTACATTGCACAACCTTCAATGTTATGTCATAATTACGTAACATTCTGGCAAATTAGTTCGCAACGAGCCAGGCGGCCCAAACTGTTGCATATACGCTGACTCATGCGTGCAATGAATGCTAGAGTTGTGACACAATTTCATGTTAGTAGGCAATATTAACTAAATATGCAGGTTTAAAAATATATACTTCTCTATTGATTTTATAGAATTGAACATTGATGTTTATGGTTAGGTACTTTGGTGCAACGACAGTGCTTTTTTCGCAAATGCGCTTGTTAAATCAACACCCATTTGTCGAAGTAGGCTGTGATTCAATGAGAAATTAACAGGCACCGCATGGATTATATACAACGCAGGACACGTTAGATAAACTAGTAATATCATCAACCATGTGTAGTTAACTAGTGATTATGTTAAGATTGATAGTTTTTTCTAAGATACGTTTAATGCTAGCTAGCAACTTACCTTGGCTTCTTGCTGCCCTCGCGTAACAGGTAGTCAGCCTGCCATGCAGTCTCCTCGTGGAGTACAATGTAAGGCAGGTGGTTAGAGCGTTGGACTAGTAACCGAAGGTTGCAAAAACGAATCCCCCCTGAACAAGGCAGTTAACCCTCGTTCCTAGGCCGTCATTGAAAATAAGAATGTGTTCTTAATCTGACTTGCCTAGTTAAATAAAGGTGTCAATAAAAATAAAAAATATATATTAATAAAAATAAAAAATTAAATTAAAATCGGCAAATCGGTGGCCAAAAATACCGATTACCGATTGTTATGAAAACTTGAAATCGCCCCTAAATAATCGGCCATTCCGATTAATCGGTCGACCTCTAGCTTAAACATCCTTCTTTAACCTGTCTCCTCCCCTTTAGCTCACTGATTGAAGTGGATTTAACAATTGACATCAATAAGGGATCATAGCTTTCACCTGGATTCACCTGGTCATGTTTCTGATGTTTTATACATTTGTTTTTTTATGGCATATGAAGACATCTCCACCTCGGGCTGGGCGGTATACTGTATTTTACGATATACCGGTATTGATGCACGGACCAGTTTGGGTTTTTACTTTACTTTCTATAACGGTATTTGAATGTTTGGTTTGTTAAATGTGATACGCCGTGTGTAATGTCAATTTCTATAGTTTACTTTGCTACTTGAGTCATCTCTCTCCATGCCGCTTTCCACACAGTCCTAGCCCCGCCCCATCATTCAAGGAACAGATGTGTTGTTCCTCGACCACAAGACACTTGCATTAAGTCTGCATGGTCAATGCAGCGATTGCATCAATGTTGATGACAACGATGCTGTTTTCACTTTGCGTCTTAATATAAATTCACTAGCGTTCTATAATTACGCTATTAGTTTGTGTTTCTTACATCTGCAAACAGCTAGTTTGTATTTTCTTAGCAAGATGGGCCTAAATCTTGTTAGCCACTAATTGTAGCCACTAATGCTAATCGCTAGCTAATAAATGTACGGAGTCAGAGCAAACGGAATTAGCTATACAGCCTGATAATACCAGTGATGGTGTAGACCTAAATCAGCATGTTGTTTGAGCAAATGTATCTTTTAAATCAAAGAGGAATACGTGACACAACAATATGTTAGCTACATGAAGTAGCTAAGACAAAACAGTCAATGTAGCCAAAGATTATAGGATCCCTAGGAAACACTTGTCAACACTTTGGTTCCTACCCTGTCACAATAACTCCTCCCTGGCATTTTCATTCGTTGTCATTTCTAACACTGTATTCAAAGTGCCCACTATTATACAGTGCCTTCATAAAATATTCACATCCCTTAACTTTTTCCACATTTTGTAACGTTAGACCAGCCTTATTCTAAAATTGATTAAATTGTTTTTATTCCTCAATATACACACAATACCCCATAATGACAAAGGGTTTTTAGACATTTTTGCAAATTTATAATAAAACAAACCCTGAAATATTACATTTACATAAGTATTCAGACCCTTTACTTAGTACTTTGTTGAAACACCTTTAGCAGCGACTACAGGCTTCAGCCTTGAGTCTTCTTAGATCTTCTCTGCAGAACCTCTCAAGCTCTGTCAGGTTAGATGGGGAGCGTTGCTGCACAGCTATTTTCAGGTCTCTCCAGAGATGTTCGATCGGATTCAAGTCCAGGGTCTGGCTGGGCCACTCAAGGAAATTCTGATACTTGTCCCGAAGCCACTCCTGCGTTGTCTTGGCTGTGTGCTTAGGGCCGCTGTTCTGTTGGAAGGTGAATCTTCACACCCAGTCTGAGGTCCTGAGAGCTCTGGAGCAGGTTTTCATCAAGGATCTCTCTGTACTTGCTCTGTTCATCTTTCCCTTGATCCTGACTAGTCTCCCAGTCCCTGCCTCTGAAAAACAGCCCCACAGCATGATGCTGCCACCACCATGCTTCACCGTAGGGATGGTGCCAGGTTTCCTCCAGACATGACGCTTGGCATTCAGGCCGAAGAGTTCAATCTTAGTTTCATCAGACCAGAGAATCTTGTTTGCCTTTTGGCAAACTCCGAGCGGGCTGTCATGTGCCTTTTTTACTGAGGAGTGGCTTCCGTCTGGCCACTCTACCATAAAGGCCTGATTGGTGGAGTGCTGCAGAGATGGTTGTCCTTCTGGAAGGTACTCCCATCTCCACAGAGGAACTCTGGAGCTCTGTCAGAGTGTCCATCGGGCTCTTGGTCACCTCCCTGACCAAGGCCCTTCTCCCCCGATTGTTCAGTTTAGCCGGGCAGCCAACGTTAGGTTCCAAACTTATTCCATTTAAGAATGATGGAGGGAACTGTGTTCTTGGGGACCTTCAATCCTGCATAATTTTTTTGATACCCTTCCCCAGATCTGTGCCTTGACACAATCCACAATCCTCTACGGACAATTCCTTCGACCTCATAGCTTGGTTTTTGCTGTGACATGCACGGTCAACTCTGGGACGTTTTTATAGACAGTTGTGTGCCTTTCCAAATCATGTCCAATCAATTGAATTTACCACAGCTGGACTCCAATCAAGTTGTAGAAACATCTCAAGGATTATCAATGGAAACAAGATGCACCTAAGCTATGTTTCGAGTCTCATAGCAAAGGGTCTGAATACTTATATAAATAAGGTATTTCTGTTTTCTAAATTTAATACATTTGGTAACATTTCTAAAATCCAGTTTTCGCTTTGTCATTATCTGGTATTGTGTGTAGATTGCTGAGGATTTTGAATTTATTTAATCCATTTTCGAATAACGTAAGACAATTTGGAAATGTCAAGGGGTCTGAATACTTTCCGAAGGCACTGTATTCTAACTATAGAATAAGAATAATTGTTTTATTTATTGTTATTTTTGTATTATTTATTGTTATTTATTATTTATTTATTGTTATTTGTTGTTGTTATTTATGGTTTTATTTATTATGATAAAATGGCGCCGGAAGAAATGGCAGCAGCTTTACAGCCGCCCAACCAATTGTGTTATTATGTGGGGTTTTTTCGTGTTATTTGTAACTTATTTTGTACATAATGTTTCTGCAACCATATCTTACGGCAAAAAAGAGCTTCTGGATATCAGGACAGCGATCACTCACCTGAGACAAAGATTTTTTCTACAACAAAGACGACACACAAGACATTCTCCAAACACCCGACTGGACCGAAATCCCCGTTATTTGCAAGAGGAAGCGACGCAAGTACAGAGGACAAAGAGCCGGATGCCTGGTCAGGACCCGGAGAAGGCGACTGGGAAAGCTGCCGTTACCGTCAATACTACTCGCCAACATGCAATCATTGGACAATAAATTAGATGAGGTACGATCACGAATATCCTACCAACGAGACATCAAAAACTGTAATATCCTGTGTTTCACGGAATCGTGGCTGAATGACGACATGGATATTCAGCTAGCGGGATATATGCTGCACCGGCAAGATAGAACAGCACACTCCGGTAAGACGAGGGGGGGAATAAGGAAATAAGCAAACAGGAAACCACTCACCCAGAGGCGGCGCTCCTAGTGGCCGGAGACTTTAATGCAGGGAAACTTAAATTAGTTCTACCAAATTTCTATCAACATGTTAAATGTGCAACCAGAGGGAAAAAAAATTCTAGATCACCTGTACTCCACACACAGAGACGCGTACAAAGCTCTCCCTCGCCCTCCATTTGGTAAATCCGACCACAACTCTATCCTCCTGATTCCTGCTTACAAGCAAAAATTAAAGCAGGAAGCACCAGTGACTCGGTCTATAAAAAAGTGGACAGATGATGCAGATGCTAAACTACAGGACTGTTTTACTATCACAGAATGGAACATGTTCCGGGATTCTTCCGATGGCATTGAGGAGTACTCCACATCAGTCACTGGCTTTATCAATAAGTGCATCGAGGACGTCGTCCCCACAGTGACTGTACGTACATACCCCAACCAGAAGCCATGGATTACAGGCAACATTCGCACTGAGCAAAAGGGTAGAGCTGCCGCTTTCAAGGTGCAGGACTCTAACCCGGAAGCGTAAAAGAAATCCTGCTATGCCCTGCGACGAACTATCAAACAGGCAAAGGGTCAATGTAGGGCTAAGATTGAATCATACTACACCGGCTCTGACGCTCGTCTTATGTCGCAGGGCTTGCAAACTATTACAGACTACAAAGGGAAGCACAGCCACGAGCTGCCCAGTGACACGAGCCTACCAGACGAGCTAAATCACTTCTATGCTCGCTTCGAGGCAAGCAACACTGAGCCATGCATGAGAGCATCAGCTGTTCTGGACGACTGTGTAATCACGCTCTCCGTAGCCGACGTGAGTAAGACCTTTAAACAGCTCAACATACACAAGGCTGCGGGGCCAGATGAATTAACGGGACGTGTGCTCCGGGCATGTGCTGACCAACTAGTCCCTGTGCCCAAGATCACAAAGGCAACTTGCCTAAATGACTACAGACCCGTAGCACTCACGTCAATAGCCATGAAGTGCTTTGAAAGGTTGGTAATGGCTCACATCAACACCATTATCCCAGAAACCGTAGACCCACTCCAATTTGCATACCGCCAAAACAGATCCACAGAGGATGCAATCTCTATTGCACTCCACACTGCCTTTCCCACATGGACAAAAGGTACACTTATGTGAGAATGCTATTCATTGACTACAGCTCAGCGTTCATCACCATAGTACCATCAAAGCTCATCTCTAAGCTAAGGATCCTGGGACTAAACACCTCCCTCTGCAACTGGATCCTGGACTTCCTGACGGGCCGCCCCTAGGTGGTGAGGGTAGGTAGCAACACATCTGCCACGCTGATCCTCAACACTGGAGCTCCATAGGGGTGCGTGCTCAGTCCCGTCCTGTACTCCCTGTTCACCCACGACTGCATGGCCAGGCACGACTCCAACACCATCATTAAGTTTGCAGACGACACATCCAGTTGCAGAGGGAGGTGTTTAGTCCCAGGATCCTTAGCTTAGTGATGAACTTTGATCAATGATTAGACAGCCTATAGGGAGGAGGTCAGAGACCTGGCCGTGTGGTGCCAGAATAACAACCTATCCCTCAACGTAACCAAGACTAAGGAGATGATTGTGGACTACAGGAAAAGGAGGACCGAGCACGCCCCCATTCCCATCGAAGGGGCTGTAGTGGAGCAGGTTGAGAGCTTCAAGTTCCTCGGTGTCCACATCAACAACAAACTAGAATGGTCCAAACACAACAAGACAGTTGTGAAGAGGGCACGACAAAGCCTATTCCCCCTTAGGAAACTACAAAGATTTGGCATGGGTCCTGAGATCCTTAAGATTCTACAAGTTGTGTCACTGCCTGGTACGGCAATTGCTCGGCCTCTGACCGCAAGGCACTACAGATGGTAGTGCGGACGGCCCAGTACATCACTGTGGCTAAGCTGCCTGCCATCCAGGACCTCTACACCAGGCGGTGTCAGAGGAAGGCCATAAAAATTGTCAAAGACCCCAGCCACCCCAGTCATAGACTGTTCTCTCTACTACCGCATGGCAAGCAATACCGGAGTGCCAAGTCTAGGACAAAAAGGCTTCTCAACAGTTTTTACCCCCAAGCCATAAGACTCCTGAACAGGTAATCAAATGGCTACCCGGACTATTTGCATTGTGTTTGCATTGTGCCCCCCCCCCCCCAACCCTCTTTTATGCTACTGCTACTCTCTGTTCATCATATATGCATAGTCACTTTAACCTATTCTACATCTACTGCCTCAATCAGCCTGACTAACCGGTGTCTGTATGTAGCCTCGCTACTGTATTTAGCCTGTCTTTTTACTGTTGTTTTATTTCTTTACTTACCTATTGTTCACCTAACACCTTTTTTGCACTATTGGTTAGAGCCTGTAAGTAAGCATTTCACTGTAAGGTCTACACCTGTTGTATTCGGCGCACGTGACAAATAAACTTTGATTTGATTTATTTCCATTCCAAAAGTGTCAAATAGCATTTGCAACATTTGGTTAAAAATGATCGTGCAGCCGTACGTGGCAGTGTGGAAATGATCTCAAATGAGTACAGGAAATACAGAAATGTATGAAAATGCTGGATATTATTTTTGGATAAAGTTGAATTGAACAGTATAAAACAATCGGAATCGAGAATGACTCATTGAAATCACCTAGAATGAATGTGTTGTCACCCTAGGGTCGTGCACTATTCAAAGCAAAATGTAGAACTTTTATTATTCAAAAACATCAAATATATTCAAATACCGCCATACCATCCAATTCTTTTAAAATACCGTGATATGATATTTTGGCTATATCGCCCAGCCCTATCTCCGCCCCACCTCTACCCTCCCTCCTCTCCCCATGTCCTCACCCTTCTGGCCTTGCTCTTATCTGTCCTGTGGGCGTATCTGATTCCCTCTGACTCGTGCTTGCACTCTGCGGCCCGTAGGCTTCCCACTGATCTGGGAAGGTGCTGATGGGAAGTCCAGACACATGCAGAGCCGCTGAAAGCTTCTTTTGGCAACGGGGAAGCCCAGTGCTGATCCTCTCTGTCTGTGTTTATGGCACAAGAGAGATCACACTAATGGGACTCTAGTCCTCTAAAACTATTACCTCTACTGGTTCTTCATGCACTGCAGCACTGTGTGGGGCTTTGTAGGTTAGAAACACAAAGCAGACCTAAAAGAGATTGACATTGATGTTAGTCTTGTCTAAACCGGTTAGTGTCAGAGATTCTTCAGGCACTACATGTGTGTGTGGTTTTTGAATACATTATCTAAAGAAAGATTGATTGGATTTTTATTTATTTTTTAATGAAAACAAAAGGTTCACCAAAAAGAGGTCACCGTCCCCTGAGGGTATGTAAGTTTGAATAGAGCTAGTTGTTCCACACAAGATGTGTGCTGCATTGCTGCTCAAAAACCTTTCATGAAAAAACATATTCCCCCTGCACGGATGCCGAGGCAAATCTGGTTTTGATTGGATTTTGCTTTGACTTTTAAATGTAAATCTGATTTATCTCTCTTTTGTTTTTCAGCCCTGCAAGGCCTTTTCGGTTCCCAAAAAGGTAAGATCTGCCAAAAATATATATATATATTTTTATTATTACGAAAGCTCTCCTCTCGCTCTCCTTGAGTCCATCAAAACCCTGCCGAGCTGTCATTCCTGTGTAGTGAATCATCACAGTTATCGATGTGGAAAGGGCTCTCTGTGCCTGGAACCTGCTAACCACATCCCATGCTCCTCTACAAGACATGCCTTCCCCTGAGTTTCCCTCAAGTCAGAACACTGAATATACTTAACAAATATCTACATGACGATTTGACAAAATCAATAATGGCGTTTTAATGAGCACCTTATACTCTTTTGGATATTCTACTAGTGTATCAATGTACCCTTCTTTTTTTTGTTTGGTTATCAGTATATATAATATTCATATAGTTATAAAGCCATCAGCTTTGTGTTTAATCAATACTTGATCTTCATCTCCAGCTATGCAGAGCTGATTGCTGATTGGCCAGTGGTGGTGCTAGGGGTGTGTACAGTCCTCATCGTGGTGTGTGCCCTGGTGGGTATTCTGGTGCCAGACCTGCCAGACTTCTCAGACCCCTTACTGGTGAGTAGTACATTCCAATCGAAGGAAGGCACAAAACTTTCTCCATAGAGAATACTGGACTTTATTTTGATCAAGATTGAAAACCTTGTGTTTCTGGCACACCAAAATCATTATTTGGGTGCATGTGGAGTCCAAGATGTCGTAGGTCAATTTCCTGGTGAACTAAAAAGATGTCCTCTGTTTGTCTGTTTCTTCAGGGATTTGAGCCACGAGGCACGGCCATAGGCCAGCGATTAGTCACATGGAATAACATGGTGAAAAACACAGGGTACAAAGCAACCCTAGCTAACTACCCATTCAAGTATGCCGACGAGCAGGCGAAAAGGTAACAAAGCCGAACTCACAGATCCTGTCCATTTAATGTCATCCTTCTAACCCTTTAGTGACACATGTATTGATTCAACATCCCTGATGAAGGGGGCTGATCAGGATCAGGCCTCAGGCCATGAAATGGAGTGATGGATCCTGCTGACAGACAGAAACAGACAAGCACACACACTAAATCTCAATCCCATCCTGCAAGAGGATTGGTGGGGGGGGATTGTTCAATCCCCGGCCCATCTCCATTACTCATCTTGATCACTGGGGGGGGGGGGGAGGGGGGGGGTCAGGCCTGTCAACAGGACTCTCTGCATCATTCTGCCTCGGCCACTCAGTCTCCTCTAACAGACTCCTGATTAAAGGAATAATGTCTCTGTCAGATGATGTGTCCCTGAAACCCCTGCTCATCACAATGAGATTGCAACGTGATAGTGATCACTTCACCGATTATGATATAATCACTGGCTTTGTAATCGTTTAAACGGGTCGGTCTAAACCCGTTTCCTTAATTTGTTTTAAGAATGACCTTTCAGTACTCTTTGGTTACCATGTGCAAATCTCTGCTGTGTGTTTGCTTTAAGCGGATTCAGTCTCATTCTGTTATGTGGATCTTCAAGGTAACTTAATTGTAATGTATGAAGTGTTAACAGTGCAATCACACCATTACTTTTGTATTCCAGTCACCAAGAGGACAGGTGGGCTGAAGATCACTTTGACAGAGATAAAAGACAAGCTGACTGGGACTTCAGTAAAGACAGTTTCTTCTGTGATGTCCCAGGTACAAACTCATCACGCTTCTCCTGTTTCAAGTGTTTGTCTAGTAAGTGTTTGACTGACTGAATGTTTGACTGCGATGAAATGCTAACCGGATGCTCTTAATGTATGTGCAGGTGACAGATACTCCAGATTAGTATTCACATCTGCAGAGGGGAAGAACCTTTGGAATATACAAGCAATTAAATCCATGTGCAATTTGGACAATACACGGGTAAGTGGAACAGCACTGTTGATGATGTGCCTCAGCGTTTGCTCATGTCAAATTGTGCCATGTTAATGATTTTTAAATGCCTGAACTAAGCCCCATCATATTAGAAATTGTATGTTGGGAGTCTATGCTGCCTCAGGCTGGAACTAACCCAACTTCCTGATATATTGGCCTTGTCTCCTGTTATGGTCTCCTTGGGTCAATAGTTATGTTCTAGTCGTACTCTGTTCTTATATCTTGTTGTGTTGTCCCCAGGTGCGCTCCCATCCCCAGTACTGGAGCCTGTGCCAGCGCACCACCGACGCCTCCTGCTGCCCCAGCTGGACCCTAGGCAACTACGTGGCCATCCTCACCAACAAGTCCTCCTGCCAGAAGATCACAGAGCGTGACGTGTCACACACCCTCAAGATCCTGCGCTCCTGCGCCAAATACTACCACAACGGAACGCTGGGCCCTGACTGCTGGGACATGACCACGCGCCGGAAGGACCAGTCCAAGTGCACCAACATCCCCCGCAAGTGCACCAAGTACAACGCCGTTTACCAGATCTTCCACTTCCTGGTGGACAAAGACTTCATGAGCCCAAAGAACACCGACTACCTTATTCCTGTCCTGAAACACGGCATGCTGTTCTCCCCCACAGAGAAAGGGGAGACCATGATGAACATTTACCTGGACAACTTTGAGAACTGGAACTGCTCGGACGGTGTCACCACCATCACGGGGATTGAGTTCGGTATCAAACATAACCTGTTCCAGGACTACCTACTGACGGATACCGTGTATCCGGCCATAGCCATAGTGATTGTGCTGTTTGTCATGTGTGTGTACACCCGCTCTGTGTTCATCACCCTGATGACCATGATCGCCATCATCAGCTCCCTGATCGTGTCCTACTTCTTGTACCGCATGGTGTTCGACTTTGAATTCTTCCCCTTCATGAACCTCACGGCCCTCATCATCCTGGTGGGCATCGGGGCAGACGACGCCTTTGTCCTCTGTGACGTGTGGAACTACACCAAGTTCGACAAGCCCAATGCTGAGCTGTCGGAGACGGTGAGCATCACTCTGCAGCACGCCGCCCTCTCCATGTTCGTCACCAGCTTTACCACGGCTGCCGCCTTCTACGCCAACTACGTTAGCAACATCACCGCAATCCGTTGTTTTGGCGTTTACGCCGGCACGGCCATCTTGGTTAACTACATACTGATGGTGACCTGGCTGCCGGCCGTGGTGGTGCTCCATGAGCGTTACCTGCCCAACATCTTCACCTGCTCTCAACCTCCCCCACAGCAGAGTGGGTTCTGCACTCTCTGGGCCAACCTGTGCCAGAAGGCCAGCAAGTGCCTGTTCACCGTCTCCGAGGCCTCCCGAATCTTCTTTGAGAAGGTGCTGCCCTGCATCGTGATCAAGTTGCGCTACCTCTGGCTCTTCTGGTTCCTGGCCTTCACAGTGGGAGGGGCGTACGTGGTGTGTGTCAACCCCAAGATGAAGCTGCCCTCCCTGGAGCTCTCAGAGTTCAAAGTGTTCCGCTCCTCCCACCCCTTTGAGCGCTACGACGCAGAGTACAAGAAACTGTTCATGTTTGAGAGAGTCCACCATGGGGAGGACTTGCACATGCCCATCACCATCATCTGGGGGGTCACCCCTGTGGACAATGGGGACCCCCTCAACCCTAAGAACAAAGGCAAGCTTATGCTGGACAACACCTTCAACATCGCCAGCCCAGACTCCCAGCTGTGGATCCTCAACTTCTGCCAGAGGCTAAGGAACCAGAGCTTTGTGTTCCAGTCGGAGGAGCAGGACTTCACCAGCTGCTTCATTGAGACCTTTAAGCAGTGGATGGAGAACCGGGACTGTGAAGAGGCCTCGGTCTACCCTTGCTGCAGCCAGTCAACATTCCCCTACAAGCAGGACATCTTTGAGCTGTGCATCAAGAGGGCCATCATGGAGCTGGACCGCAGCACCAGCTTCCACCTGGACAGTAAGACCCCCGGGCCTCGCTTCGACATCAACGACACCATCCGGGCCATCGTCCTGGAGTTCCAGAGCACCTACCTGTTCACACTGGCCTACGAGAAGATGCACCAGTTCTACCATGAGGTGGACACCTGGATCCAGGAGGAGCTGAAGAACGCCCCGGCCGGGCTGAATTACGGCTGGTTCGTCAGCAACCTGGAGTTCTACGACCTGCAGGACAGCCTATCGGATGGCACTCTTATCGCCATGGCATTGTCCGTGGTGGTGGCCTTCGTGGTCATGCTCCTCACCACCTGGAACATCATCATCAGCCTCTACGCCATCCTCTCCATCGCGGGTACCATCTTCGTCACGGTGGGCTCGCTGGTTCTATTGGGCTGGGAGCTCAACGTGCTGGAGTCAGTCACCATCTCAGTGGCGGTGGGTCTGTCGGTGGACTTCGCCGTACACTACGGAGTTGCTTATCGCCTCGCCCCTAACCCCGACCGTGAGGGGAAAGTCGTCTTCTCCCTCGGCCGGATGGGTTCCGCTATTGCCATGGCGGCGCTCACCACGTTTGTCGCCGGGGCGATGATGATGCCGTCCACGGTGCTGGCCTACACCCAGCTGGGCACATTCATGATGCTCATCATGTGCATCAGTTGGGCCTTCGCCACCTTCTTCTTCCAGTGCATGTGCCGTTGCCTGGGCCCCCAGGGCACCTGTGGACAGATCCCCCTGCCCAAGAGGTTTCAGTGCCAGGCTTTCAAAGAGGGCACCACCAACGTCCCCTCGCCCCAGGGCAAGCATGGCACCAAGTACCAACTGGACAGTCGAGGAGGGGAGGTGGAGCATGAGCATTACGAGTTGGAACCTTTAGCTTCAAACCCTAGGAATGAGGAGAAACCTGCAGAGGAACAGGGGGCGTGCACCCAGCTCTATAATGGAATAGCCCCCCACTCTGCCCTCTGCACACACATCCCCTTTCAGAGCAAGGCAGAGCCCGGCAGAGAGCCCTGCTCTGAAAAGGGACTGGGCACACTGGTTACCAAACCCAGATCCAAATGCCAGTACTCTCATAACACAACCTGCACATGTGGGGACCCCCCTCCTCCTCAGCAGTCTATGGGTATGCAGTGGACCTCCCACCCATGCACCCAAACAACCCAGGACTCCCCATGCCCCACTCCTCAGTTCCCCCTCACAGGCAGCCGTGCCAACAAAGGCCAGAACTTCCTGTCCACTCTGGACGCCGTCTACAAACCCATAGATTGCCGTATGAACTATGTACACTGTCCCCCAGCCCACTTCCACCACTGCACCCCGGGCAGGATGCCCAAACAGGGCCCTCACAGCTGCCACCTCAGAAGCTACTGTGTTCACACTGTCCACGTCCTGGGTGGCCTCCCCAGGGACCAGAGCTCTGCCCCAGACCCATCTGGGCTGGAGGATTCACACCGGACTGGAGGGTCCTCTGGCCCTGGTGACAGTCCTAACACCCCAGCTCAGACTCAGACTCAGACTCAAGGTCCTCCTGCCTCCCCTCTGGGCTGCACGTTAGCCCACACACACCAAGGCTGCTGCAGGATCAACCATGGAACAGTAAACGCTCCAAGCGTGGATAATAATGTGTCCACCGCAACGCAAAAGGGCGCTTGTCATAAGATGCACAGCAACCAGGAGAAGCTTGAAACTAGTACTACTCCCATCACACAGGAAGAAAGTGTTGACAAGTGCAAACAGAACCCCAAAAAGGAGAGGGCATCCTCAGCCTCTCCTAAGAAACTCTACTGTTTTAACAGAACTTTGAAGGTAAAGTGCAATTCTGTCGAGTTTAATGTGCCAAAAGCTGAAGCCAATGTGCCTGCTCTTGCAATAAATTCAAAACCCTTATCTGAAAGTTTATGTTGACAGCAAATAAACTTATAAGATAATTCTGAAAGACTATATCTAAAGAGTAAACATTTGTCATATCAAGCTATAATGTGCAGTGTCCCTGTGCAATTAAAGTGCTTGGTATATTTCATAGACCAAGTGCCTCATGTCTTTCATCTAAAAGTATGGTCCTATATGTTCTGTGATTACTGTATCTACTGTGCAGATAAAATTGGTTTGATCAGTCAGATGTACTGTTTTTGAGTACACAGTAAATATGTGGTGTGTTTATGGAGCTCTAACATGTCTAAGGAAAGGTGAACCATTTACTTTAGTCTCTAAGAACCACAGGCCTTCTTAGTTAGACGTCTGTTTCACGTTGCCACATGCCTCTCGGTCCAATATGAAAGATGTACTCTATGATTATAAAGTCATTTTAACCCGATTGTCTGTTTTTTCCCACTGCTCCTATAGTATGAAATGAAAGTATCTCAAGGTTTTGTTCAAAGGGCATGGTTTGGAATAACAAATGGTACACCTGTTTCATTGTCTCACTCCCGCTGGCGCCTTGAGAAGATTTGCTCTGTCTGGCCTGAGGCCACAGTGCTATGCTGGGCTCTCATACATCACACAGACGTTTGATTTGTAATCTCCACTCCCCAAGAGCCTGCATCACATTCCAAGCTGGTCATACACTGTAAGTCTATGAGAAATGCTGACGTCCTACAGCAGGGATCCTCAACTAGATAAAAAAGAAAATATTGAGCGGATGGTAAGGGGACCGGAACATAATTACAAATTAATTGTAGACTGCAAATTGACCGCAAGAAGCCCAAACAGATATAATATTTGACTAAAACACAATAATTTGAAACCTTGCTTACATTTGGATATAATCACATCTCTATTATGCGTGGGAATACTTGGGAACAGATTTCCTAAAATAAAATCACTTGGAGCTGATTTTCTGGTGTGGGCGGGGGGATAAAACTATCCGCATGCCAAATTCCCTGTTGGGGAACCCTGTTATAGACCATCCACACCCCTCATCCACAGTCATTTTCTGACAGTGACCAAGGACGTATGTGAAAAGGGCATGAATATCAAAGATAAACTCTGAAACCCAACAATAGTATAACACATATGGGTCCTATCATTTGATTTTGTAACATATCAATTACATGCTATTTTATTACCTTTCTCAGAATCTTTGGCTGCCCTTTGTTAACTCCATCCAATAAAAAGTATCCTATTCATTTACAAATTCCATTCATTCACGAATCCTGTGTTTTATTTGCTCTTCTGGCTCCTGCCATCCATCCCCCCTTCTAACAGGTTTCCCTGGTGGTCCAAGATCCTGGCCAAACCTTCTGCTACAGAGCATACATATATATTAGACCGGGCTCTGCAGGCCGTATGACTCACTACAGCACAGCATACAGATTTATAATTACACTTTCATTCTTGAATTAGTGTCAGATGCGCAGCTCTGAACTTGTATCGTAGGCTACCAGACGCCTGTAATTATCTGTGAGAGAGACACCAAGCTGGCACTGTAGTCCATCTCCCCTAAGTCTCTGACACCAACACCCCCTCAAAAAAAAAGATCAGCAGCAACTCTTAACTTTGATCAGGGGTACAATAAAACTATGACATATTGTGAGCGAGGAGAAATTCCTCTAGTGACTGCTAAGTCCTCTCTAATTACTCCCTCTCTCTTGCACACTCTCAGGCAAGGGTCATACAGGAACTAGGCACGGACATTTCTTAGCTCTAGTTCCAGCTAATACATATCCCTATCCCTGTTCAGCCTTGCCAATTACTGAGGGATGCAGATGGGATTTGAGGTCACTCATAGGTGTGATTGTTCAAACCTCTCACCTCGCGCTACCTGGAAGCTTTTCAAAATGACATGTCTCCTGTGTAAGCTTGCCTTTGTTTAACTAGCCCCAATGTTTCTGCCTCCCTGACCCCTGCCCTGAGGAATGGCATCAGTAAAGAACTCTGATGATCTTTGCCTGATAAATGGTTACATTGTAACCGGGGGTTGACACCTCATATCTCAAGAAGAATACCTTCAGACTACTCAGTCTATATCATGAAGGGCTAGCCGTTAGTCTGTATACTCCGAATATTAGGCAGAGAATGATGTGTGATAAACCTACAGATAAGTACCAAAATAATGGAAACACTTGAGTAAATGAGGGATGCACAGTATATTGAAAGCAGGTTCTTCCACACAGGTGTGGTTCCTGAGATAATTAAAGATGCATTATGCAGAATTTTCTCCGCCATTTGCTAATAGTTTGCCTAATTTCAGTTTTTGACAAAACAAGCAAGTACAGTGACAGTGTTTTCCACCATCATCAACAAAACACCAAATTATGGAACATCTTGTGGAAGAATGCTGTCGCATCTCTCCAATAGAGTTCCAGACACTTGTAGAATCTATACCAAGGTGCATTGAAGCTGTTCTGTCTCGTGATGGCCCCACGCCCTACTAAAACACTATGTTGGTGTTAACTTTATTTTGGCAGTTATCTGTATATTGCCATGACTTGGGTTGATTTAACCTGGTATTTCATTGTGCACAGCACATTAAAATGAGTCTATGATGCACAGCTGTACCCTGAAGTTCACCTTACATAGCTTACAGTGGCTTGCTAAAGTCTTCACCCCCCTTGGCATTTTTCTTATTTTGTTGCCTTACAACCTGGAATTAAAATTGATTTTTTTGGGGGGGGGTTGTATCATTTGATTTACACATCATGCCTACCACTATGAAGATGCAAAATATGTTTTATTGTGAAACAAACAAGAAATAAGACAAAAAAACTGAAAACTTGAACGTGCATAACTATTCACCCCCCCCCCCCCCCCCCCCCAAAGTTAATACTTTGTAGAGCCACCTTTTGCAGCAGTTACAGCTGCAAGTCTCTTGGGGTATATCTCTATAAGCGTGACACATCTAGCCACTGGGATTTATGCAAATTCTTCAAGGCAAAACTGTTCCAGCTCCAAGTTCTACTGGTGTACAGCAATATTTAAGTCATACCACAGATTTTCAATTGGATTGAGGTATGGGCTTTGACTAGGCCATTCCAAGACATTAAATGTTTCCCCTTAAATCACTCGAGTGTTGCTTTAACAGTATGCTTAGGGTCATTGTCCTGCTGGAAGGTGAACCTCCATCCCAGTCTCAAATCTCTGGAAGACTGAAACAGGTTTCCCTCAAGAATTTCCCGGTATTTAGCACCATCCATCATTCCTTCAATTCTGACCAGTTTCCCAGTCCCTGCTGATGAAAAACATCCCCACTGCATGATGCTGCCGTTGATGCTTCACTGTATGGATGGTGTTCTCCGGGTGATGAGAGGTGTTGGGTTTGCACCAGACATAACGTTTTCCCTGATGGCCAAAAAGCTCAATTTTAGTCTCATCTGACCAGAGTACCTTCTTTCATATGTTTGGGGAGTCTGCTTTGCAGCTCCTTCAGAGTTATCTTTGGTGTCTTTGTTGCCTCTGATGCCCTCCCTGCCTGGTCCATGAGTTTTGGTGGGCAGCCCTCTCTTGGCAGGTTTGTTGTGGTGCCATATTCTTTCCATTGTTTTTATAATGGATTTAATGGTTCTCCATGAGATATTCAAAATGTCAGATTTTTTTTATAACCCTGATCTCTACTTCTCCACAATTTTGTCCCTGACCTGATTGGAGAGCTCCTTGGTCTTCATGGTGTCGCTTGCTTGGTGGTGACCCTTGCTTAGTGGTGTTGCAGACTCTGGGGCCTTTCAGAACAGGTGTATATATACTGAGATCGTGTGACACTTACATTGCACACAGGTGGACTTTATTTATCTAATTATTTGACTTCTGAAGGTAATTGGTTGCAACCGATATTATTTAGGGGCTTCATAGCAAAGGGGGTGAATACATATGCACACACCACTTTCTTTTTTTTTAATTTTTTCATTTCACTTCACCAATTTGGACTATTTTGTCTATGTCCATTACATGAAATCCAAGTAAAAATACATTTAAATTACAGGTTGAAATGCAACATAATAGGAAAAAACGCCAAGGGGGATGAATACTTTTGCAAGGCACTGTATATAAACTTTCTGGTATCACAAATGCACTATTTTCATAAAATTGGCTGCTCTTGCAATCGCATAGGAAGCGTCTACCAGGGGAGATAACTTGAATAATGTAGAACTTTAAACTGCAGGTGAGATATAGCTAGAAAAACAGGTGACGGAGGCAGGAATAATATCCTAATCCTTTATCCCTCTGCTCTCTCTCTCTCTCTCCTCACGCTGGCAAGGCTACACCAGTGTTCCAAGTGCAGAAAACACCTGTTTCCGAAGGGTCAATTGGGAAATAGGTCCTCTCCCCTTCCCTGCCTTTCCTTTCCTTTTCCTTCTGGAATGTGAAGGCTGATCCTCTGGCGGAAACATAAGATACGTCCCTGAACCAAACACTTACAGCCGGAGCCCCAGGGGTAGATGGGAAAGCAGTTATGCTCTATTAAAACTCCATGCTCTTGATGGCCACTCGGGCCCGTCTTTCTCTCCGAGGACAGACAGCACTCAGAGAAGTTGACTGTAGATGCTCCATCAACTCCTTCACTAACACATGGCCTCTAGCCTGGGTTGGGTAGGCCACCAGTACCTAAATGTTTCTGCAGTCAGCAAGTACAGAAAACTGGAAGAAACAGGCCTATGTGGCCTTAAATGGAAATGTTTCAATATTATTTTCCCTTATCCCCTTCCGAAATAGAGATAAAAATCAAAGGTACCACTGTGCGTCACTACTGACCTCTGTTTTGATATGGGCAATTCCATGGTAACAGAATTACACTGACTCAGATTTTTCACTTTAAAATAACAAAAAAAACATTGATTTCAAAGTTTAACAAACCATATAACTCTATGCACAAGGACTACTTTTAACAGTTTCCACTGAAACTTTTACAAAAACACATTTACAGGAAGAACTGTGCAGATACAAAGTTTGGCAACAGAATAAATCTGAGGGAGATTTTTCAGTAATTCTGTTACCAAACCTTGAATCTGTGTAAATTGTCCAATTAGTCATTGTGCATAGGGTTTCATGGTTTGAAATCCATTGTTTTTGTTTGGCACACATTTGAAAGTAAAAAATCGGAGTCTCAGCGTATTTCCGTTCTCGTGGAATTGCCCCTATGTATATGCCCCCCCCCCCCCCGCCCTCCCAAATCCCATACACACAAACACCATACAAACCTACAAACAAACCCTTAAAAACACATTGCGTAAGTTTACCACCAAGGGGGAAAGTGAGGCGTTAGAGGGATTCGCATGAGAGCTCCTGTTATACTGAACTGATGGGCTTTATATGACCCAGACTGGATGCACTGTGTTCCCTGGTCTTAGGTCTTCACCATGGGTGCCTTTATACACCAGGTCAGCTCACTGTAGATTGGCCACTCCAGTCAATGGATTTCACCTCAGCTTGCACGGAAAGAATATTATATTTGTTTTAACAGAGGTCAAATATTGGCTATGGTTAGGGGGCAGTGTTTATTACATTTTCCTGTGAGGGGAATCTGACCGGCGTGCGCCTGTGTTCCACAAATACTACGTATCCCTGAAATAACTTGAAAGGGGAGACCTGCAGTTTATTTACTTGGTAAATATTTGCTAATCTTTTTAAATTGAGTTCTAGGGTCCTTGAAAATAGAGGTCTAAACATGTGTGGTGTTAATTGCCACAGGTCAGGAGAGGTTTCCGTACGTAAGTCCCAAACACTGTGACTGCTGAGAGAGGATGAGTTGATTCTCAGCTCCTCCTTACTTGGATCCCAGATAGAGTTGCTGCTGCTTCAGCAACAGCTAATGGAGATCCGAATAAAATTCAAAAAAAGTACTTACAGAAGGAAGTTGCTCTGTCCAGTGGCATCCTGTTTTCAGACATACACTCTATATTGAGGAAATAGGGAGGAGATAGGGGATTAAAAAAAAACAATGACTGAACAAGTGAAAGAATGCATACAGTATAAAAGTTCACAGAATTATTCAAGTTTATAAGAGTAGTGCTGTTGAAGTGTTAATTGTTTTAATTAAAAGTAATAATAAAGTAATGATTATATTACAATGTGTAAATGTATAATAGGAGACAATTGCAACGTACACACTGCAAAACACACTAAACAGGTCATATTTCACAGGACCAAGATTGGTGAATACAGGTTGAGACTGCCATCTAGAGGTAAAAAAGGAGCTATGCCAAAATTCAGAGGACCCTCCCCATTCAAATGCAATTTAAATTGGTCACATACACGTGTTTAGCAGATGTTATTGCGGGTGTAGCGAAAATGCTTGTGTTTTGACTGCAATCAATATGGTAACAATGATTTACTCTTGTACAGACAAAAAATGTCATATTTCAAAATACAGTTCACAATACAGTGAAGGCGCAGTGATCTAAGGCACTGTATTTCAGTGCTTGAGGTGTCACTACAGACACCCTGGTTCGAATCCAGGCTGTATCACAACTGGCAGTGCTTGGGAGTCCCATAGTTCGAATTGGCAATTGGCCCAGCGTTGGTTTCCATGTGTTTCATTCCATTTGGTTCGTTCTGGACATTATTATGAGCTGTTCTCCCCTCAGCAGCCTCCTGTGTTTGTAACATATAGTAAGAATTGGATTTGTAACATATTATAGGAATTGCAACAACAAAAAATGTGAGCACCACTTTCAAAACTACTGCCTGAAATTATACAAAAGTTGGAGAGTCTTTAAGTTCCAACTGCTTGCATATTTACAAGTGTGATATCACCATTGTTATCTTTGGCTGTGTCCTTTTTGATCTTCCTGTTGTTAAGAATCTTGGACATAAGCTTCTCATAGAATCAAATCAAATCAAATGTATTTATATAGCCCTTCGTACATCAGCTGATATCTCAAAGTGCTGTACAGAAACCCAGCCTAAAACCCCAAACAGCAAGCAATGCATGTGAAAGAAGCACGGTGGCTAGGAAAAACTCCCTAGGAAAAACTCCCTAGAAAGGCCAAAAACCTAGGAAGAAACCTAGAGAGGAACCAGGCTGTGAGGGGTGGCCAGTCCTCTTCTGGCTGTGCCGGGTGGATATTATAACAGAACATGGTCAAGATGTTAAAATGTTCATAAATGACCAGCATGGTCAAATAATAATAATCATAGTAGTTGTCGAGGGTGCAACAAGCACGTCCGGTAAACAGGTCAGGGTTCCATAGCCGCAGGCAGAACAGTTGAAACTGGAGCAGCAGCACGGCCAGGTGGACCGGGGACAGCAAGGAGTCTTCATGCCAGATAGTCCTGAGGCATGGTCCTAGGGCTCAGGTCCTCCGAGAGAAAGAAAGAAAGAGAGAAAGAGAGAATTAGAGAGCATATTTAAATTCACACAGGACACCGGATAAGACAAGAGAAATACTCCAGATGTAACAGACTGACCCTAGCCCCCCAACACATAAACTACTGCAGCATAAATACTGGAGGCTGAGACAGGAGGGATCAGAAGACACTGTGGCCCCATCCGATGATAGCCCCAGACAGGGCCAAACAGGCAGGATATAACCCCACCCACTTTGCCAAAGCACAGCCCCCACACCACTAGAGGGATGTCTCCAACCACCAACTTACCGTCCTAAGACAAGGCCGAGTATAGCCCACAAAGATCTCCGCCACGGCAAAACCCAAGGGGGGGGCGCCAACCCAGACAGGAAGACCACGTCAGTGACTCAACCCACTCAAGTGACGCACCCCTCCCATGGACGGCATGGAAGAACACCAGTAAGCCAGTGACTCAGCCCCTGTAATAGGGTTAGAGGCAGAGAATCCCAGTGGAGAGAGGGGAACCGGCAAGGCAGAGACAGCAAGGGCGGTTCGTTGCTCCAGCCTTTCCGTTCACCTTCACACTCCTGGGCCAGACTACACTTAATCATAGGACCTACTGAAGAGATAAGTCTTCAGTAAAGACTTAAAGGTTGAGACTGAGTCTGCGTCTCTCACATGGGTAGGCAGACCATTCCATAAAAATGTAGCTCTATAGGAGAAAGCCCTACCTCCAGCCGTTTGCTTAGAAATTCTAGGGACAATTAGGAGGCCTGCGTCTTGTGACCGTAGCGTACGTGTAGGTATGTACGGCAGGACCAAATCGGAAAGATAGGTAGGAGCAAGCCCATGTAATAGGAGCAAGCCCATGTAATAGAACCATTCTATGTCCTGTGTGTCCTCCGGCCGCTGTAGATACTCCCTCTTCTGGACAAAGGTCCTAATGGCTTCGCATTTCATCAGTCCGTAATGGGGGACTTTCCCCACGATCACCATGATGAGAAAATCTCTGAGCTCCTCCAGCATCCTGCTCGGAGCCAGGGCAAAGGCCTCAAGGCACCAGCCGTCCTTAAGGAACTCTTTAGACACGATACACACAGTCTTCCTGCTCCCCCATATGGCGTCCCTGATGTTGGACAGGTGATCTTCATCTGGGATGAAGTCTCTGGCCTCGAAGCAGCAGTGGAGTATGTTGCACTCCGCCAACTGAAAGTCAAGCTTCTTCAACAGGGCAGTTTCTACCCCCTTGGGGTCATTGTTGCTGAAGCTTAAGTAAGCGTCCTACCGGGGCCCATCAGCAGGAGGATCCTTCCTAGGGCCCTCCAGGATCCTGGCGATCACCTTTTTGTAAACTTTGAAGAGGTATCCACGGAGATGGGCTAAAACAGTCGTTCCGACGGTGATCAGGGCTGAGCAGACGAAGTGCGTGAGCCTCAGCTCCTGAACCAGCCCCTCGTCATTCTACTCACACGATATGACTGATGTATTCAACAGGCTGATGCCATGGAGATTTGAGGGAAAATCACAGCTGAATTCATCCACGCCAGGGTCTGGAAAAGGCACGTTAGTCCCGTTCAGCCAAGTCAGAAAGTCCTCCAGGCCGCAGTCACAGTGGAATCGATTCCTATACAGGTTGATCCAGCTGAGAGAATGGAAAGCCGCTGGGTCAGGAGAGGCCAGGAATTGTAAGAGAGGTGAAGTGTTTTGAGAGTCTCTGGGAAAATGTCTGGTTGGAGGTATGTGAGGAAGTTGAAGTGGAGATCTCATCTCTTCCAGAGAGATGAGGCCTTTAAATATACCATCTGGGAGAGCCTGCAGGGAGTTCAAGCTTAAATCCAGACTAAAAAGGTTGCCAAGATTTTCAAAAACATGCAAACACTCTCCCCGTGCCCATATCACCTGCAAGGCGATGTTCCTTAGCTCAAGCAGCTTTAAATAGTTCACAGCTGGCACTGAAATATTATTGTTAACGGTGCACCACTTTATGAAGTTGTTACCATACCAGAGAAGCTTAATGTGCATTCATTTAGCTAAAACAATGTATACATCCTCTAAATTAGTTAACCTGTTGTTTTGAATATTAAGTATGATCGTACTATCAGCAAAGCCAGCGAGGCCCTCTAAGGATGTGATCTTATTATCAGTCAAATGAAGAAGTTGGATGTTTGGGAGTGGTGCAAGGTAACCATTTGTACCTAGATCACGAATAGAGTTTTCTGTAAGATCAAGGACTTGCAGGTGTGGAAGTCCTGTAAATGCCTGATATCCCAATGCACCAATATGGTTGTAGGATAAATCTAGTTCTAAAATATTGGGTAGATTTTCAAATGTGTAAGAATAGATTTCCCCTATAAGATTGTGTGACAGGTTCAGCCATTGTAGATTTTCAAGGCCAAAAAACTCACCCCTGTCAATCTTGTTAATTTTGTTTTGGGCTATTGTTATGTCCTGTACCTCTCTCAGTGGATTGAATACTGCATATTGCAAAGTAAAAATAAAGCATTTGGACAAATCTAGAATCTTGACACCACTATTCTTGAAGCCCTCAATGTTTGCCTGTCTGGGTCTTTGACGTTGCTGAAACAAAATTATTTCCCCATGGTGCTATGTTCCAGAATAAGATGGGGAATTTTGGTCCCTCGGATTGCACTGAAAAACTGTTTTGCCTTGTCCACATTGAATCCATTGGACGGTAAGTCAAGTATCTCCATGGACATGTTCCGTAAGCTGTTTTAATTAGTTCTCCGCATCCAGTGCAAGCGGGAGGGATTGTTCATTCCACTACCGAACTGTCCCTAATCAAAACGAAACAAAACGGCCTAAACCCAGCTGTCAGAAAACACAGAAAATTTAACTTTTTTCAATGTGTCAATCACTCTCGAGTCATCTGGGACCCACGGGCTAAGCCCAAGTGACTACTAGGAGGGCACTTGAACATTCGTAGTGTCATTCCAAAAAGTGATCAAATTCAACATCTACTCACAGACTCCAACCTTGACTTCCTCTGCCTCTCAGAGACATGGCTCCATAAAAACTCTCCATGGGCTGCTTTGATTGTGCCTGGCTACAATGTTTTCAGGAGAGACATGGTTGAAGGAAGAGGAGGGGGTCTGATGATTTACATTAAAGAACATATCCGATGTAAACAAATTGAGTGGTCATGTGATAATGAACTAGAATGTATTGGCCTGAACGTTACACTGTCTCCCCAAATGTCCTTTACCCTTATTGGAATGTATAGACCACCTTCCACCAAAAGTGTGTTTTTTGATCAGTTTAATAACATGCTTAGGGAATGTGATTTTGGGAAGGAGGTCATCTTAATGGGAGATTTTAATATTAATTATGAAGACAAGTCTTGTAGGAAAACCCTCAAACGGATCACTAATACCTTTGACCTTACACAGCTCGTTAAAGGGCCAACCAGGGTGACTTGTTGCTCTAAAACACAGATTGATTTGGTGTTCAGTAATAAACCAGAGAGAGTGACTAAATCATTCAATATGGTTACTGGGCTATCTCATCATAATTTGACACTTATAGCCAGAAAGCTGTCTAAGAGCAGATTTAAGCTCTCTACTGTTAGAAAGCTGGATCAACTAAGAATACCGAAGAGTGAATTAAACTATTTTGAAAACGCAATTAATGGAATTAACTGGAATGATCTCTTGTCCATGTCACGTCCTGACCAGCAGAGGGCGTAATTGTGTTAGTCTTGGTCAGGATGTGGCAGGGGGTTTGTGTTTGTTAAATGTTGTGTGGGTGATTGGACTCCCAATTGAAGGCAGGTGTGTTAAGTTGCCTTTGATTGGGAGTCCTATATAGGAGTGTGTGTTTTTCTTTGGGGTTGTGGGTAGTTGTTCTTGCATTGCGTTTCGTGTGCCTGCAAGACTGTTCCTGTCGTGAGTATCATTGATTGCTTTTTCCCTGTGGATGCTTTACTTTTGTTTATTGAAAACTATGAGTATCCACATACCCGCTGCGCCTTGGTCCATTTTTGAAGACAGCTGTTACAGTCCTATACAGACGTGGAAGCTGATAGTGAGGTTTTTCTATCCACAATCCAGGCTACAATAAATGGTTTCCTAAAGAAAATCAAATCCAAACCTGGCCAAAAGAGCACTCTTCCTTGGCTAAATGGAGAAATTTGGAAATTGATGAAAGAACGAGATTATGCTCTAAAAACAGCCCTAAAATTCAAATTAGAGCATGACAGACGTAGGTTTACCATGTTGAGAAATAAGGTGACGAAAGAAATCAGACAGGCCAAGGCAAACTTTTTTATTAACATAATTGGTGAGGCAAAGGGAAATTCTAAATTGATCTGGGAGAATCTAAAAAAGTTAACAGGGAAAGACCATAGTAATGATGCAAAAAGACTAGAAATCATGGTGAATAACAATCTAACACAGGATGCAGTCGCAATAGCCTTCAATTCCTACTTTATTGACTCTATCAAGGTACTGACACAGAACCCCTCCACTGGTTTATTGGGCTCAGTGCTAGTGAATGACGCTCAACCTCTCTTCATCATAAGGGAGGTTTCTGAGTCAAAGGTGAACAAGGTGATTAGCTCACTAAAGAACTCTAAATCTAAAGATGTGTTTGGGCTGGACTCTACCTTTCTTAAAAACTACAAAGAGTCACTCATTGGCCCCATTACTAAGGTCACCAACACATCTATTGGTCTGGGGGTGTTTCCAAGGGTATGGAAGTCAGCCATAATAACGGCCATCTTTAAATCGGGCGACCCTGCTGACGTGAGTAACTACAGGCCCATTAGTATACTACCTGTGGTGTCGAAGGTTGTTGAAAAGTGTGTAGCAGAACAACTGATTTCCCACCTCAACAACAGCCCCTTCACATTACACTCCATGCAGTTTGGCTTCAGAGCGAAACACTCCACAGAAACGGCCAACTGCTTTCTTCTGGAAAATGTGAAGTCCAAGATGGACAAAGGGGGCATTGTTGGGGCTGTGTTTCTGGACCTAAGGAAGGCTTTCGATACTGTTTACCATGAGATTCTCATCACAAAATTGTCCAAGTTGAACTTTTCCCCCGATGCCTTGAGATGGATGAAATCATACCTTGAAGGCATAACTCAGTGTGTCAGAGTGAGCAATGAGCTGTCGCCCACTCTTAGCTATGATGTGGGCGTGCCCCAAGGGTCAATACTGGGGCCCCTCCTGTTCAGCCTGTACATTAATGATCTGCCTTCTGTCTGCACTGGGTCTGAAGTTCAAATGTATGCAGATGATACAGTGATATATGTGCATGCAAAGAGCAAACAACAAGCTGCACAAGAACTCACTACTGTAATGGTCCAGGTTACAAAGTGGCTCAGTGACTCGTGTTTGCATCTCAATGTGAAAAAAACTGTTTGCATGTTCTTCACAAAGAGGGCAACAGATGCTACTGAGCCAGATGTCTGTGTCAGGGGAGAAGCTCCAGGTGGTATCTGCTTTTAAGTACCTTGGCATCATACTTGATTCCAACCTCTCTTTTAAAAAGCATGTGAAAAAGGTCATTCAAATAACCAAATTCAACCTAGCTAATTTCCGATTTATACGAAATTGTTTGACCACAGAGGTAGCAAGACTGTACTTCAAATCGATGATACTCCCCCACTTAACATACTGCTTGACTAGTTGGGCCCAAGCTTGCTATACAACATTAAAACCTATTCAGTCTGTCTACAAACAGGCTCTCAAAGTGCTCGATAGGAAGCCCAATAGCCATCATCACTGTTACATCCTCAGAAAGCATGAGCTCAATACACCGACGCATGTCTTGTATTCAAGATCCTAAATGGCCTGGCTCCCCCTCCACTCAGTATTTTTGTTAAACAGAAAACCCAAACATATGGCAGCAGATCCACAAGGTCTGCCATGAGAGGTGACTGTATAGTTCCCTTAAGGAAAAGCACCTTTAGTAAATCCGCTTTCTCTGTGAGAGCTTCCCATGTCTGGAATACACTGCCATCAGACACACAACTGCACCACATATCACACTTTCACAAAAAGCATGAAGACATGGCTAAAGGTCAATCAGATTTGTGAACATAATCACTAGCTGTGTATTGCCACTTTCCATGTTGTCTGTTGTCTGTAACTTGTGAGGTGTGGAAACACTGTTGTTTTTATGGATTTTGTCTTGTTGCTTTTTGTTCTATGTTGCTCTGTCTGTATGCTACATCTTGCTTGTCCTATGTTGCTCTGTCTGTATGCTATGTCTTGCTTGTCCTATGTTACTCTGCGTGTGCTCACTGTTCAATGATTGTCTATATTGTAATTGTTTTTAATAACCTGCCCAGGGACTGCGGTTGAAAATTAGCCGGCTGGCTAAAACCGGCACTTTTACTGAAACGTTGATTAATGTGCACTGTCCCTGTAAAAATAAAATAAACTCAAACTCAAGGGATGTCTGCATATTTTCCAGTCAAAGCCACGTGGAGTCATACTATTCAGTTGGATGCTGCTCAAGTCAAGGAGCTGAAAGTGTTTGACTTGAAAGCCAAGCAAATCATCCTCACATAAGCTTTTCATCCTGTTTAGGGTAACATTTAGCTCTTGGAAATCTCATGTTCACAAAGAACAGTGCAGGTTGAATTCCTTTCATCTGGTTACCATACAGATCTAGCGATACCAAGGAGACCAGGGGTCTGAGATAGTCACCTTGTAAACACAGATTCAGTCAGGTCACAATTATATAGAGAGAGAGTTCAGGTTAGACAGTCCCACAAACCCATTTGGTTCGATCTGTAAACCTGAGTTATGTCCTAAATAGAGCTTTGCCAAGTTTGCCAGCCTTTGAAAGGTGTTAGTTCTTATAATAAGCCCATTTCCTCGTTGCCAACTGAGGTCCAGTTCCTTTAACCCTTCAAGCCAAGAGAATGATGTCTCATTGATCTCACTGTAGTTTTCACTCATATACACAATGGTAATGTATGGAGGCAGCAGAGGGACCTGATGTAGAGACTGGCTGGTGCAAGCTGCTATAGAGCAATATAGTGGGCATCTTGGGGTGTATTTCACCACCTGCAGATAGACTCCAAAGACAGCCAGCAGTATAAGGTTCCTCATCATCCCCCTGACAAAGTAGAAAATAATGCAAATTATTACAAAATAATTCAAATGATTGTTATGACATTACAGGGCTACAGTCCATAAATGAATTTGTTGGCTGTATCAGTCTTAGAGTATCCGCTTCAGATGAGACATCCTTGGCTATAGCGAATTCACATTTAACTGTCTCTTTGAAATATCCATAGTCCACAGTTTCTGTCCCAACCTGATAATGAAAATACTTTATTTGTGTGCTGGGTACACAGCCTTACTCTAGTCAGGTGTCACAAGGCTTACATAAGGATGTTTGTATTATACGAATGAATCACTTCTACCCCCAAGTCAGTAAACCAATGAGAGTGCCTTGGGCAATATAATTATGGCTTCGTTTGATGTGGCTGAACGATTATCATGAGACCTATTATGTGGCCAGTAAAATTGTTTTAAAGGGGCAATCTGAGATTCAAAAACTGTGACACTCTTTTGGCAAACAACTGAGGGATGGGGCTGGAGAAATGTAACCACTCTCAAATAGAGGGTACTATGAATGCAAGGACTGACCATCCATTGTAATTACAGTTTTAACCATGTTTTGAAGCTATTTATTTGGGGTTCTGATGGGGTAAGACAATTTATAAAATACAGTATGTTCTTCAAGAATCAGAAAATGGATGTAGGCCTACCAATCCCAGTTTCCCCCTTTAAATGTACCTAATGAGGCTACAATTATTTGACATTTAATAAAGTTGTCATCTAAAGAACTGTGAGGTCTTAATATGACAGCAATTGTTGCAGACTGGTGCATCAATGAGTAAAGTTGTCTTTGGGCAATGTAACCATTCAAGTAGGCATAGGCCAATAATCTAATTTGTTGAAGTGAACTACGACAACCAAAAGAAATGTTCTCTGATATCTATCAACAACTATACATGATTATGCACTTAGAGTAAACAGTAGGCTAAAGGTAATAGTTGTGGCTTACCTAAATACGCGTCGTCGAGCCTTTGAGCCTGTTTACCGGATAGGCTATTCCAGTCGCAGATACTGTAACTCGACGCACTGTTTTTCATTAACTCCTCCCCTGAAACTGACTGAAATGTTCTTATGCAACCATGTTTGAGAGTTAATTACACAATAATCTGACTGACTTTAAATTCAGTTTTTATAGTCCAGTGGTCTTACAAGTTCAAACCGTCCTCTTGAAACACAAAGGGAAAACATGTTTTCCCTCTGTGTCAACATGTTGTGCAATATTGTGTCAATTTTCCAAATAACTGCAACATTTCTGCTTTACAGACCACCAATGAGCTGACATTGCAAAGTTGTAGAAGTTCATCATGTCCAATTGAAATTCTGTAGCTTTCAATGCATTACATTGCTATTACACATTATGCTAATTAAATGTGTAGAACCAGGGGAACTTGTCTCAAAACTCCATATAGTAATATACAATCCAAAAACCTGGGCTACTTAAAGACCCACTCCCATAAATGTGGAATTGGAATACTAGAATGGCCATGGACCATTCTGATAAAGGTCAGCCATCTTGGTCAGGGAGTTGGTTAACCATGGTTTGCCAGTGCTGTGATAAGATATTGTGTAAAATAATGAATTTGAAGAATGCACAGTCTTGAAGGAGTACCCACATATGCTGAGCACTTGTTGGCTGCTTTACCTTCACTCTGCGGTCCAACTCATCCCAAACCATCTCAATTGGGTTGAGGTCGGGGGATTGTGGAGGCCAGGTCATCTGATACAGCACTCTATCACTCTCCTTTTTGGTCAAATAGGCCTTACACAGCCTGGAAATGTGTTTTGGATCATTGTCCTGTTGAAAAACAAATGATAGTCCCACTAAGCGCAAACCAGATGCGATGGCATATCGCTGCAGAATGCTGTGGTAGCCATGCTTGTTAAGTGTGCTTTGAATTGTAATTAAATCACCAACAGTGTCACCAGCAAAGGACCATCACACCTCCTCCTCCAAGCTTCACGGTGGGAACCACAATGAGGAGACCCTCCGTTTACCTACTCTGCGTCTCACAAAACCACCGCAGTTGGAACCAAAAATCGCACATTTGGACTCATCAGACCAAAAGGACAGATTTCCACCGGTCTAATGTCCATTGCTCGTGTTTCTTGGCCCAAGCAAGTCTCTTCTTATTAGTGGTGTCCTTTAGTAGTGGTTTCTTTACAGACATTCGACCATGAGTTGGCAGGTAGCCTAGTGGTTAGAGTGTTGGACTAGTAACCGAAAGGTTGCAAGATCGCAATCCCTGAGCTGACAAGGTAAAAATCTGTTGTTCTGCCCCTGAACAAGGCAGTTAACCCAGAGCTCCTAGGCTGTCATTGAAAATAAGACAACTGACTTGCCTAGTTAAATAAAGGTTAAATAAATAAAAAATGAATGCCTGATTCACAGTATTAGTATACAGTATATACTGAACAGTTGATGTTGGAGATGTGTCTGTAACTTGAACTCTGTGAGGTGCAATCTGAGGTGCAGTTAATTGCTGATTTCTGAGGCTAGTAACTCTAATGAATTTATCCCCTGCAGCAGAGGTAATTCTGTGTCTTCCTTTCCTGTGGTGTCCTCATGAGAGCCAGTTTCATCATAGCGCTTGACAGTTGTGGAAAAAGTACCCAACTGCCATACTTGAGTAAAAGTAAAGATACCTTAATAGAAAATCACCCAGTAAAATACTACTTGAGTAAAAGTCTAAAAGTATTTGATTTTAAATATACTTAAGTATCAAAAGTAAAAGTAACAATCATTTAAAATTCCTTATTAGGTACATTTTCTAGTTTTTATTTTATTTTACGGATTGTCAGGGGCACACTATAACACTCACACATAATTTAGAAATGAAGCATTTGTGTTTAGTTAATCCGCCAGATCAGAGGCAATGCGGATGACCAGGGATGTTCTCTTGATAAGTGAGTGAATTGGACCATTTTCCTGTCCTGCTAAGCATTCAAAATGTAACGAGTCCTTTTGGGTGTTCTGGACAATGTATGGAGTGAAAAGTACATTATTTTCTTTAAGAATGTAGTGAAGTAAAAGTTGTCAAAAATATAAGTAGTAAAGTACAGATACCACAAAAACTACTTAAGTAGTACTTTAAAGTATTTTGTACCAAAGTACTTTACACCATTGGCGCTTGATGGTTTTTGCGACTGCACTTGAAGAAACTTTAAAAGTTCTTGAAATGTTCCGGAATGACTGACCTTCATGTCTTAAAGTAATGATGGACTGTCGTTTCTCTTTGGTTATTTGAACTGTTCTTGCCATAACATGGACTTGGTATTTTACCCAATAGAGCTATCTTCTGTGTACCACCCCTACCTTGTCACAACACAACTGATTGGGTCAAACGCATTAATGAGGAAAGAAATTCCACAAATTAACTTTTACCAAGGCACACCTGTTAATTGAAATGCATTTCAGGTGACTACCTCATGAAGCTGGTTGAGAGAATGCCAAGTGTGCAAAGCAGTCATCAAGGCAAAGGGTGGCTACTTTGAAGAATCTCAAATATACAATATTACATTTTTTATTTATTTAACCTTTATTTAACTAGGCAAGTCAGTTAAGAACAAATTCTTATTTACAATGACGGCCTACCAAAAGGCCTCCTGCGGGGACGGGGGCTGCGTGTCACGTGCTGACCAGTAGAGGGTGTAGTTGGGTCAGGACGTGGCAGAAGAGAAGTGTGTAGGTTGGTTTGTTTGTTTGGTTTATTTTGGCCGTGTGGCTTCCATTCAGGCACAGCTGTAGAGGGTTATTGCTGATTGGGAGTCACACATAAGTAGCCTACTTTTCCTTTGGGGTTTGTGGGTAATTGTTCTTGTTACTGTGTTAACCTGTTAGGGCTAGGGGGCAGTATTTACACGGCCGGATAAAAAACTTACCCGATTTAATCTGGTTATTACTACTGCCCAGAAACTAGAATATGCATATAATTATTGGCTTTGGATAGAAAACACCCTAAAGTTTCTAAAACTGTTTGAATGGTGTCTGTGAGTATAACAGAACTAATATGGCAGGCAAAAACCTGAGAAGATTCTGTACAGGAAGTACCCTCTCTGACCATTCCTTGGGCTTCTTGGCTCTGTTTATTGAAAATGTAGGATCTTTGCTGTAACGTGACACTTCCTACGGCTCCCATAGGCTCTCAGAACCCGAGAAAAAGCTGAATGATGTAATTCCAGCCACTGGCTGAAAAACTTTAGCGCCTTTGTCCTCTGAGTAGACCACTTAGAGGCCAATGAGCTGAGGCGCGTGCATGGGGCGACACCACGTTTTTAGTTTCTCTCTCTTTGTACTAAAACACAGATTCCCGGTCGGAATATTATCGCTTTTTTACGAGAAAAATGGCATAAAATTGATTTTAAACAGCGGTTGACATGCTTCAAAGTACGGTAATGGAATATTTAGAAATGTTTTGTCACGAAACGCGTCGGGCGCGTAACCCTTATTTACCCTTTCGGATAGTGTCTTGAACGCACGAACAAAACGCCGCTATTTGGATATAACTATGGATTATTTGGGACCAAACCAACATTTGTTATTGAAGTAGAAGTCCTGGGAGTGCATTCTGATGAAGAACAGCAAAGGTAATAACATTTTTCTTATAGTAAATCTGACTGGTGAGGGCTAAACTTGGTGGGTGTGTAAATAGCTAGCCCTGTGATGCCGGGCTATCTACTTAGAATATTGCAAAATGTGCTTTCACCGAAAAGCTGTTTTAAAATCGGACATAGCGAGTGCATAGAGGAGTTCTGTATCTATAATTCTTAAAATAATTGTTATGTTTTTTGTGAACGTTTATCGTGAGTAATTTAGTAAATTCACCGGAAGTTTGCGGGGGGTATGCTAGTTCTGAACGTCACATGCTAATGTAAAAAGCTGTTTTTTGATATAAATATGAACTTGATTGAACAAAACATGCATGTATTGTATAACATAATGTCCTAAGATTGTCATCTGATGAAGATTATCAAAGGTTAGTGCTGCATTTAGCTCTGGTTTGGGTTTATGTGACATTATATGCTAGCTTGAAAAATGGGTGTCTGATTATTTCTGGCTGGGTACTCTGCTGACATAATCTAATGTTTTGCTTTCGTTGTAAAGCCTTTTTGAAATCGGACAGTGTGGTTAGATTAACGAGAGTCTTGTCTTTAAAATGGTGTAAAATAGTCATATGTTTGAGAAATCGAAGTAATAGCATTTCTAAGGTATTTGAATAACGCGCCACGGGATTCCACTGGCTGTTACGTAGGTGGGACGAAATCGTCCCACTGGCCCTAGAGAAGTTAAACGTGACAGGACTGTTTTGGTTGTCTGTTTATTGTTTTGTATTGTATAGTGTCCATTTGATCATTAAATATATGATGAACACTAACTCCGCTGCATTTTGGTCCACTCTCTCTAAAGACAGCCGTTACACTGGGATTAAAAATAAAATTAAAATATAGGACAAAAAACACAATACGACAAGAGATACCACAACACTACATAAAGAGAGACCTAAGACAACAACACAGCATTGTAGCAACACAACACGACAACAACATGGTAGCAACACAACATGGCAGCAGCACAACATGGTAGCAGCACAAAACATTGTACAAACATGATTGAGCAGAGACAACAGCACAAAGGGCAAGAAGGTAGAGACAACAATACATCACGTGAAGCAGCCACAACTGTCAGTAAGTGTCCATGATTGAGTCTTTGAATGAAGACATGGAGATTAAACTGTCCAGTTTGAGGTTTTTTTTGCAGCTCGTTCCAGTCGCTAGTAGTAGTTCCAGTCGCTAAATTAGAATGACCCCGGGATGTGTGTGCTTTGGGGACTTTTAACAGAATATGACTGGCAGAACAGATGTTATATGTGGAGGATGAGGGCTGCAGTAGGTATCGCAGATGGGGGGAGTGAGGTCTAAGAGGGTTTTATAAATAAGCATCAACCAGTGGGTCTTGCGACGGGTATACAGAGATGACCAGTTTACAGAGGAGTATAGAGTGCAGTGATGTGTCCTATAAGGAGCATTGATGGCAAATCTGTTTGCCAAATGGTAAAGAACATCTCGAGAGCACCCTTACCTGCCGATCTATAACTTACGTCTCCGTAATCTAGCATGGGTAGGATGGTCATCTGAATCAGGATTAATTTGGAGAAGGACGGTGTACCATCTAGCCATACTACTAAGTACTTGTATGAGGTGACTACCTCAAGCTCTAAACCCTCAGAGGTAGTAATCACACTGATGGGGAGAGGGGCATTCTTCTTACCAAACCTTTGTTTTGGAGGTGTTCAGAACAAGGTGAAGGGCAGAGAACGCTTGTAGGACACTAAGATAGCTTTGTCGTAAAGCATTTAACACAACATCCGGGGAGGGGCCAGCTGAGTATAAGACTATCATCTGCATATACATGGATGAGAGAGATTCCTCCTGCCTGAGCTATGTTGTTGATGTAAAGTGAGAAGAGCGTGAGGCCTCCAATCGAGCCTTAGGGTAATCCCGTGTTGACAGGCCATGGCTGAGACAGCAGATGTTCTTATTTTATACACTGCACTCTTTGAGAGAGGTAGTTAACAAACCAGGCCAAAGACCCCTCAGAGACACCAATACTCCTTAGCCAGCCCACAAGAACTGAATGGTCTACCGTATCAAAATCTTTGGCCAATTCAATAAAAATAGCAGCACAACATTTCTCAGAATCAAGGGCAATAGTGACATCATTTAGGACCTTTAAGTTTGCAGTGACACATCCATAACCTAAGCGGAAACCAGATTGCATACCAGAGAGAATGTTATAGACAGTTGATCATTGACAAGTTTTTCCAACCCTTTTGATAAACAGGCCAAATAGAAATTGGCCTATAACAGTTAGGATCAGCTTGATCTCCCCCTTTAAATAAAGGACGCACCATTGCTGCCTTCCAACCAATGGGAACCTCCGCAGACAGGATAGACAGGTTAAAAAGGTCAGAGATATGCTTGGCGATGATAGGGGCAGCAATCTTAAAGAAGAAAGGGTCAAACTATCTGACCCGGATGGTTTTTTGGGGTCAAGTTTAAGGGGCTTCTTTTGCACCTCGGACTCAGTGACCACCTGCAGGGAGAAACTTTGTAGCGGGGCAGGGGAAAAAGAGGGAGGAGCATCGAGGCTAGTCGTGTTAGAAGTGGTGGGAGATGAGGAAATGTTGGGATGGTAAGGAGGCATGGCTGAGTCAAATAGGAATCCTGACTTAATGAAGTGGTGATTAAAGAGCTCAGCCATGTGCTCCTTGTCAGTAACAACCATATCATCAACATTAAGGGACATGGGCAGCTGTGAGGAGGAGGGTTTATTCTTATTTTCCAGAACTTCTTCGGGTTAGACCCACATAGAGAGAACTGCTCCTTAAGTAAAAATACTTTAAAGTACTACTTAAGTCGTTTTTTAGTGTATATGCACATTACTTTACTATTTATATTTTTGGCAACTTTTACTTCACTACAGTCCTAAAGAAAATAATGTACCTTTTACTCCATACATTTTCCCTGACACCCAAAAGTACTCGTTACATTTTGACAGGAAAATGGTTCAAGAGAACATCCCTGGTCATCCCTACTGCCTCTGATCTAGCGGACTCACTAAACACAAATGTTTTGTTTGTAAATTGTCTGAGTGTTGGAGCATGCCCTGGCTATCCGTCAATAAAAAAGAAACAAGAAAATTGTGTCGTCTGGTTTGCTTAATATAAGGAAATGGAAATAATTTATACCTTACTTTATATACTTTTTTTTTTGTTGATACTTTGTATATTTTAGCAATTATGTTTACTTTTGATACTTAAGTTTATTTAAAACCAAATACTTTTTGACTTTTACTCAAGTAGTATTTTACTGGGTGACTTTCACTTTTACTTGAGTCATTTTCTATTAAGGTATCTTTAGTTTTACTCAAGTATGAACATTTAGTACTTTTTCCACATGGACATTTAAGCAAAAAAGTAAATTTTCTGTGCACCATGTCATCACGCACTGGTTTTTATCCTCACCAAGTCTATTTCAAATCAAATGTATTTATAAAGCCCTTCTTACATCGGCTGATATCTCAAAGTGCTGTACAGAAACCCAGCCTTAAACCCCAAACAACAAGCAATGCAGGTGGAAAAATACCACTGGTGGGAAAATGCAGATATTTTCCTTGTGCAGATTCTAGAATATTCACACGAAAAATCTGTTGCCAATTGGATGGAAACCAAGCTATAGTCAATGAAAAAGGGCTGACTATTAAGAGATAAGGATAAATAAGCGTCATCAAAAAGCAGCCTCTTTCATAGTCCACAAGGGGTCACACTTCACAAAGGATTGGGTATTGTGGTAAGAATGTAAAAGACGCACAAATAATGACAATTTAATATACACTACCGTTCAAAAGTTTGTGGTCACATAGAAATGTCATTTTTTTTTAAAGAAAAGCACATGTTTTCCTTTAAAATAACATAAAATGGATCAGAAATACAGTGAAAACATTGTTAATGTTGTAAATGACTATTTACAGCTTCATTAAAGACTGGTGTTTTTCTGGTACTATTTAATGAAGCTGCCAGTTGAGGACCTGTGATGCGTCTGTTTCTCAAACTAGACACTAATGTACTTGTCCTCTTGCTCAGTTGTGCACCAGGGCCTCCCACTCCTCTTTCTATTCTGGTTAGAGCCAGTTTGCGCTGTTCTGTGAAGGGAGTAGTACACAGCGTTGTACGAGATCTTCCGTTTGTTGGCATTTTCTCGCATGGACTAGCCTTCATTTCTCAGAACAAGAATAGACTGATGAGTTTCAGAAGAAAGTTATTTGTTTCTGGCCATTTTGAGCCTGTAATCGAACCCACAAATGCTGAAGCTCCAGATACTCAACTAGTCTAAAGAAGGACAGTTTTATTGCTTCTTTAATCAGAACAACAGTTTTCAGCTGTGCTAACATAATTGCAAAAAGGGTTTTCTAATGCTCAATTAGCCTTTTAAAATGATAAACTTGGATTAGCTAACACAACATGCCATTAGAACACAGGAGTGATGGTTGCTGATAATGGGCCTCTGTACGTCTATGTAGATATTCCATCAAAAATCTGCCGTTTCCAGCTACAATAGTCATTTACAACATTAACAATGTCTACACTGTATTTCTGATCAATTTTATATTATTTTAATGGACAAAACATGTGCCTTTCTTTAAAAAAAAAGGAAATCTCTAAGTGACCCCAAACTTTTGAACGGTAGTGTATATATAAAATAACAGATTATACATTTGCAAGTCATAGGCCTACTTTGTTATTGGCTTTGGTCACTTAGACAGAGCTGAATTTTCAGTAATGAGATGCTTATGGAGCCATTACATTTATGATAGGTTTACTACAACTGTATGAAATAAAAATATAAAACATTCAAACATCTGATTCTCCTTTGTAGACGTGTAAAAAAGTCATGACAATGAAAATGACAAAGTTATCCAACAAAATATTGATTGTCCTATATCAACTGTCTGTCAAATGATAATGTTTTGTACTTATCCATTGTGACTTGTTGCAAATCGTGATTACCAAAATCTTGGCTTTCGAAAGCAATGTCTAAATTACCTCGGCGTTTTAGTATCAGGTGAATAAGTACAACCATCACAAAAATAACAACGACAATGCATACTATAATTCCAAGAAGACCCCCAGCCTTTACAGTGGAAGGGCGCTCAGTTGGATGCTTGACAAATGGTGTAAATGGTATGGTAAAACCTGAATCATTTGATGCTTCTCTCTCAACACAATCATTTAAACCAACCAAGTCGAATCCCTCATCACAAGAACACAAGTAACCTCCATACGTATTTGTACAATTATGATGGCACTCACCCATCTCACATTCATCTATGTCAACACAAATTGACTCCCCATTTTTTTCATCGAGTAAGTAACCATTTGGACAGTTGCAATCATGTGGTGTACTTGGGTCACATTCTGCGATACACTCTGCTAAACAAACTAATTGGCACCGGTTGGTGTCTTCTGTCATTCTTTTGAATCCATCCCAACAGGAGCAATTGTAACTGCCTATTGTGTTTGTGCATTCGTGGTCACATGGACCCATGAAGCATTCATCTTCATCAACGCATTTGTCATTTTCAAACACATATCCCTTATGGCATTCGCATTTAAATCCACCAACAGTATTCACACACTTAATGTTATGTCCCGGGCACTGTCTATTATCGATACAATCATCAATGTCTTTGCACTCCTTCCCATCGTCTGCCAGTGCATACCCATGGTGACACATGCAAGTGTAGCTGTCATCTTTTTTTTGGCAGAGATGTGCGCATCCTGAGTCAAGGCAGGGGTCATTTTGCGCATCTTCACATGTGACGTTATTGTCCTGGAGAGTTTTTCCAGGTGGGCAGGTGCATACAGGTTTAGTATTAACTGAGGAACAGTCATGCTCACAGCCACCTTTGAATACCTCGCAACTCCACGGTGCTTGTAGCCACTGTTCAGATAGACAGATATACTTCGACCCGATGGATTTGATCGTTGCAGTGGTTCCGCGGGGTAATGTCAGTAGGTTCTCTCCCTTGAATCCCAACGGGGTCTCATACAGAACTGAATCGTCCCCTTTTACAATTACATGCTGGCAGGGACTGTCAAGTTTATACTCACAAATAAATCCATCTACTTTATTATCGCATGGTTGTTCCTTCCACACAAAGTCGTATTTTGATACCGAAATACATTTTGAAGAACAGACATCATCAAAGCTCCCCCAGTTCTGGAATTTGGTTTCATTACCTCCAGTTATCCACCTGTACCCTCGTAAAAACGATGCTTGGTCGGGGCATTGCCCGCTTGGCAAATGTAAACCAATCCAATAATCTCCTGTATGAATACCAAGTAATATTAATAGGATGCTATGTGATATCAAAGAGCGAACTGTCATTAAATATCCATTAATATATTCCTCACAACGTTTTTGAGCTGTTCCAAAGTTAGCTTGGTCCTGGAAAACGGCAAAGCACTGCTTCCCGATGCAGTATCCGACACCGGGGGCTTCCCCGTTCACTCTCAACAGGAACGTCAGGGCAACGAGTATTACTACTGTATCCGTCATTTTTTTAAATCAATCTCCTACGCCTCAAACTAAATATAACAATTTCGCATATAATTTAGATGTAGGCTACTCGTCTATCAGGCATGGTTTGAGTAGCAGAATGAACGTTAAGACTGCCGATAACTCCCATTTATATAAGCCTCCCTCCATGTTTTCGATTGATCAAGGAAGGAAGTTCCTTTCTGGATGGCGTAGTTGCTGACCAAGAACAAACAAGTTCTCTCTGAACCTGACTATCATGCCAAACATCCAGCCACTGGGTAACAGCTGGGTGAATCAACATTGTTTCCATCTAATTTCAACCCAAAATATCAATGTGTTGAGGTTGAATCAATGTGGAAAACTAATTAGATTTGCAAAAAGTAATATTTTCACCCAACCATTAACTAAATCTAACATGGCGATTTTTTTTCACGTTGAATTGACGTTAGTTGACAACTCAGCCAAATGTAAATCAAACCTATACATTGAACTGACACGTGCACACACAACACACACACGAAATGTATATTTGTAGTAAGCTATAGTCAAATTATGCACATATGGCAAAACTAGCATTTAAATAAGAAACACATTGAAAACACATCAATGAAATTAAAAACGTAGATAACATATTTCAGTGATATGCAGCCTAATTTTCTCAGTTCTCTCCTTGTGTTTATGTGGTTCTCTCATGAGAATACCTATTGGGCAGCCAAATGGCACATTCTGAGCTATTACAAATAGACATGGGGACACGAGGACAAACACATTCTTCATGAGGTGATTTAAACACGTTTTAGGATATATTTGAATACATGAATTCTGAATAATATCTTATTATACTTGATATTCAGGAACAACTGTGATTATATTGACAACATACACTACATGGCCAAAAGCTGACTTAGAACTGGTGCGGACCATGGGAATCCGACTGTTTACTTAACATAGCTGGGTTTAATTAAACAGTCGGATTCCCATGATCCGCACCAGTTCTAAGTCAGCTTTTGGCCATGTAGTGTATGTTGTGTGTGGAATTTCACTTCATGGAATTTCTTCACTTTGACATTCAGAGCACTGGGCAGAAATCACATCGCGACACCCCTTCAAAGTAGTGGATTCGGCTATATCAGCTAAATTCCCAATCTGGCCCTCGTACCATCATTGCCACCTAATAATCCCCAGTTTACAAATGGGCTCATTCATCCTGTTGCTGTAAATGAGAATGTGTTCTCAGTCAATTTACCTGGTAAAATAAGGGTTTGTCACGACTTCCACCGAAGTCGGTCCCTCTCCTTGTTCGGGCGGCGTTCAGCGGTCGACGTCACCGGCTTTCTAGCCATCGCTGATCCATTTTTCATTTTCCATTTGTTTTGTCTTTGTTTTCTACACACCTGGTTTCTATTCCCCAATTACATGTTAATTATTTAACCCTCTGTTTCCCCCATGTTTGTGTGCGTGTTTTTTTATAATGTTCAGATCGTTACTTGTTGGCTGGTATTGTTTGCCGGGTTCGTTATTACGCCCGTTATTTAAGAGTGACCGGTAATTTCACGCACCTTTAGTATTTGTTTTATACTGGTGCTGTTCGTGGAATAAATTACTTTGTACACTCATCATTCCAACATTCCAACAAGTCAGTTCGTCAAATGTCTGCCCTGCTAGAGCTGCCCTGGTCAACTGTAAGTGCTGTTATTGAAGTGGAAACTTCTAGGAGCATCAATGGTTCAGCCTCAAAGTGGTAGGCCTCACAAGCTCACAGAATGTGACCACTGAGTGCTGAAACACGTAGCGCATAAAAATTGTCTGTCCTCGGTTGCAACACTCACTACCGATTTTCCAAAGCAACGTCAGCACAAGAACTGTTCGTTGTGAGTTTTATGAAATGGGTTTTCATGGCCGAGCATCTGCACACAAGCCTAAGATCACCATGCGCAATGCCAAGCGTCGACTGGAAAGGTGTAAAGCTCGCTGCCATTGGACTCTGGAACAGTGAAAATGCCTTCTCTGGAGTGATGAATCACGCTTCACCATCTGGCAGTCCGACGGACGAATCTGGGTTTGGCGGATACCAGGAGAACGCTACCTGCCCCAACGCATAGTGCCAAATGTAAAGTTTGGTGAAGGAGGAATAATGGTCTGGGGCTGTTTTTCATTGTTCATGGTAGGCCTACAATGCATACAATGACATTCTAGGCGATTCTGTGCTTCCAACTTTGTGACAACAGTTTGGGGGAAGGCCCTTTCCTGTTTTAGCATGACAATGCCCAAGTGCACAAAGCGAGGTCCATACAGAAAGGATTTGTTGAGATCGGTGTGGAAGAACTTGACTGTCTGCGCAGAGCCCTGACCTCATCTCCATCGAACACCTTTGTGATGAATTGGAACACCAACTGCGAACCAGGACTAATCGCCCAACATCAATGCCCGAACTCACTAACATGCTGACCACACTGCCTGTGTTACGTGCGTGAGCAATGCAAAATAAATGTACACATACATGTTATTCAATAATTTCATCCAAACTGCTCGCGCGCGTCAACGAGTGTTTGCGTAGACAGGTGCTAAAATAGAACGTGGTTCTATTTTTGACGCTTAACGCGTTGCAAGTCCCGCCTCTCCCATCTCCTCATTGGTTTTTAGGAGCATATACCCACATGGGTGATTGCAAGATGAACTGAGGTCCACAGTCCAGTCCAGTTGGTGGTGGTAATGCACCTTAAAGATGTTTGCCAACCACCAAGTCCGAAGAAGAAGAAGAAAAAGACAACGACTGAAGGAGGAGATATTACTAGAAACTAACTAAGTTCCCCCTTTTATTTGTGGATTAATTGTCAGAGAACACACGATTTTGTGTGACTCAAAATGGGCCAAAATTCTACAAAGATCCAGGAAAAAAAAGGACCATTTCAAGTAAAATAACAACCCAGTGTTTACATCCCAGGACAAATGAGCTAGCAACAGCAAGCTAGCTAGCTAAATGGCCATGAATGTTTCATGTGTTTCAACCTGTCCCCAAATGAATATAGTTGGTTCAAAGTTCGTTTTGATATTTCAACCTGTGTGTCCTGATTGCATCAGGACAAAATCAACACGTGTGCGATTGTGCACATGGACGCACGTCCCTGGTCTAGTCAGCATGTTATGCTCTTGTGGCTGAATGGAAGCAAGTCCCTGCAGCACTGTTCCAATATCTAGTGGAAAGCCTTCCCAGAAGAATGGAGGCTGTTATAGCAGCAAATGGGGGAGCAACTCATGATTTTGGAATAAAACATTCGATGAGCAGGTGTCCACATACGTTTGGTCATGTAGTGATTCTGGGTCTCTCTGTTTATTTGGGAGGAGTAGGAACATAATCACTCGTGGGAGGGACCTTTCCCAGGGGGAAAGTGTGAGTCATGAGTTACACATTGTGCTACAGGACGTGGAAGGTGGGCTCACTTCCTCTAAGGCCACCCCACAATTCACGGTAGCAGTTGATAGAAACGGCATGCTATTTCAGCGTCTCCGTATTTCCTTTGAAAAAAATGGATGAAGTGAGAGGAATGGGGTGGAAGTGAGGTGGCTTTGGCATTCGGGGAAGCAATCTTTTGTTCATGCAATGGTAACAAAATCTGTCTAACCCGCTCATTTGATTAGGCCTACTGTGGTCTTCATGACAAAAAGGTCGTCACGATGAAGACCATTACGGACATTGTATGATAAGTAGTGGCGTTTGTGAATTATTGATGGCTTCTTGATATACCTGGGGAAAAAAATGTTCTCTATTTTGCATATCTATTTGATAAAACTTACTAGTGAAAACTTCAAGATGTGTCTGCAGCAGAATGTTTATTTTGGGAAAATCAAAGATATCCAGAACGGAAGAAACAGTGCCTGTTCTTTCCAACACTTACTTGGCTTGTGTTTGCATAGCCACATTCTGACGCAGCCAGTTCCGACATTGCTGGTGCCACCAATAACATATCTGAAGCATATCATTGAGTAAACAGTACCTCAAAAGGGACCAGTTCTTTGTAGCCACAGGGTACAACAGTCTTTTATCTGTGATGGAGGAAATGGGAGGTCTTCCCCTGCAGGGTGTAGCTGGGCATGAGGAGAAAGGGAGGAGGTCTGTACCGATAACCTTCTCTGTGCAACACACCCTCTCAGGAGTGATTTCTCTCTGAATAAGCATTGACAGAAGAGGCCATAGATAGCATGGGTGAGATGAGATGGCTACTCCCAACCAACTCTACATTGATGATAACCTTTATGGAAATGGTCGAAATGACCTTGAAAAAGATTCCCTCATGTTGTTGTCAATGGAAAACTATAGAGTGTGGAGGATGAAAGAAGACATTTATATATTTATTAAAGAATATATAGACATGCCATATTGAAAACTTGAAACTTTACAATTTTGTCTTAACAACAGCATTGCATTTTAGGAGCATCAATTTGCAATCTGCTCATAACTTGCAGTTATGTAATTTGACACACATTTTCCACAGAAATGTACCATGTGTAATGAATACATGAAAAGTCTTACTCACTCACGTTTATGTTGGGATTGTCAAACCCAGCAACCACGTAATATGATTCTAGCGAAATTCTTCTCAAAATGATTTGGCATGCCTCATGCTATTGCTAGTGGACCCAACCCAGCCAGTCATATTTTAGTATTCTGTCTGCCACAGCCTAAGCTTACCTTGCTTTGCTTTGTTGACCCTCTCTGAACCTCTTAACCCTCTGCCTCAAGGAACTCACTGTGAGGATATTGTGTTTCGCTGCCTGAGAGGCACAGATAATAATCGTAGTGTAAATCATGTCCTGTGTTAGAACGGGAGGAAAGGTAGATCCACCGGCAGGAAATGGCCTCACAGGACTCTTAGATCATATCACTCCTTCACAGCTCACTTAAGTTTAAACAAGAAAAATACCATGCATCTTCATCAAAACCCCTTTAATAGTTCAAAATACACAATCTAGACTCAAACGAAAGTGAGTTTTGAAAGATTGTGGTTAATGGACAACAAATTCCATCTCTTGGGTAGGCTGAGTTCAAATTTCATCCCTGGGGGTTTGAGTCTCAGAATCCGGTCATTATTTATCTTTTCCTAGATCTCAGAGTGAGACTGTTCAATGGAAGGAGATGGACGGAGACATAGTGGATGTTCAGTTAGAACATACCCTGTGGTGGAATGTGTTTTCAGAGACAGCTAGCCCTGAGATTGTAAAATAGGGCTTCTCCAATAGGAAAATCACACAGACCCTCTAGTTCTTGCCAGATTTCGTTTACTACTGAGAAAATAACTGAGAGGTTTGGTGTACAACAGGATGGTTTTTTGACCTATGTATAAACACATTGGAATGTGTTTCCAGCAATTGTTTAGTGTCACTCAGTACATGCAAAGAGAAGGGATCTTTAAATCAGGCTGATAGAACTCCAGGGACAGGAAAACAAACCCTGACATGTCGTAGCCTTTGCCTTCATCCTACCTACACAGACTACTGGTAGTTGCAGGCAAACCCATGTAGTAACTTTGCGAGTAACTTTCGGTAGACAAGTAGATAGAGGTGTAGGATCTTAATTTGATCACTCTTTTGTTGCTCAGAATCTTCCTGCACAACAGAAAATGCTAACTTGTTGTGTATTTGAGTTTTTATAAAACTTCTAAAGTTTGTAATTTTCACTTGATTTGCCCTAACGAAAAATGTATCAATCCCAACAAAAATGTCCATTATTTATAATCCACATAATAATTCACATTATTTTCCTGTTGTAGCAAGCTGGCTCAAATTAAGATCTTACATCTGTTAAACTGAGTTCTGAATAATTTAGTTTGTAGTCTCGTAGTTAAAGCGCCAATCTGCAGTTCAAACAATGTAACCACTCTCCAATTCATAGACAGAGCTATGGATGCAGGGACTGGCCTTCCATGGTATGACAATTATAGTTTTAACCATGTTTTGAGGCTGTACAGTATTTGTATGTTTACATGCACACACACAGAAAACACAGGCAGGCAGGCAGGCAGACTGACACAACACAAACACACATTACACACCACACATTCACACTCACACAGACACACTTTTACACTCATCATTTGCTGCTGTTGCTCTATTCTTTATTTTACTCTTATTATTATCTATCCTGATGCCGTCACTTTACTCTGCCTTCATGTACATATCTACCTCAAATACCTCGGAGCTCTGCACATTGACCTGGTACTGGTACTCCCTGTATGTAGCTCCACATTGACCTGGTACTGGTACTCCCTGTATGTAGCTCCACATTGACCTGGTACTGGTACTCCCTGTATGTAGCTCTACATTGACCTGGTACTGGTACTCCCTGTATGTAGCTCCACATTGATCTGGTACTGGTACTCCCTGTATGTAGCTCCACATTGACCTGGTACTGGTACTCCCTGTATGTAGCTCCACATTGACCTGGTACTGGTACTCCCTGTATGTAGCTCTACATTGACCTGGTACTGGTACTCCCTGTATGTAGCTCCACATTGATCTGGTACTGGTACTCCCTGTATGTAGCTCCACATTGATCTGGTACTGGTACTCCCTGTATGTAGCTCCACATTGACCTGGTACTGGTACTCCCTGTATGTAGCTCCACATTGATCTGGTACTGGTACTCCCTGTATGTAGCTCCATTCTTGTGTATTTTATTCCTCGTGTTAATATTTTATTTTTAAACTCTGCATTGTTGGGAAGAGCTGGTAAGCAAGAATTTCATGGTAAAGTCTACACCAGTTGTATTCGGCGCATGTGACAAATAAAATGTGATTTCATTTGGTTTGCATTTACATTGTTTACAAACATTGGTTCTAAAACAAGCATATATTTTGGTTTCTGATGGGGTACGACAGTTGAACTAGGCGCATGAGGCATTTATAAATTAGATACTTCAAGAATCAAGGGGTATAAATAATTTATTTAAAAGTTAAAAAATGATGTACCGATCCCAATTTTTCCCTGGTATGTTTACTAGCCTCTTCAAAGGACTTTAACTTGCAACCTTAAATCAATGCTTACTAGATCCAAGCAGTGTCACACCATGTTCAGGTTTCTCTTGCATTAGACATGACTAAAACCCTGAGATTTTCCTGACCACATAAACTGAACAGGAATAGCCTATAACTAGGTCCCTAACAATGTTTTTCCTGGGCAGGCAATTCTTTCCCCATTGACATTCATTTCCCTGGACATTACATAGTCATCATTAATGAGAATATTTCTCCTCAGCCTTCCTTGCTGCACACCGTTCCCATCCGCCCTGAGCTCTGCGCATGAGGGACAGGAATACACCTACTGTAAAAAAATATTCCTTCCTCAGGGCTGGCCAGTCTGGCATGGTGACAGGAATATTATGAACTTGAGGCAACCCCTGTTACAATAACAAACACACTGTGTATACAAAGTATGTTGACACCCCTTCAAATTGGTGGATTTGGCTATTTCAGCCACACCTGTTGCTGACAGGTGTATAAAATTTGAGCACGCAGCCATGCAATCTCCATAGACATACATTGTCAGTAGAATGGCCTTAGTGAAGAGCTCAATGACTTTCAAAGTGGCACCGCCATAGGATGCCACCTGTCCAACAAGTCAGTTCGTCAAAGTTCTGCCCTGCTAGAGCTGCCCCAGTCAACTGTAAGTGCTGTTATTGTGAAGTGGAAACATCTAGGAGCAATAACTGCTCAGCTGCGAAGTGGTAGGCCACACAAACTCACAGAATGGGACCGCTGAGTGCTGAAGTGCGTAGCACATAAAAATCATCTGTCTTCAGTTGCAACACTCTGAGTTCCAAACTGCCTCTGGAAGCAACATCTGCTTCCATCTGAACTGTTCATCGAGAGTTTCATGAAACGTGTTTCCATGGGAGAGCCACCACACACAAGCCTAAGATCACCATGCGCATGCCAATCGTCGGCTGGAGTGATGGTAAGCTTTCCGCCATTGGACTCTGGAGCAGTGGTAATGCTTTCTCTGGAGTGATGAATCACGCTTAACCATCACACAGTCCGATGGATGAATCTGAGTTTGGCGGATGCCAGTGCCAACTAAAGTTTGGTGGAGGAGGAATAATGTTCTGGGGCTGGCCCCTTAGTTCCAGTGAAGGGAAATCTTAATGTTTCAGCATACAATGACATTCTAGATGATTCGGTGTGGAAGAACTTGACTGGCCTGCACAGAGCCCTGACCTCAACCCCATCGAACACCTTTGGGATGAATTGGAATGTCAACTGCGAGCCAGGTCTAATCGCCCAACATCAGTGCCTGACCTCATTACTGCTCTTGTGGCTGAATGGAAGAAAGTCCCTGCAGCAATGTTCCAACATCTAGTGGAAAGCCTTCCCAGAAGAGCGGAGGCTGTTATAGCATCACATGGGGGACCAACTCCATATTAATGCCCTTGATTTTGGAATGAGATGTTCGACAAATGGGTGTCCACATACTTTTGGCCATGTAGTGTATGACTGGACATCAGCTGGACCCTGCACAACACTTCAACTCTCAAGTAGGAGATGAGGGGCACTCATAGTCCAAACAACACATCATTTCAGATGCTAGAAAGTCACCATGCACAAACACCAGCACTCAATGGTTTTCGACAACTAAGAATAACATTCTTATGATATGGCTGGGAATGGTCAAAAGGCTGTACCAGATCCTGTATGTTTGTCACAAGACTAGTGGATTGAAGAAGTGAAACGTTCTATTCCAATTATTTGGACATGTTTGCATAAATATGACCTGTCATTCCATAACGCTTGACCCCTCTCCGTGTACACCTGGGAAGATTTTGCCCTGAACAGGGAGGCCTAGTTAACCGCTATGTAACCCACATTCTAATTTTTTGTAAATGTATTCAAAATAAACAACTGAAATCACATTTATATAAGTATTCAGACTTTACTCAGTACTTTGTTGAAGCACCTTTGACAGCGGTTACAGCCTCAAGTCTTCTTGGGTATGACGCTACAAGTTTGGCACACCTGTATTTGGGCTGTTTCTCCCATTCTTCTCTGCAGATCTTCTCAAGCTCTGTCAGGTTGGAGGGGGCACGTCGCTGAACAGCAATTTTCAGGTTTCAGCAGAGATGTTCGATTGGGTTGAAGTCCGGGCTCTGGCTGGGCCACTCAAGGACATTGAGACTTGTTCCGAAGCCACTCCTGCATTGTCTTGGCTGTGTGCTTAGGGTCGTTGTCCTGTTGGAAGGTAAACCTTTGCCACCGTCTGAGGTCCTGAGTGCTCTGGAGCAGGTTATCATCAAGGAGCTCTCTGTACTTTCCTCCGTTCATCTTTCCCTCAACCCTGACTTGTCTCCCAGTCCCTGCCACTGAAAAACATCCCCACATCATGATGCTGCCACCACCATGCTTCACCGTAGGGATGGTGCCAGGTTTCCTCCAGACGTGCCCCTTGGAATTCAGGCCAAGGAGTTCAATCTTGGTTTCATCAGACCAGGGAATCTTGTTTCTCATGGTCAGAGTCCTTTAGGTGCCTTTTTGCAAACTCGAAGCGGGCTGTGATATGCCTTTTACTGAGGAGTGACTTCCGTCTGGCCACTCTACTATAAAGGCCTGATTGGTGGCATGCTGCAGAGATGGTTGTCCTTCTTGAAGGTTCTCCCATCTCCACAGAGGAACTCTGGAGCTCTGTCAGGGTGACCATCGGGTTCTTGGTCACTTCCCTGAGCAAGGCCCTTCTCCCCCGATTTCTCAGTTTGGCCAGGCGACCAGCTCTAGGAAGAGTCTTGTAGTCCATGCCCCGACGATTTGAGGCTGTTCTGAGGGCTAAAGGGGGTGCAACTCAATATTAGGAAGGTGTTCCTAATGTTTTGTACACTCAGTGTATATGGAGGTGTGCATGCAAGTATGTTCACGTGTTTGCTATGTGTGTTAAAACCTGTTAGGGCTAGGGGGCAGCATTGACACGGCTGGATAAAAAACATACCCGATTTAATCTGGTTACCACTCCTACTCAGTAACTAGAATATGCATATACTTATTACATATGGATAGAAAACACCCTAAATTTTCTAAAACTGTTTGAATGGTGTCTGTGAGTATAACAGAACTCAAATGGCAGGTCAAAACCTGAGAGATTCCTTTACAGGAAGTGGCCTGTCTGACCATTTCTGGAACTTCTTTGCCATCTCTATCATTTACTAAGGATCTCTGCTCTAACGTGACACTTCCCACGTCGTCCATAGGCTCTCATAGCCCGGGAAAAAAGAGAATGTCGTCATTCCAGCCCCAGGCTGAAACACATTATCGCCTTTCTCAAGTGGCCCATCAAGAGACACTAGCTTATGCGCGTGACCCCGACCGCCCCCGCCTTTGGGATTTTTTCCTCTGTTTGCCGAAAAGGAGATTCCCTGTCGGAATTTTACCGCTTTTCTACGAGAAAAATGACGTAAAAATTGATTTTAAACAGCGGTTGACATGCTTCGACGTACGGCAATTGAATACTTTGAATTTTATTGTCAGGAATTGCGCCAAGCGCGCGACACTTCTTTACTATTTCGGATAGTGTCTGGAACGCACGAACAAAACGCCGCTATTCGGATATAACGATGGATTATTTTGGACCAAACCAACATTTGTTATTGAAGTAGACGTCCTGGGTGTGCATTCTGACGAAGACAACAAAAGGTAATGACATTTTTATAATAGTAAATATGATTATGGTGAGTGCTAAACTTGCCGGGTGTCTAAATAGCGAGCCCGTGATGCCTGGGCTATATACTTAGAATATTGCAAAATGTGCTTTCACCAAAAAGCTATTTTAAAATCGGACATATCGAGTGCATAGAGGAGGTCTGTATCTATAATTCTTAAAATAATTGTTATGCTTTTTGTGAACGTTTATCGTGAGTAATTTAGTAAAATGTTAGCGAATTCCCCGTAAGTTTGCGGGGGGTATGCTAGTTCTGAACGTCACATGCTAATGTAAAAAGCTGGTTTTTGATATAAATATGAACTTGATTGAACAAAACATGCATGTATTGTATAACATAATGTCCTAGGGTTGTCATCTGATGAAGATCATCAAAGGTGAGTGCTGCATTTAGCTGTCTTCTGGGTTTTGGTGACATTATATGCTGGCTTGAAAAATGGGTGTCTGATTATTTCTGGCTTGGTACTCTGCTGACATAATCTAATGTTTTGCTTTCGTTGTAAAGCCTTTTTGAAATCGGACAGTGTGGTTAGATTAACGAGAGTCTTATCTTTAAATGGCTGTAAAATAGTCATATGTTTGAGAAATTGAAGTAATAGGATTTTGAAGATTTTGAAAATCGCGCCACAGGCTGGCAGTGGATGTTACGTAGGTGGGACGAATTCGTCCCGCCGGTCACATAGAGGTTAAAGAAGCAGGCACTTTGTTTTAAAGCAAAGCATGCTGCTTTTATAGGGTGACAGATAAATTAGTTGTTACAAAAACTAAACCGCCAATGCTTGTCCCTGAGTTTGATATGGTCTTGTTTCCTAAACACAACACACTGGTTATTTTCCCTGTGTTCATGTTCTCCTGCTTATCTCAAATCAGGAGGAACCTGCAACCCTGTCCACACCCCAGCCCAGACACTGTCCTGCTGAGAAATACACTCTGCTTTTACAAGCCAACGCAAAGGGGGACTTTCACTTAAGAGTCCTCTGACTTTCCATGACTCTGCGTGAATAGTTTTACGTTTGATGATTCAAGTCATATGGTGCTGTTTCACTCAAGTTCCAGACCGCTTTTTATGATGCCAACTAGGTTCTGTTTCAACAGATTACTTTTTGCTGTTGTATCTTGTCACATGCGCCGAATATAACTGGTGTGGACCTTACAGTGAAATGCTTACTTACAAGCCCTTAACCAACAATGCAATTAAATTTTTTTTATCAAAAAGACAAAAAATATACTAAATTAAAGAAAATAAAAAATACCTAAAAAAATATTATAAAATAAATAAAAAATAATAGTTACAAATAATTAAAGAGCAGCAGTAAAATAACAATAGTGAGGCTATATACAGGGGGTACCGGTGTGGAGTCAATGTGCGGGGGCACCGGTTAGTCGAGATAATATGTACATGTAGGTAAAGTTATTAAAGTGACTATGCATAGATAATAACAGAGAGTAGCTGCTGATGCAACCAGTCAGGATGCTCTCGATGGTGCAGCTGTTGAACCTTTTCAGGATCTGAGGACCCATGCCAAATCTTTTCAGTCTCCTGAGGGGGAATAGGTTTTGTCGTGCCCTCTTCACAACTGTTTTGGTGTGCTTGGACCATGTTAGTTTGTTGGTGATGTGGACACCAAGGAACTTGAAGCTCTCAACCTGCTCCACTACAGCCCTGTCGATGAGAATGGGGGCATGCTCGGTTGTCTTGTCATTGTTGGTGATCAGGCCTACCATTGTTGTGTCATCGGCAAACTTAATGATGGTGTTGGAGTCGTGCCTGGCCGTGCAGTCATGAGTGAACAGGGAGTACAGGAGGGGACTCAACACACACCCCTGAGGGGTCCCAGTGTTGAGGATCAGCGTAGTGGGTATGTTACCTACCCTTACCACCTGGAGCGGCCCGTCAGGAAGTCCAGGATCCAGTTTGTCCAGGTGGGAAAGGGCAGTGTGGAGTGCAATAGAGATTACGTCTTTTGTGGATCTGTTGGGTCGGTATGTGAATTGGAGTGGGTCTAGGGTTTCTGGGATAATGGAGTTAATGTGAGCAATGACCAGCCTTTCAAAGCACTTCATGGCTACAGATGTGAGTGCTACGGGTCAGTAGTCATTTAGTCAGGTTACCTTTGTGTTCTTCGGCAACATGTTGAAACATGTTGGTATTACAGACTCAGTCAGGGACAGGTTGAAAATGTCAGTGAAGACACTTGCCAGTTGGTCTGCGCATGCTCGGAGTGCACATCATGGTAATCCGTCTGGCCTTGTGGCCTTCTGAATGTTGACCTGTAGGCTCGTGTCACTGGTCAGCTCTCGGCTGTGCTTGCCTTTTTGTAGTCTGTACTAGTTTGCAAGCCAATCCACATCAACAAGCGTCGGAGCCGGTGTAGTACAATTCAATCTTAGTTCTGCATTGACGCTTTGCCTGTTTGATGGTTTGTCAGAGGGCATAGCGGAATTTGTTATAAGCTTCCAGGTTAGAGTCCCGCTCCTTGAAAGCGGCAGCTCTACCCTTTAGCTCAGTGCGGATGTTGCCTGTAATCCATGGCTTCTGGTTGGAGTATGTACGTACAGTCACTGTGGAGACGGCGTCATCGAAGCACTTGTTGATGAAGCCAGTGACTGATGTGGTGTACTCCTCAATGCCATCAGAAGAATCCCGGAACATATTCCAGTCTGTGCTAGCAAAACAGTCCTGTAGCTTAGCATCTGCTTCATCTGACCACTTTTTTATTGATCTAGCTACTTGTGCTTCCTGCTTTAATTTTTGCTTGTAAGCGGGAATCAGGAGGATAGAATTATGGTCAGATTTGCCAAATGGAGGGCGAGGGAGTTTTGTACGCATCTCTGTGTATGGAGTAAAGGTGGTCTAGAGTTTTTTTCCCCCTTCTGGTTGCACATTTAACATGCTGGTAGATATTTGGTAAAACAGATTTAAGTTTCCCTGCATTAAAGTCCTCATTATCTAGGAACGACGCCTCTGTATGAACGTTTTCCTATTTGCTTATGGCGGTATACAGCTCATTGAGTGCGGTCTTAGTGCCAGCTTCGGTCTGTGGTGGTATGTAGATGGCTACGAAAAATAGAGATGAAAACTCTCTTGGTAGATAAGCTGGTATACAGCTTATCATGAGATACTCTATCTCAGGCGAGGAAAACCTCAAGATTTCCTTAGATCTCGTGCACCAGCTGTTGTCTACATATATACATAGAGTTTTTAATGTCCCGTTGGTCGTTTAATCTTGCTCGTAGGTCATCGATTTTATTTTCCAATGATTGCACGTTGCCCAAGAGAATGGATGGCAGTGGGGGTTTACTCGCTCGCCTACGAATTCTCAGAAGGCAGCCCGACCTCCGCCCCCTTTTTCTCCGTCTTTTCTTCACACAAATGACGGTGATTTGGGCCCATTCCCGGGAAAGCAGTATATCCTTCACGTCGGACTCGTTAATGGAAAAAGCTTCTTCCAGTTCCTGGTAAGTAATCGCTGTTCTGATGTCCAGAAGTTATTTTTGGTCATAAGAGACAGTAGCAGCAACATCAAGTACAAAATTAGTTAAATAATAAGTTACGAACAATGCAAAAAAACAAACAAAATAAAACAGTTGGTTAGGAGCACGTAAAACATCAGCCATCCTTTCCGGCGCCATTCTACTATAGAGTAGACTATTGTGAAGGCAACGTTACATTTACCTTTAGAAAATAAACTGAAGTCTTAAAAATGTCTATGTTTGATGGCAATATTCCATAAATTAAGACATTCTGGAAATGGTCCATAGGCTTGTTACTGGGAATGTTGTGGTTATCTGTAAGCATTGTTGTCATCAGGGATTGCTTCTGTCTGCCGTGCATCATCTTGCTGTGTGCCAGTGGACACATTTCGTCTGATCGGGTCTGATCAGGAGCAGTGAGTAAATAGTGAGTATGTATCTGATGATGTCACAGAGGAGGAAAACCCACAGATTGCATGTGTAACTAGCCTATACAGATGGTATTATGACATCTTTTAGACGTCACAATGTGGATAAATCATTCACGAATTGATCATCATCAGAATTTGGCAAGTACAGCCATGCTTATTCTCCTACTTTCTCACTACAGAATATGTCACAGTGCCTTTTGCCACAATGTTCTTTTCCACTCCACTGGCGATTTTGTCAATTTATGTCACACAAGACTCATAGCAAGATTAAGATAGTAATAACAAGAAGTGTGTAGTCCAACTGTGGCCAAACGACTCCTCTCACAGACCAATCCTTGGTTACAAGGGATTGACAATTCAACATTAATCCAATCATTTACACTTAGGGATCTACACCGTCTCACATTTGGTCCAAAAACATGACTGAATAATTACATAATTTTCGTCTGCATTACCTGTCATCTTTTCTGTTTACGAGAATGTACATTGGGTTGGTCAGTGATTCAGTATTGCTTTGGGCACTAGGAGGAAAATGTGATTAGGTACAGTATATATGTTTGGTGTGCCTTAGACTTAATAGATTATTACACTCAAAGTTTATGACATAAGAGCATTCTATATTCACTTAAGTGCACAATATGTTGTACTCCCAAATTGTTTATGTCTTGACGACTTGATTGAAACCCCATTAAAACTTTAAACAATGATTTCCCCCAATGCTCTCGTTATTTTAGCTCTGACTTGAGATTTCCATTATATTGTGTGTGTGGAGGGAAATGGCCATCTTGGCCTGACAATCACATTTTCATTTCCAATTAATGTCCTTTGGGTGTTGTCTTTGGCAATGACAAGCAAACCCATTGAAACGTTAGAAAAGTAACCTTTTTATATTTTCTGCCAGTGTTCCACCCTGTCACTCGCTGCCCTCGCAGTGCCAAAGACCTTGAGCCTGTAAGCTGAGTGATTGTGCCATTTCTGGCAATACAAAAAGTGACAATAGTATTTCAATACTTGTTAGTCAACATGCTAAGGGTCAGAAAGTTAATGAAGTAAGCCACCTCTTTCCTCACAAAGTCTCCAGTCACATTAAACTTGGCCAGTTGGATGTGCTTTATTAACTGATGATTGGAGAGGACATTGTGTTTTGTACATATTACACCACATCCTCAAGCATCCCTATGCCAAGGTGTTGTTTGCATGGGCATGGAAGCCAACCTGTATTGGGGGTGATAAAGATGAAAATAAAATGCTCAACTCAATAAATGTTATTTTTTACTCATAATATTTACAGATATTTTCCAGGAGCTGACAGGATGATTGAGTCCCCATTGTTTAAAACGTTGACCATTGATACTGTGCCCCCTATCAGAATATGCTTTATGTAATATATCCTGCAACTGTATTGACAGAATGTTAACACACTTACAGTAGGGTGTTCAAATGTAAATGATTTATTTTTCAAAACAAAAAAATAAAAATAATAATCACGATCGTGAACAGGAGTAGCAAATCACCGAGCAGTTTCCTGCTAGTCTACCGTCTGTTTATTTATACGAAAAAAACTACTCTCTGAAGAACAGAGGTTAGTGACTTGGCTCAAAATTGTCTCCATATAAAATGTTCAAAATACCAGAGCTTTGGAAATGATTCCATGCAGTCTAGATGCATATCTGAGCTTCATTCATCCCTGTGTTTCATTTTGTGACTAAGAAATCAGTAAGGGGACGGAGGAGACCAATAACAGAATTTGCCCTAATACCGTGTTTCAAGCTAGAATATGGTAGTATCAGCCAATTTGAATCTGGAACCTGCTATTTGCTCTCATTAAGTTATTTTTTAAATGACAGACTTCAGATCAGCAGCCTAACGTTCCTTGTAAAGACATTTTAACTACAACTTCACTGAAGCGATTATGGTTGAATTCCTGTTACCGTTGCTTCCATGCTGCCTCCTTGAGATTGTGAGAACAGCCCATAAATGGATAAGTGTATACTGTGGCAGGCAGAATTTCTGGCTTCCACGTAAATGCCAAAAGAGCACTTTATTTATGCCCTCCCCTCCCTCCAATTATAAATAATAAATGATGGTCTTTGATGTTAAGGTCATAACAACTCCAACTCACCCTTACTTACTACACTACTCAGTGAGTTTCTGACATATTGTGTGTGTTTCATTGGACATACAGTATACTACACAGTACATTCACATATGAATTCTTACATGTAATGAGGTAATAGTAGCATGACATTAGAAACAGCTGCAGACACTCCTCAAGTCACATACGCACACCATTAGTGTTGACACCAAGAGAGAGAGAGAGGGTGTGAGAGAGAGAGAGAAGGTAGAATGAGCTCTTGTAAACATTCATGAGAATGTATTTATTATTTATTTATTTTATTTAAATTTTGAAACAGGAAATTCCTTCCTTTGCTTCTCAGGGCCGTTGCCACCCTCACAATCAGCCACAGTCAATCAGAATCTGTTATATCACTGCAGTCCATCCAGCTTCTCTGATTTGAATCTGTCTCTGTTGGCTTCATTGATTTGGTTCAGGGTATGAAAGGCCTAACCATGGAAATAGCAATGGGGAGTCATCTGTTCTAACAGCACAGCCAATGACATGGTGTACTTGCACTATAGGGCCAGGAGTTGTTTCCTGACCATGTGACCTGTGCAGGAAAAACTCTTGCCCTAGTCCCTATATCTACAGCACCAAGCAGTAATTTCATGCTGATCTAATGTTATCCTGAGTGCAATTATAGTTTTTATATGGAATTACTATGCTCATTAAACACTTTAATTTCCAGTAAGTGCCTCAATCCCCACAATAACACATGGTGGCACTCTTGTTAAGAAATCCAAATGTAGGGCTTCCAATTGGCTCATTCATCAGCCTCCTCTCCCCTGTAACTATTCCCCAGCTCGTGTTCTCAGTCAACTTACCTGGTAAAATAAAAATAAAAGGGCAATATAATATTCCCACATTCTACTCAAAATGTGAACATTCACAATCCCGAATGTGTGTATTGTAAAATTACCTATCTGGCTGCTATTAATATGTATTGTAAAATTACCTATCTGGCTACTGTTATTTTCCAAGTTTAAAGGGCAATTGAGGCTTTGCTAAAATATCTGCTAAATGACAGATGCATCTGTGTAAGTAGGCCAGATATATTTGATACCATTTTAATAAGTATTTTAGAAAACAAATGAAGGCCAGGCACCACAGGCAAACATTTTGATTTTTCTTCCATCTGTCAATTCTTCATCGCTGCGACATGCTTGAACGCGCACGCACTCAATTCTTCATCGCTGTGACATGCTTGAACGCGCACGCACTCAATTCTTCATCGCTGTGACATGCTTGTTAGTTGAGATTTCTGTTCACGTTAGGCTGCATTTCATTAGATTTTTTATGTCGGTTTGATCGCGGGGAGGCACTAGTAATATCTGCAGTTTTCGGTTTGGCTATTTGTTTCAAGTGTATTAGTCTAGAAATAAATCTCTTTGCCAAAATTCGTAATCTCTCCTATGTCTTATTTGACTAGTAGTTGTTCTGAAATGTTTATTGCTTGCCTACATTTTACTCCCTACTCTGTTTTAATATAACACACATACATTAAATATTCATTTCGGTTGCCTATCCTGATGTGAAGTTTGTTCTATAGAAAGTATTTGACTCTAGCTACAAAATCAAGGAAATTAGAGAGGGGGGGGGGGGGGGGGGGGGCAAGGCTAGGCTATTTTCTTGCCTGCCGAAATCCCCCCCTCCCCCTCTAGGCCTGGCACACTTCTGAATACTTTTGGTAGCTCATGTTGACCGTTAGTGTGTGTGCTACAGAAAGCAAAATTAGAGTATAAAGAAACAAAAACGTTTATTTTAGAAACATTTTGTAATGTTTAAGAAAATAATGATAATACACTAATATTATCACACAATAACACAAAAACATCACAGAAAGTTAAGTTTGTTAACGAACATTAAATAGGAAACAAATTTCGATCTTTGCATAATAAGATATAAAATGACAAATCAAGTATAAAAAGACAATAAATAACATAAACAAATATTGGAAAGCTGCAACAGCATTTAGTCCACTTTTTATGGAAAGTTTTCCTGGTGATACCGCCACCTGGAACTCAAGCCTAACCTTGTCCTGGCAGGCAGCGTAGACATAATCCTCCAAGGATGGGATGGTTTTCATACAGGACTGGTGGGACCATTGTGGGCAGCGGTCACAACCAATCTGAAATTCATGATGAAAATGTTTAATATATTTAAAACATTAAATACATTTTCTTGAATTACAATTATTTCATTATCAGACAAAGTGGATAATACTACTTCTACAAATATTACTGCTTATACAAATTCGTACTCGTAAAAATGTGTCTTTAGAAGTGAACAAGCGATTACCGAGTTAATGTTTTCCTCATTATTGTCCACCTCCCCACAGAAGTGGCACAGTTGGCTCAGGTCATCTAGCAAAACATAATGTCAAGTAGTCTATACATTTATTTTTTCAGAGCAAACAGGGAACAAGGGAATAGTATAGGTTTCTTGTAACACAATTATTTAAATACAAGTGTTTTAGTGGCCATCTAGTGAGAAGTTGGATCAAAGATGAAAGCTCCACATAAATGTTTTTTTTTATTATTATCTACAATTAAATTAGAAATTGAACATACCAGTGTTTTGGAGGAGAGTGACTGCTATTTCTTCTCTCATGATGTTAACGTCTTTGTCCGTATTTGAAAAGACAATCGACTCCTTCTTCAGAACACATTTAGCAAACTGGGAAAAAAATTTGATGGGCATTTCAGTTTCCCCCAACAAAATTATGTTACACTTAAGATTATAATTTGCAAGTATACAACGACACAGCTATAATATAATTTGACAGTTCTGTTTTGCCTTTTAGTCAGTATACTTTTAGTAGGTTAATTGTGCATTACTTATACTCTCATACATACTTTCAAGGCAAAGACCCCATAAGAAGTAACATCTTGTTGGCATGGGTGAGGAAGGGTACCACATGCCCATCTGTAGATATTACACCCCTTCTCTCTCAGGAATGATCTGAACATATATGTTAATAAAAGTACAGCATTTTGAAACACTTTATTGATTACAATATAAAGATTAATAACAGTATAGCATTTCAGACTTTATTAATTCCATTGTAAAAGGAATATTAAAAGCAGTTTTTACCTTGTCACCCCCTGGCATCTTTTTATCTTTCTGGCACTTTCCCCCATTGGATTGAAGAACAGAGTCCTCTTCTGGGATGGCAGCATAACCTTTCAAGTTTAGACAGACAGACACACATATTACACACATATGGCACATACACATTTTACACATGTGTATGTGTTCACATGTATATTCTGTGTTATGTATGTATTTCTTAGTACTGCCTTATTGGGTTGAGGAACAGAGCCCTCTTCTGGGATGGCAGCATAACCTTTCAAGTTTAGACAGACAGACACACACATTACACACATATTACACACACATAAATACACACATATTCTTGCTCCCCCAAATGCCAGTCATTTTAAAGGTGTCATTGTAGAAAGCTTTCTCGGTTGACTGCCTTTTAAAATTCCGCACCAGATGGAACATGTAGGCATTGATGGTCTGACAGAAAAAAAGACAATGAAGGTACATCTGTTACATGGAAAAACAACAATTTAGGTTTTCCTTATAAATTCACAGAAAAATCACATACATGCAGTGTTTACATATACTGTACGTGCAACACAGTCTTACCTCACTTTCCAGCTCCCTATTTGGACCAGTTCTGTGGCGATCATGATAAAAGATTTTAAATGGGCCGATTCTAGACAACAGCACATACAGTTGAAGTCGGAAGTTTACATACACTTAGGTTGGAGTCATAAAAACTCGTTTTTCAACCACTCCACAAATTTCTTGTTAACAAACTATAGTTTTGGCAAGTCGGTTAGGACATCTACTTTGTGCATGACAGAAGTAATTTTTCCAACAATTGTTACCAGACAGATTATTTCACTTATAATTCACTGTATCACAATTCCAGTGCGTCAGAAGTTTACATACACTAAATTGACTGTGCCTTTAAACAGCTTGGAAAATTCCAGAAAATGATGTCATGGCTTTAGAAGCTTCTGATAGGCTAATTGACATCATTTGAGTCAATTGGAGGTGTACCTGTGGATGTATTTCAAGGCCTACCTTTCAACTCAGTGCCTCTTTGCTTGACATCATGGGAAAATCAAAAGAAATCAGCCAAGACCTCCTTGGGAGCAATTTCCAAACGCTTGAAGGTACCACGTTTATCTGTACAAACAATAGTTTGCAAGTATAAACACCATGGGACCACGCAGCCGTCATACCGCTCAGGAAGGAGACGCGTTCTGTCTCATAGAGATGAACATACTTTGGTGTGAAAAGTGCAAATCAATCCCAGAACAACAGCAAAGGACCTTGTGAAGATGCTGGAGGAAACAGGTACAAAAGTATCTATATCCACAGTAAAACGAGTCCTATATCGACATAACCTGAAAGGCCGCTCAGCATGGAAGAAGCCACCGCTCCAAAACCACCATAAAAAAGCCAGACTACGGTTTGCAACTGCACATGGGGTCAAAGATCGTACTTTTTGGAGAAATGTCCTCTGGTCTGATGAAACAGAAATAGAACTGTTTGGCCATAATGACCATTGTTAAGTTTGGAGGAAAAAGGGGGAGGCTTGCAAACTGAAGAGCACCATCCCAACCGTGAATCACGGGGCTGGCAGCATCATGTTGTGGGGGTGCTTTGCTGTAGGAGGGACTGGTGCACTTCATAAAATAGATGGCATCATGAGGTAGGAAAATTATGTGGATATACTGAAGCAACATCTCAAGACATCAGTCAGGAAGTTAAAGCTTGGTCGCAGATGGGTTTTCCAAATGGACAATGACCCTAAGCATACTTCCAAAGTTGTGGCAAAATGGCTTAAGGACAACAAAGTCAAGGTATTGGAGTGGCCATCACAAAGCCCTGACCTCAATCCTATAGAAAATTTGTGGGCAGAACTGAAAAAGTGTGTGCGAGCAAGGAGGCCTACAAACCTGATTCAGTTACACCAGCTCTCTCAGGAGGAATGGGCCAACATTCACCCAACTTATTGTGGGAAGCTTGTGGAAGGCTATCTGAAATGTTTGACCGAAGTTAAATAATTTAAAGGCAATGCTACCAAATACTAATTGAGTGTATGTAAACTTCTGACCCACTGGGAATGTGATGAAAGAAATCAAATCTGAAATAAATCATTCTCTCTACTATTATTCTGACATTTCACATTCTTAAAATAAAGTGGTGATCCTCACTGACCTAAGACAGGGAGTTTTTACTAGGATTAAATGTCAGGAATTGTGAAAAACTGAGTTTAAATATATTTGGCTAAGGTGTATGTAAACTTCCGACTTCAACTGTATACATATGTTCATCCCCAAGCCTCTGCAACACCTGGAAATGTACCTGTAGGTGTACTGAGATATATAAATGGATCAACCTGACAAGATTACATATATACATTTGTTTATATCAGTAGCTGCTGCTGCTGGTGTGGTGGCTGAGTAGGTGGAGGCTGCTGGTGTGGTGGCTTTGGAGGCCGCACCTGCTGGTGTGGTGGTTGTGGAGACTGCACCTGCTGGCGTGGTGGCTGTGGAGGCCGCTGGTGTGGTGGCCGTGGAGGCTGCACCTGCTGGTGTGGTGGTTTTGGAGGCTGCTGACTTTATTTTATGAGGTACTGAGGAGAAACCTCTACATGAGGCCTCAGGTGATCCATGCTTATTTTAGGGAAGATAACCCCCTTGTCATCTTCCACGTCCACATTTTTCCCTTCGAGACCTCGAATCGTTTATGGCCGAGGTAGTTGGGATCTAGTTTGCCCCCTTTCCTCTGCTGGCTTCGGATATTTACCCTCAACACTCTGTCACTCACATTAAGTTTTGACACTGTGCCTTTTGTTTTTTTGGAGGATTTACTCTGGACCTCAGCAGTGTTGTCCATGGCAGTCTGGAGAACCTCATTGAGCTTCAGCATATCTTCTTCCACTGCTTAGCCCATCTATAAATAGCCCAAACAACTACCTCTTCCCCTACTGTATTTATTTATTTATTTATTTTGCTCCTTTGCACCCCAGTATTTCTACTTTGCACATTCATCTACTGCAAATCTACCATTCCAGTGTTTTACTTGCTATATTGTATTTACTTCATGGCCTATTTATTGCCTTTACCTCCCTTATCTCACCTCATTTGCTCACATTGTATATAGACTTATTTTTCTACTGTATTATTGACTGTATGTTTGTTTTACTCCATGTGTAACTCTGTGTTGTTGTATGTGTCGAACTGCTTTGCTTTATCTTGGCCAGGTCGCAGTTGTAAATGAGAACTTGTTCTCAACTTGCCTACCTGGTTAAATAAAGGTGAAATAAAAGTGTGTGCGAGCAAGGAGGCCTACAAACCTGATTCAGTTACACCAGCATAAATTAAAAAAATAAGACCTCCTCGACACTGCTGTCAATCTATAACATACATTTCTGATATTAATTTAAACTTACAAAGATATAGTCTACACTTCTCAAATCAATTAGAATGTAAAATGAAGTACACCAACCCTGTAATGTTCTGGAACCTCTGACGGGTAGCAAGCCTCTCTACCGAACATCAGGTCGATGGGGAAGTATTTTGTTGCCTGTGGCCATTTAGTGAGGTGGTCAATCATAACACAGATATACTGGTGTCCGCTGTCTGTCTGTGTCAGTTTGCCGATAAGGTCCATCCCAAGTAGTTCAAATGGCTGCGTGACCTTGAGGAAACATTGAACACACTTTACATTACGTGTGTATTAGCTATGCCGTAAGTATATATCAACACCTGTAGTAACAACATTGTAGATTGAATTGCTATGTAATTAACCTATCTGTTAGGTTAGGGTCACCTACATCACACGCGCTAAGACACGCACAAACTTAAACACACAGAAAAACAACTGGCTTTAGTGGCTCTCTCCAGGCAACCAGGGCAATAAATCAGAAGAGTGACAGGGGGAGAGGTCTCCACACACACACACACAATCCCTCACAGTTCTACTGTGAAACCTGACACCCTCACACTAGTGTTTGAGTCTATTTCTCAAGAAAGTACACATGATCGCTAGCCCCCAGGTCCAGACAGTACCACCTGGAAAACTATCCATGTCCAATTTGAATGAATGTGAGGCACAGCAGCTCCCAATGGCACCAATCAGATTATACTCAGTCCTATACCGTGTATCCACCTATAACCTATACTGCTAAACTGCAATTACATAGCTGTTCCTGAGTAACTGCAATGTTGTTTTGACAGGTAAGCTAAAGTTATGTAATAACATAGTAACAAATGTACACTAAATATAAAATGTTAACATTATGACTTTATATTCTCAAAATAAATATATTACATTTTGTAAATGCAAGAATGTAATCGTAAAGCCACATACCACTATTGGAGTGTACTCCACCTCCTGTTTTATAGATGTCATGCTGGCCTGGCAAGGTACACATTGTGACACCTGATTGAAGGAGGAAAAATATTAGGACTGATAGAGCTATAGTTTTCAAAAGTGTTTCAATAGTTTTCAATAGCAATTACCAACTATAAAAACAAACACAAAAACATCTGCATATTTTTTCACAGGAAGTATCAGAATAGAAAAGCCAGTTTCATTTAGATAAGAGGAAATTAGACAAATAGGTAATTATAAATCTATGTCAGCGGACATCCCTGGCCAATAAAATCTTTTTGAGATTGCATCTCTTGTTTTTTTTTGTCCACAATGAGCCCCAATGCTGGTGCATGGAACTCAACAAAGATGTTTGCCTCCTCAGCACCACAGACTACCTTTGTCCGGGAAGGCACGGGAGGTGTCTTTGTACCTGCTGTAGTATAGCTCACCAGCTGTGAGGTAAACACAAAAGTATTCAGTGGATACATTATTAAACATGTTAAAAGTGTTCATTAAGAATACTTGGAACAATTGAGCAAAATTAAATTTGTTCCGCTCATTAATTGTATTAAAAGTTTGATATAGTAAGACTACAATATTCAACAAGTTGGCCTACTTACTTCAAACCTCTACTGTTGATTCTAAGACAAAATGGACAAGTTTTCTGCCACCGTCTGAAAACCTGACCCATACTACTATATTTTGATAAAAGGATAGTCTATGAAACTATGACATTAGATAAATCACTCAGCCGTTTGGATTTGATAGTCATATGCACAGATGCATTATTAATCCAAATGTTAAATTAAATGATGGCAGTTTAACACAAGTAGATCTTATCTTGATATCACAAAACAGTTTTGTAAACTACAAATTAACACAACAACATCGAATTGACACAAGATTTGCTACTAAAATGCTGATCTCTGAGGAAGATTGAGGCCATAGGGTGTAAACGACTAGACTTGGCCTGGTGTCGTAACGGTTTCGAATTGCTATAAGACGATATAATAAATATTATAGTCATGGTGGTAGATAAGATAACGGTTTGATAGTTTCAGACCAGTTAATAACGAAATAATCAACAGATAAAGTGTACTTGTAAGTCTCGCCTCACCTTCTACAACAAAATGAATGGCCTTTTTTTTCATCCTTGGTCAAGCCCACGGGATAGCCACCATTGCTTTTGTAATTGACAAAGTTACTATAGGTTGCAGGATCCATTCTTCTGAAAACATCCGTTTCGAAATTAAATTAATCAACCGTGTTTTAATAATCTGCAACATTATGACATTTATGCAAGTTGTGTAATTTGGATAACCTTGCCTAATGTCAGTCTTCAATGAAGCACTTGTTGTTGTTTTACTGATGGGTCAAACGCAAATGAGAAGTATTGCGTACTGCAGGTAGGTCTGACGTCTTCCATGATATGTTGTGACACTTAAAAACAAAACAACAAACAAACTCTTCAGTATGAAAGCCATTACCACTAAAATGAAGCACTCTTTCACAAAAAAGAGGCTTTAGCAACCCACAGAAAGTGTAAATACAAACGTATCATTTCATTCTTTATCATCTGTGATGCTGACAATATACAGCATGTTTTTCATAGCAGTGTAGCCATATCACCTTATAGTCATAAGAAGAATGAGTGTGTCTGTATGTGTATGTGGTGTTCGTTAGATTTTGGACAAGCCACAGTGATGGAAAATAAATTGGTTCGTTCTGTCTTTATTGTATATCATGATATTTGTGAGGCAAGACAATACCATATGTTATGATTAAAAAGACAAACCAAACCTGTTGTGTCATTTGAGGTTAACTACATTTAGAAATAAAGACAGAGGAAAATAAAGAGGATCAGGGGAGAATCAATGTACCTTTAGCAAATCTAATTTATTTAAAAGTGATCAATTTGTACAGTATATGCTGAAACCATAAATACATGTTATGGTAGATGGCGTATTACATGATGGAATCTATCATATTCTAAAACGTAACATATACAGTATATTATATGCAATATGATAAGTACAACACTGCTACCTAACCTGTTCACTGCTAGAGTAAAAGCACAAACAACGTATGTTTTTAATATAAACACAGAGCAACAGGTAGAAGTGTATTCCTAGTACAAAAGTAAATCCGTATCAAAGTGCTTTTTGAATAGGTGGTTATATAATCAGAATTTACAAACAACAAGGGACTTTGCAGTTATGACGCCTGCAGCTCAACTCATTCAACCAATTAGGCAACAGCACACAGCCAAGTCTTGGTGATTGTCCACTGAATCCTTAAAGAGAAGACAACTTCAAGAATTCCGCGATTGTAGATCACAGAGAAAGAACAACAGTACAGCACTTTATCCAGGCTGAGAGGTATTAATGGCCCTGTAGGCTAGAATTAGAATCCTGAACATAACAGCATAACATAACAGCTGCAATAGGGAGTCCGTCCAGGGTGCAAATCAGTGGAGGGGAATCTGAGAATGCAGCCGGGAGCTTTTCGGCACAACACAGGCAACCTGATTGGTTAAAATGCCTCACCTGCCACGCAGTGCTTCCTTCCTTCCTACCCACAGTATGTGAATAAAAATAGGCGATCTCAGTTAGCCAATGCGAGAAAAGCAGTGAATGAAAGAAAAAACGTGCCTGATCCGCCGATCGAGGCAGTGGCAGTACAGGTAGAGCAGGAAAAGGAGGTAGCCCGCAGCAGGGTGTTGAGACGCAAATTAGTTGAGATGAAGATGGCAACTAGCAGCGATCAACCAGACAGCAGCCAGCCAACAGTGGCTTTTATTCCACATGTCTCAAATAAACCAACGTGTTCATGATTTGCCCTACGTGTCTGAACACTGGACTGAAAATCATCATAGACTTCACCAAGCAGTGATTCTATAATTCTGTCATGATAGAATGTGCAGACTGAAGGTGATCGTGATGCATTTTAGGAGGAGTGTTTACACTTCCTCCAGGCTGCAGGAGTGCTCCAGGGGAGATGTGGCATTTGATATAAATGTGAGGATGGTTCTTATAGCCCACAAACTTCGACTTGGTTATGCAGCTCTAAAGAAAATAAGCCAAGTCCTAGGGATTCATTCCTTGCGTCTCAGCTCATATCAGAGACATGACAGGAGAATGACAGGTAAATAAAAAGGGAGAGTAGCCCATTATTGTCAGGTGACTTGCTGTGTATAAATAATATTTATTTTGTTGCTCCAGCAAATGTATTCAAAGTTAACAAAACAGAGTGATAGGTTTTCCTATCTATACGATGAGACTGGCACACAGGCCTAAAGTGTCATAGGGCTGTAGCCTAATGTGATTAGTGAGAAATTAGCTTAACATAAAGTTAATACATGGCGATATGCTAATATTTACAAAGGGTAACATGATGATATGTAGTCTTGCAGTTATGTCTGTGATGTCGACAGACATAATGAGTACTTCCCCCCCCCCCCCCCCACTTTAGTTGCAGAGATTCAGAGAGTGCTACAGTCAATGGAGAGTACTGCACAGATAATTAGAAGAGCAGATATAGACCCAGACATAACAGAGTTGCTGAAGGAGGATACAGATATAGACCCAGACATAGCAGAGTTGCTGAAGGAGGATGAGGATGCAGATATAGACCCAGACATAGCTGAGTTGCTGAAGGAGGATGAGGATACAGATATAGACCCAGACATAGCAGAGTTGCTGAAGGAGGATGAGGATGCAGATATAGACCCAGACATAGCAGAGTTGCTGAAGGAGGATGAGGATGCAGATATAGACCCAGACATAGCAGAGTTGCTGAAGGAGGATGAGGATACAGATATAGACCCAGACATAGCAGAGTTGCTGAAGGAGGATGAGGATGCAGATATAGACCCAGACATAGCAGAGTTGCTGAAGGAGGATGAGGATGCAGATATAGACCCAGACATAACAGAGTTGCTGAAGGAGGATGAGGATGCAGACATAGACCCAGACATAGCAGAGTTGCTGAAGGAGGATGAGGATGCAGATATAGACCCAGACATAGCAGAGTTGCTGAAGGAGGATGAGGATGCAGATATAGACCCAGACATAGCAGAGTTGCTGAAGGAGGATGAGGATGCAGATATAGACCCAGACATAGCAGAGTTGCTGAAGGAGGATGAGGATACAGATATAGACCCAGACATAGCAGAGTTGCTGAAGGAGGATGAGGATGCAGATATAGACCCAGACATAACAGAGTTGCTGAAGGAGGATGAGGATGCCATCATAGACTAATGTATCCTTCGATGGCACTAGGCACAAGAGACAATTCACTTCCAACTACGGGATTGGTGTGTTTTTTATTTATTTTTATTTCACCTTTATTTAACCAGGTAGGCCAGTTGAGAACAAGTTTTCATTTAAAACTGCGACCTGGCCAAGATAAAGCAAAGCAGTTCGACACACAACAACACAGAGTTACACATGAAATAAACAAATATACAGTCAATAATACAGTATTGTGCATTGGTGCTGGTACCAGGGAACCATAGAAAATGGTAAAGATCCACCATGTCACAAAAACCTTGTAGGCCATACATTTTTTAATAGAGAGGTTGCACAGAACATGGTACCTGTATATCATAGAATGTGAAATGATAACGTCCTCAAAAGACTGTAGCACCCAGAATGAAAATGAATGTCTGAACTCTGTAGTATGGTCGCGATGCCCCAAAACTGTCTTCGTGGGCAAAAGCCGCATTGACGGAGCAGCCCGTATGGCAGTAGCCACGTTCAATGAGGGAGCCACTGCTATAACAAATGTGATGAACAAATTGTGTCTTGACACCACTTTGGTGACACTGGTGCAATCAGAGAGGAGTTGTGAGAGCTGATGCTGCTTCAACAGAGTGTGCCAAGCGTAGGTCCCATGACACAGTCAAGAAAGTAAAGTGTCACCAGCAACAACTCAGAGGGCCTTACATATGGGGCAGGCATAGCTGATGTAATGTTCTGCACATTTCAACAGCCAAACAAAATCCTTTTATGTGACAAATTGAGCAAAGTGATATGAGAATTTTGCCCAAAACTGCATATTTGCCCAACAGACCAGTATTCAAGCATATGCTCTATTGCTTGAAACAAATGTATTAAACGTGCTAATGTATTTGTAAAAGGTATATTTTATGTTTATTTGTCAGTTTCGAAGTGATATATGAATAAGAAATGAATTACTGTGATATAAATGGTCATATTTATGAAAATTACATTTTAATTGCATTAGCCCATCTTTACCGGCCATTTTCTGAAAATTACATTCCCGGTGCGCCAATTCATTTTTCTCAGTCTTCAAAGGACGTACTTTCCCATTATTCCACACACAGGTTCTTAGGTCTTATAGTCAGACTTATACTGAGGATTGTTTTTTATATCTTCTGTTGTTTTGATTTCAAGTGTAATTTTATCTGTAAATATACGCAAAATTGTCGTGACTTCCACCGAAGTTGGCTCCTCTCCTTGTTCGGGCGGCGTTCGGCGATCAACGTCACCGGCTTTCTAGCCATCGCGGCTCCATTTCTCATATTCCATTGGTTTTGTCTTGTTCCCATTACACACCTGGTTTTCATTCCATAATTACTGCATGCATTTAGTCCTCTGTTCCCCTCCATTGTCTTTGTGTGTAATTGTTTGTTTGTTATGTGGATTATTGTCAGGCGCTTTACTTTTGCTATGTTCCGTGTTTTTGGCACGTTATTGTTTTTATGTGCTGTCATTTTTGGAACGGAATTAAAGTGTGCCTGTTCACTACACTCTGCTCTCCTGCACCTGACTTCGCCTCCCGTACACACCCTTGACAAAAATATGCATCTGTCATACATGTGAATAGTGTTTTTTTTAAATAATTCCATGAAATGGCAATATTTTGATGAAAGAATCTATAAAAGTCTCTGACCATTGAGTGTCTTATCACAACAAAACAAAAAAAGAATTCTGCCTTGAAGAAATGTTTTGGAAAAACAGATTCTTGTAATATGCAAATTAGCACATATTTAAGGACGGTTTGCCACATTTGCATATTCAATTTTTTTAATAAATTGAACTTGTAATACAATAATATCTTATATTTATGCATACTGTCAAGGGGTGAGTGTAGCTGGTGCATGGGAGTCAGGCGCAGGAGAGCAGAGATGAGTGAACAAAGCACTTTACTGAGGCAATCATAATAACAGAACGCAACCTCGTCACAAAACGAATGCCCAAAGAACAAGAGAGGCAGCACAAAGTACAAAATAACAAAGTACAAAGTACCGGCTGCCACAAAGCACAGGTGTAAAACAAAACCCGGCGCAAACCAGCCGGAAACGTGCCCACCTGACAATAAACAATTTCACACACAGACATGGGGGGGAACAGAGGTTTAAATACACGACAAGTAATGAGGGAAATGTAAACCAGGTGTGTGGGAAAACAAGACAAAACAAACGGAAAATGAAAGGTGGATCGGCAATGGCTAGAAGACCGGCGACGTCGACCGCCGAACGCCGCCCGAACAAGGAGAGGAATCGACTTCGGCGGAAGTCGTGACACATACTTTCAACTGGTAAAGTTTCAGTCTAACGAGAGTAAAGAAAAAAAAAAACCTGTTAGCCTGTGGTGCCTGTATCAAGCTCTTTATTTTGTTGAGATTGACATATTGGTAGTCAGCATTCATACAGTAGTTATAATTCCTTCCAGATTACTAAAGTCTATAATCAACTTGACCGTCAATTCATTTAAGTGAGTTTTCATAACCAAAACGAGCTTAGGGTTTTTGGATCCCCTCCAGATCATGATGAATTATGAGAGTGGAGCTGTTGATGTTCAGTAACCTTGGCTGGTCTGGAAAGAGATGGCCGCTGGCCTACCACGCTAGTGTTGTGTTCTCACACAAGCCATGCATGTTCTGTAGAAGCTGGCATTTCCTCAACAGGGCCAGATGCTTCCTTCAGGAATCGTCCATCATCTGTCTCCTGATTTGCTGTTGAAACATTTGGCAAAATATCAATCCTAGGAAAGAGCAACGAGTTTACCTTTGCATCCCATTAACTCAAAGTAAACTCTGTTGAAGTGCGCCATGTGATGACACTTCACAAACTTACTGAGAATTTGTATGTTTATGCATTTGGTTCCTCAGGCCAACTGCAAGGAGAAATCACAAACACATAATCCATAATGTATCCATAAAGGACACTTCTCTATATAAGGAAATAGAACACTATCTCAGGGTTAAAAGGTGGCCGGTCTTTGACTGTCTGGCACAGAGTGGTAGAAGCTGTAACTAACTATACACCGGCCAGGCCTATGTAGTGAAGCTCTCCCACATACATACTGTATCTTAAAGGACCATGGCACGATTCATTGTAGCTACCTCAGTTACTCCCTCTTTATCTAAAATATTGGCTAGATGGATGCAGAAAAAAAAGTCCCCCAAAACATACAATAGCCTGTCAAAATGAGACAAATTGACAAGTGTTCTATGAGGTGTTTTAAATCTGGTTAGTTTGAACTTTTCTGTTATGTAATGTGACAGGTTACTACACTCTAGGGAAAGTCTGTTTGCTTGCCTACCCATTGTGAGAGCAAAATTGCAAGATTATATCATAATGCTGCAATTGCATCAAATGGTTGTTTTCTGCAACATAATAGAGGGTTCTTATAACTCTATTGTGTCTGTGTGAACTGAAAGTGGGCCTCTGGGAGATTTAACACGGACAGGAGATTTACCATGTCTTTGGGTGATACCGCATTCCAGAGCATGAGTTAATGTTTCTTTACTGGGGTACCAGGGGGAGATGGCTCCAGTATGGAGTTGGGGGACCAGACCCTGGTCTCTACACAATGAGGACAGTTTTTACTGCAGATACTGTCTGCTGTGAATTATAAGTATCTTTCATACAACTTTTAACCTTGTGACCCATTCCATACATCTGTTTTTTGTCATGTAGACTGAAGGAGGATGGACTTTGCTATAAAATGCTGTGGCTCAAACCAGCTGGTTGAGTTCTCAGTGATCACCTCCAGGGGTGGTTACCGACCAGCTCCATTACTGCACTAATTAAATAATAAAGTTTGATTGTTTTGAAGAAATCTAAAAGTCTCTCCTTTTGATTACAATAATTCCACCACACCATCCACATCGCTCTGGCCAAACTGACGTTTCTTCTCCACAATGAGTCTGGATTTGCCTTCCTCCCCTTTTTACTCACATTGGCCAGAAGATCATGGCAGAGGAGTTGCATTTGAGACTGACAAAGTTTGAACACAGATAGTCTTGTGGCGTGCAGACTATGTTATCCCACTCCCACACAGAAGTAAAGCTTAAAGTTTCCAGGTCCAGACAAGGTGACCTATCACGTGTGGTTTACTGAACCAAAATGCTAATGTATTCATCATATTCAATATGTTCAACATGTTAATTGAATTGAATGTATTTAATAAATGTCTAAAACCACAGTTCTTATTGGTCCTTCATTATGCCATCTCTAGAGTCTAGACAAATACTCAGTATTTGTACAGTACACCTGGATGAAGCTGTGTAAACACACAACAAACAAACTACACTTCTGTTTAGCTGTTACCAAGGAGAGTAACCATGGTCAAATTTGTCTTCTGTGACATCTGTAAGTGGATCTTCTTCTCTCAAGATCTGCTGCTCTCAATCCCCAAAATGTAATGTTCTTGTTTTCTTCACATTAGTCACACTGCTCCTATCTTCTGGCTTTAAACATTCCTCTCCCTCTGTGACTCATAAGACTGGGTAATAATTCAACATTGCTGTCTCACAGCTGTAGTAGTTTTAGTACACCAAAGAAGACCCATCTTGACAACAAGCCTACATGGCCTCATGTAGAGAGAGGGAGCAAATTCAAACTACATGTACCATCTCCATAACTCAGTACTGTTCTCTCTCTCGCTCTCTCACCCCAATTATACCTGGTTCTAAAATGCGTCCTTTGTCTTGATCTTGTCCACGTTCAGATTTTTCATTAAATAGCTTGTTAAATATGCATATATTTGCATATAGCACAACTACATTTTTCTAGACACTGGATGAAGTCAACAAATTATTTATGCTAAGACCCTCAAGGACTGGATTTGTCCAGAGCAGATTGTGGATGAATACTTTTTTCATCTTTCTGAAGTAGGTAAAATGCAATTTTGGTGAATTATTTCAAAGAAAATATTATCTAGAATACACAATTGACAACATTAACATTTCTCTCTGGGCAAGTCTGGAAATATATTTAAAGATAACCACACAAAAGTTGATGAATACAGATGCTGTCACACCCTGATCTGTTTCACCTGTCCTTGTGATTGTCTCCACCCACTCCAGGTGGCGCTTATTTTCCCCAGTGTATTCATCCCTGTGTTTCCTGTCTCTCTGTGCCAGGTCATCTTGTATGTTTTCAAGTCAACCAGCGTGCTTTCCCGTACTCCTTTTCTATTCTCTTTTTGCTAGTCCTCCCGGTTTTGACCCTTGCCTGTTTTCTGGACTCCATTCCCGCCTGCCTGACCATTCTGCCTGCCCTGACCTCGAGCCTGTCTACCCTTTGGTACCTCCTGGACTCTGAACTGGTACACATTTTAAGATACACAAGACTACAATGTGTGAAGAATTTTTGAGTAACCTGTATTGGCTGGTTGACTTCCCCTGGGCCGACTCTAGAGGGTGGCAAAGCCAGGCATGGACCTCCCAGATAGAATTTGTGCCCCCCCAGTTTTGTTTCCCGATGACCATAACAAATGGTATATGAGTTACCCTGCCCCGTTTTGCCAATGTAACGCTGTCTGGCCTGCCAGTAACACAGACCAGGACAACGACTATTTGCCAGGTGTGCGTTCATGATCTGAGGAGGGGTGAGGGAGGGGGGATGTAATAATGTAATATTTAGTAGTTAAAATCCAAAAATGTATTTTGATTGGGCACCTAGCCATGCAATGTCATAAGGTACCGCCTTCATTACCTTGTTTAGGAAGTTCATTGGATTCCTAACTACAGGTGGTTTTCCTCACAGAGAAGGGATTTTTTTCTTCCCTTTTGCAGACAGCTACAGCTAGCAATAGGCTAGCTAGTATCTACTTGCTTCGTTAAGTTTTGGTAGCGACGCGCTGAATAATTATAGTTAGTTGGCTAACTTTGATTAGCATGGATATCCGAAAATGGCTGGGCACTGTCAAGATAAAAAAAACTGAGGACCACCATGTCAAGAGCGATGCCAAGCTCACCGACCTGCCTGCAGCCGGCCTGACCACCGAGGTTGAGGAGCCTAGCATCAAATGTAATAACCGCCCATCCCCCTCGCTGCCTGCTGACCAACCAGATGGAAAAGAGCCAGAGCCTAGCGTCAGCAGCACGAGGGTAACATCACAACAAGCACCTGCACCTCCATTACCCCAGCAACTAGCAACTGACGAACTGAACCAGTGGAAGCAGAGTTTATAGTGGCTCGCACATTCTTGCGAAGTGAAGCCAGCAACAACCACAGCCAGCAACAACAGAAGAACCCCACTCAGTGTTCTTCAAAGATACAACGGGCGTTTGTCAGCAATGCCAACTGTTCCATTGGCACTGAAACATGATTAACATTTTGGGGGCATCTACAGCAATGTGTGAAAATTCTTTCTCCACCATGAAGAATGTATTCAGTGAACACAGACTCTGAACACAGAGCATGTTACATCAACGAAAAGCGAAGCTTGTTCAGCTTGCATTTGAGAGGGACCTGACAAGTACATTTTGCCAGGAAAGAGAATGAAATCAGAAGCTTCTCATGAGGTTCAACACAGCATCGAGGAGGCTGCAACTCTTCTAAATAGTAAGCTACAACCTTTATGGCTGTGGCCGCCGTGACAGAATTATTTATTCATTGGTTTTCCCTCATGTAAGCCTACTGGTTGTTTGGCCAAAAAAATGTATGTAATGTATAGCCTTTGCTTTTTACTTAATAGATTTATCTGTGATTCTTAACGTCATTAGGCTTCTTGTTTTTACGGGTCTAATTGCCATTGATAGATATACAGCTTTGCTTTATTTGAAGAGTATAGGGACAATGACCAATGTAGCCTAATTAGTTGTGCTCTGAGGTGAGCCCTGGTGCAGTGCTTCTGTTGTTCTGACTGTCCACTCCGGTGGTGCTGAAATTGGAAAGGAAAGGGGGATACCTAGTCAGTTGTGCAACTGAATGCCTTCAACTGGAATGTGTCCTCTGCATTTAACCAAACCCCTCTGAATCAGAGAGGTGCAGGGGGCTGCCTTAATCAACATCCACATCTTCGGCACCTGGGGAACAGTGGGTTAACTTCCTTGCTCAAGGGCAGAACAACAGATTTTTTACCTTGTCAGCTCGGGGATTCCATCCATCAACCTTTCGGTTACTGGACCAACGCTCTAACCACTAGGTTACCTGCCGCAGTGCATCTAACGTTATACTTTCATCTGACTGGCGGTAGCCTTCTGTCCATGGTCATGAATCAATGGTTACGGTGTGTGGTGTGTGCTGTTTTAATGAGCTTATCTTGGACTACCAGTCTTAGTGGGGCTTCTCTTCAACATTGTGTGCTTTCTTGTGTGCAAAATGAAAAGTTGTTGTGTATATGGCTGAATTTCAGAAAGGCCTAAATTTGTATGCATTTTGTACGCCGCAGTAGTAGGACCAATGCCGTGTGGAGCCTACTAAAAGAAGTACGTAGGCAAACGTTCACTCTTTTATCATTAATTTGCATTACACATTAGTTGTGTGATAGGCTACTGTAAAAGTGATGTCAATACTATGAAAACGCCCCCTCCCTGCTCTCTCGGTATTACGTGCGTGTGTTTGTGTGTGTGAAACTCTCACACAGAAAATATTGTGCACCTGGAGAAGTGGCGGCTTGGTTACGCTTATTGCGTAGTGTCACAAATTCAACAGCAATGTACAGTAGTAGCCTATAGTTCTAATTAAAGTTTAAGCTATGAAGCCTGTACGAATCTTTGATAGCATGCAATAGAAAGTATGTGCATTGTTCAAAAGACCCTTGAGATGAACAAGAAAACATCCATCAACACTGTTATACACATTATGAGAATGACTTGCTCTTTACTCACGTTTCAGTTGCTCTCTGATGATATTAAAGTGATATCCCCACCTAAACACTGAACGTGCACACACACACACACACACACACACACACACACACACACACACACACACACACACACACACACACACACACACACGCACACACACACACACATTCCCCTTTCCCAATATCCTGGTGCAGGTACAGGGCAAGTGTCAGAAGGACACGTCTCCAGCTGTTTCAACTCAGCTCAGCTTTCCACCACCCCGCCGTTTTCCGTGTGGCTCGGTGCTACTCTGTGGCCCAGTTCCATCCACAGTTTTCTCTCTGGTTGGCTTGCTTAGAGACATTTCTGACTAGAAACAGCTGTTTAAGTCCAAAGAGAATGCCACACACTGTAGGATACGTTTGTGGTATTGTGCATGATGAGTTCGCCTCCATCACCATAAGGCCCTGTGGAAAATGTATTATTTGGAAAGACGATCCACCGCTGTGGCCTCTGGATCTATTAAAATCTTCCATTCACTCTTTCGGGGTTCACTCTTTTCAGGGTTACTGTAAATCCATTCATGTATAGTAAAATAGCTTGCCATGAGCTTGATGACATTACATTTAATGTGGTGATCTCTGAACTGTCCTTTTTTGCAATTGAATGATTATTTTACAAATACTATGTAATAACACTGTTGTTACTATAGTAATTACATGGTTACTACACAGGTATAAGAGCAACTAATATTGAAAAATATAGTGTCAATCAAAGCCAAATTTGTATATGATCAGAGGAATAACAGTCAGAGGAAATAACAGTCAAAGAGAATAATCAGTTCAGTTTGAAGTCGCGCATGACTGATCAGAACTCAATTCAAGTTACAATTAAAGAACTACCTGAATCAGCAGATGATAGTGTTGTTTCGGGACTAGCTAAAGCTGGATGTAAGGTGGTGGGGAGGGTGATGAGGTGCATGATAAGATACAAGGGTCAACTTACAAACTGCTCCAATGGAGATCGTTTTGTATATGTTGAAGCAGCACCCATCATTCCTATAACACGGTTTGTATAGATGGGCCCTCACTGGATCAAAGTATTTTATGTTGAACAAGGTCCTGCGTGTAGACAGGACTGGCTGACACAATCCCACGCTAGAGGGGGTCAGGAGATGGTAGAGTGCAGTCCTACTACACTGGACAACATAAGGTGCATAGAGGAAACGTTTTCACACTATGTACAGGACAACAGTTCGGTACCCATGAGTAATGCAGACGTATCACATATCTCAGCTGAAATGACTGAACGTGAGACTGAGATTGAAGAGGATAATTCCTTGGCTCCCAAGGACAAAGACGGAGAGAATGAAACATTGGAGTTGATACCTGGAGTCTGCAACAGTGACCTCTCATTCCAAGAAAAAAAATAAGAATAAGAGGAAAAATGCTAAAAATGAAGCTGGGAAAGTGGCTACTGAGACCAGTGACAATCATAACCCAATAGAAAACCTTGAGGTTAATAAGGGACCCCGAAGGCGGTGCAGCTCTCTGGGGAATACAAAAGAAGGCAGCCAAACATCAATGCTGGCCTTCATTCAAACAATCCGGAATCAACATACACCCAAGCGGCCCAGGGTACCAAGCTCCCCATCAGAGTCTGGAGTTAGGTCACCTGCAGAAAAAAAGGCTGATATGGAAGATGTACTGTAATTCTGGGAGAAGTGGAGAAAAGTCCCCCTAATTAGCCATCCAGACTGAAATCGTTGATGAACGATTGAAATCATCTATATTTGAGTAACCTATATTATCTGGTTCAGAGAAGGACATTCTGTGTATGTGAGCATAACTTCTGTCGCTAACATAGCTTTTCAAGAGAATGAGTGTCACGTCCTGACCATAGTAAGATGTTATTTTCTATTGTAGAGTAGGTCAGGGCGTGACGGGGTGTTTTGTGTTTTTCTATGTTTTCTATTTCTATGTTCCTAGGTTCTAGTTTTCGTATTTCTATGTTGGCTTATTTGGGATGATCTCCAATTGGAGGCAGCTGGTCCTCGTTGTCTCTAATTGGAGATCATATTTAAGTAGGGGTTTTTCTTCCTGGGTTTTGTGGGTGATTATTTTTGAGTAGTATTTTTTCTCCTCTGTGTCACGGTTTGTTGTTTTTGTCAAATTCAGTTATTGATGTATTGCATAACTTTCACAGAGTAAATAAAATGTGGAACTATTCACACGCTGCACTTTGGTCCACTACTCCTTTCGACAGCCGTGACAGAATCACCCACCACCATCAAAGGACCAAGAAGTGTGCCCAGGAGCAACAGAACTGGACCTGGGAGGAAATCCTGGATGGGGCAGTACCCTGGACAAGGCCTGGGGAGTATCGCCGTCCGCAAGAGGAGATAGAGGCAGCAAAAGCAGAACGACGATACTATGAGGAACAAGCACAGCAACAACGGAAGCCCGAGGGGCACACGGGGAGATTGGCGGAGTCAGGGTGGAGACCTGAGCCAAATCCCCGTGCTTACCGTGGAGAGCCGAGGGGTAAACCAGAGCCAGTCAGGGAGCTCGACGCAAGATTCCAGAGAGAGCTGCTGGCGTGGAGAGCGCTGAGGAGCGGGCGTGCTGAGGAGTGTGACATCAGTCCGGTGCGTCCTGTGCTACCTCCCCGCACTCGCCCTGAGGTGCGTGTCATCAGCCCGGTGCCACCTGTACCGGTCCCACGCATCAGACCTCCAGTGCGCCTCCTCAGTCCAGTACGTACTGTGCCTGCTCCCAGCACTCGCCCTGGGGTGCGTGTTATTAGTCTGGCATCACGTGTGCCAGCCCCATGCATCAGGCCTCCGGCGACAGTTCCCAGTCCAGAGCTTCCGGCGACAGTTCCCAGTCCAGAGCTTCCGGCGACAGTTCCCAGTCCAGAGCTTCCGGCGACAGCTCCCAGTCCGGAACCTCCTGAGATGGCCTACAGCCCGGAACCTCCGGCGGCGGCCTGCAGCCCGGAACCTCCGGCGGCGGCCTGCAGCCCGGAACCTCCGGCGGCGGCCTGCAGCCCGGAACCTCCGGCGGCGGCCTGCAGCCCGGAACCTCCGGCGGCGGCCTGCAGCCCGGAACCTCCGGCGATGATCTACAGTCCGGTTCCTCCGACCACCATCCATGGTCCAGTGGTACAGAAGCAGAGGGATCTGCGGGCGGAGGTTACGCCCGGGCGGGGGTTACGCCCCGAACCGGAGCCGCCTCCTCTGCTGGAGGATCCGCTGGATAGTAAGTTTCTGTGTACTGCACCAGAGCCGCCATAGACAATTGTCACCCACCCTACCCTCTTGTTTTTTTGTTTTTTGGGGGGGGGGTTTGTTGTGTTTAGGTGCGGTCGGAGTCCGCACCTTTGGGGGGGTACTGTCACGTCCGGACCATAGTAAGATATTTTCTATTGTAGAGTAGGTCAGGGCGTGACAGGGGGTGCTTTGTGTTTTTCTATGTTCCTAGGTTCTAGTTTTTGTATTTCTATGTTGGCTTGTTTGGGATGATCTCCAATTGGAGGCAGCTGGTCCTCGTTGTTTCTAATTGGAGATCATATTTAAGTAGGGGTTTTTCTTCCTGGGTTTTGTGGGTGATTAGTTTTGAGTAGTGTTTGTTCTCCTCTGCGTCATGATTTGTTGTTTTTGTCAAATTCAGTTATTGATGTATTGCATAAGTTTCACAGAGTAAATAAAATGTGGAACTATTCACACGCTGCACTTTGGTCTGCTACTCCTTTCGACAGCTGTGACAATGAGCAATCAGCTGATAATTTAATTTTAATGCCACCTCTTGATACATGTCCCAAACAAACTCAGTTCCCTTAACCCAGATATTAGAAAACATTGTACCATTACACTTTTTCAAACCATTAATCAGGCTAAAATGATCTGGGACCCTCATTCCAAGGCTAGAGCAATATTGGGAGAACATCTGAATATTCGTTGCTGTCACGTCCTGACCAGTATAAGGGTTAATTGTTATTGTAGTTTGGTCAGGACGTGGCAGAGGGTATTTGTTTTATGTGGTTCGGGGTGGTGGTTTTTGTAGAAGGGCATTTGATTTAGGTATTCTGGGGTTTTTGGGCACTGTTTTATGTTTATGTATTTCTATGTTTTATCTAGTGAATCTGTTTCTATGTTTAGTTAATTGGGGTGGGGACTCTCAATTGAAGGCAGGTGTTGTCGATTTGCCTTTGATTGAGAGTCCCATATATTAGGGTGTGTTTGTAATTTGTGGGAGATTGTTTCTTGTTTAGCGTGTGTGAGCCTGACAAGACTGTTTTGTTGATCATGAGTTCGTTGTGTTTATTATTTTGGTGTTCACTTTTGAGTTAAAATAAACTTCAAGATGAGCATCCACATTTTGGTCCTCCTTTCCCGACGACAACCGTAACAGTTGCATTATTTCTAAGTGAACAGGTAGAACATTTATTGAACGACTCTAATCTGGATTTTTTCTGTTTCTCTGAGACATGGCTGAAGAAATCTTCTCCTATTTCTGCCCTTAATGTCTCTTGATATCCCATATTAAGGAGGGACTGAAGAGGGCAGAGGGGTTGGATTGCTTATGTACATGAAAGATAACTTTAAATGCAATCGTATCATATGGAAACATTTCAATGACATTGATTGTATTGGGCTGAATGTCTTCCTCTCCCCTCATATGTCTCTCACTATTATTGGATTATATCAACCACCAACATCTGATATCTCATTTTATGACCATCTACATGCCATGCTTAAAGAATGTGATCATAAGGAGATCATCTTCATGGGCGATTTCAATTATAACTGGGAAAATAAAACTTGCAGGAAAAAACTGAAAGATCACAGATGATTTTAACCTGACTCAAAAAAATACAAGGTTAAACCAGAGTTAGTCATCCCAGACTCAAATTGATCTGGTGTTTACTAACAGACCTGATCGAATAATTAAGTCCAGTAATTTATTAACTTTTTATCTGACCACAATGTTACATTGGTGGTTAGAAAGCTTACCAAAAAGAGATTTAAGAAGCATATTAATGTGTAACACTACGACAAAAAAGAAATCCAGAAAAGTGAGCAGAGTAACTATGATGCAGCTATAAGTTAAATTGACTGGTTTGATGTGTTAAGCAATGAAGACCCAGAGTCTGGATACAGAACATTTCTGTCAGCTATTGACAAAGTGGATGCCTCTTTTACTAGGAAATTTTTACGTAAGACGGAAAACCTCTCTACCATGGCTCAACGAGGACCTCTGGAAGCAGATGAGAGAATTAGATTTTTCCTTGAAAAATGCACAAGTCTGGTAAGAATGATGACAGATGTATATTTGCATCACTGAGAAATAAGGTGGTTAAGAATGAAAAAAAAAGCAAAAGCAGAGTTCTTTCTTTGAGTGAGCAATGAAGCTAAAGGGAATGGCAAAGTGATTTGGGAAAATCTCAACAAACAGGGAGAAGAGCTGAAAAGTTAAAAAAAATCCTGAATTAACGGTTAGTGGGATTCTAATTCATATCTTTAACAATTTTTTTGTTGACTCTGTCAGGGAACTGGCTCAAAGATTTTCAACCAAGACCACAGTTCTCACTCCCATAGAAAATAAACCAACATTCAAAATTCTTAATCTCAACGTCAGCAGTGGACAGTATTATTAGCTTCTTCAGGACCTCTAGAACAAAATATGTATTTGGTCTAGACACTGTATTCCCGAAGAGACAAATATTCTCTGATTACCCCCATGGTACATCTAGTTAATCTGTCCATCAAATATGGGTTCTTCCCCAATGCTTGGAAGTCTGCTGCAGTGATACCTGTTTTAAAATCTGGTGACCCAACACTGGTGAAAAATTACCAACCTGTAAGCATTCTTCCAGTGCTATCAAAAGTAGCTGAAAGATGGGTGGCTGATCATCTGACAAACCTATCCAAAACTGTACACATGATTTATGTGGTTCCTCATATGTTAGACAACAGTTGATGATAGTGTTGTTGTTAGAATAATATATTCAATGTATTTGTATTTTGTGTTGTTTTAGTGAGTATTTGTATTGTGACTGTGTAATTGTCCTTAGCTGCCCTGGGACTACGGGTGCAAATGAGCTTTTAGCTAACCCCGGCACATTTACATGGATGTTGAATTATTGTAATATTGATTAATGTGCATTGTCCCCTATAAATAAAATGTCAAATGTTTGCTGATGTCATGGGTGTCATAAGGATTGGACCAAGGCGCAGCAGGTAAAGTGCTCATCTTCTTAATTTATTAAAGAAAACACTTAAACCAAAATACACAAACGACGGAAACAGTTCCATAACGCACACAGGCTATACAGAAGGTAACCACCCACAAAACACAAGTGAAAACAACCCCAACTAAATATGGCCTCCAATTAGAGACAATGACAACCAGCTGCCTCTAATTGGAGGTCATTGCCAAAAACCTAACATAGAAATAGAAAAACTAGATAAACACATAGAAATAGAGAACATAGAACATAACCCCAAAACACCGAAACACACAAAACAAACACCCCCTGCCACACCCTAACCAAACTACAATGACAAATAACCCCTTTTACTGGTCAGGACGTGACAGCTGATCCTTACAACTTTGATCAGTTTGGGTTTTTATTACAAGCAGTTTACAGTCATGCACGTTTTAGACTATAGAAGCATTGTATTTCTACACTAGTGTTTGCCAGTAATGTCCTTGGCTCTCCAAACAATCATTACATTACAATAAAAACCTAAATGTTAACCAGTAAATGTTGAACATTATTTTAGTTTGTAAATAACAGCTCAATAATATTTTCCAAATGCTGGCAGTGGCAAGTTGTCACGTCCTGACCATAGAAAGCTTTTATTTTCTATGGTAGAGAAGGTCAGGGCGTGACAGGGGTTTTTGTTTAGTTGATTTATTTCTATGTTGGTTCTAGTTTCTTTTTTCTACGTTGGGTTTTTTGTATGATTCCCAATTAGAGGCAGCTGGTTATCATTGTCTCTAATTGGGGATCATATTTAAGTTGTTGTTTTTCCCACTAGGTTTTGTGGGAGATTATTTTGAGATAGTGTATGTTTCACCTCTTCGTCACGGTTTGTTATTTTGTTTAGTAGTTGATTTGTATGTCTTGCATAGTTTCACAGTTATAATAAAATGTTGAACGATACACACGCTGCGCCTTGGTCTCCTTCGTACAACAAACGTGACACAAGTGTTTTGTGCTTAAATGTTTCCAATCACTGCCTCTCAATTATTTACTGAAATACAGTATACTGCATTGGGTGTAGTTATAAAAATGCGTGTGTAGCTTAGAGCGGCCTTGAGGTGAGAAAGCATAAGTACTACTAGTAGAGAGAAGATCATATATATATATATGAATATTGCTGATCTGTTTTGTTTCAGTCCATGCATATCTGTAAACAAAAGAAAGACAGCAACATTTTGGGATAAAAGGCCTTCATTTGTTACCTTAAAATTGGGGTTTGGTTCAACTAAAAACGAAATGATCCAGAGAGCCTTTATACACAAAATTCTTAATGGTCATTAAGTATGATCTGTTTCATCTCTTGTCCGCACAATAGCAGAATGTGGCATTAATATAGGCATACAAGTGTTAGGATGTGTTTGGTTTGGAAAGATTAGCATAAAGAATGCTGGTGCCTCTGAGGATATCATGACACAAGGTGAGACCCAGATGCAGACAAACAGGGCAGATGGTTGGAGTCTAAGATGTTTAATAATCCAAAAAGGAGTAGGGAAGAGAATGGTCATGGACAGGCAAAAGCTCAAAACCAGTTCAGAGTCTAGGAGGTACAGAGTGGCAGGCAGGCTCGAGGTCAAGGCAGGCGGGTACAGAGTCCAGAAACAGGCAAGGGTCAAAACCGGGAGGACTAGAAAAAGGAGAATAGCAAAGACAGGAGAATGGGGGGAAAAAAACACTGCTTGACTTGGAACATACAAGACGAACTGGCACAGAGAGACAAGAAACACAGGGATAAATACACTGGGGAAAACAAGCGACACCTGGAGGGGGTGGAGACAATAACAAGGACAGGTGAAACAGATCAGGGTGTGACAGAGGAAAAAAATGCATTTGCAATTTGGCCCCAGAGTCAGTGAAACCATTGCTTCATACCCATGTAAATAGAGATACAGGATTACATAATTGGGAGAAAAAAATCCAACATAGATGTTTTCTCTTGATTAATGCTATGTTTATTTGCTTTGGGAGTTAGGAGGTGAAATCACATTTTTTGGCAGAAGGAAGTCGTGCATGATTGTGCCTTGTGGTGATTGTTCGATGTATTTTCTCAAAAAGTCACGGGATGGAACTGCCTTTTGAACAATGAAAACAGTTAAGCTGTTTCCAAAACATAAACTCAGAGAGAGATGTAGAGAGAGAGAGAGGTGGAGAGGGAGAGATAGAGAGAGAGACGTGGAGAGAGAGAGAAAGAGAGAGAGCGAGAGAGAGAAAGAGAGAGAGAGAGAGAGAGAGAGAGGGGACATTGTGTACTTATACACTTAGATGTTTGGAAGGCGGAACTAATCAAAAACAGGTTTTTAGAAATGTTTGCAAACCCCCCCCCCCCCGGAAATATAACATTTACATAAGTATTCAGACAAAGGGTACTTTGTAGAAGAACCTTTGGCAGCGATTACAGCTTTAAGTCTTCTTGGGTATGACGCTTCAAGCTTGGCACACCTGTGTTTGGGGAGTTTCTCCCATTCTTCTCTGCAGATCCTCTCAAGCTCTGTCAGGTTGGAGGGGGATCGTTGATGCACAGCTATTTTCAGGTCTCTCCAGAGATGTTAGATCGGGTTCAGGTCTGGGCTCTGGCTGGGCCACTCAAGGACATTCAGAGACTTTTCCCGAAGCCACTCCTGCGTTGTCTTGGCTGTGTGCTTAGGGTCATTGTCATGTTGGAATGTAAACTTTAACCCCGTCTGAGGTCCTGAGTGCTCTGGAGCAGGTCTTCATCAAGGATCTCTCTGAAACTTTGCTCTGTTGATCTTTCCCTCGATCCTGACTAGTCTCCCAGTCCCTGCCGTTGAAAAACATCCCTACAGCGTGATGCTGCCACCACAATGCTTCACCGTAGGGATGGTGCCAGGTTTCCCCCAGATGTGATGCTTGGAATTCATGCCAGAGTTCAATCTTGGTTTCTCATCAGACAAGTGAATCTTGTTTTTAATGGTCTGAGTCCTTTAGGTGCCTTTTGGCAAACTCCAAGCGGGCTGTCATGTGCCTTTTACTGAGTAGTGGCTTCCGTCTGGTCACTCTACTATAAAGGCCTGATTGGCAGAGATGGTTGTCCTTCTGGAAGGTTCTCCCATCTCCACAGAGGAACTCTGGAGCTCTGTCAGAGTGACCATCAGGTTCTTGGTCACCTCCCTGACCAAGGCCCTTCTCCCCCGATTTCTCAGTTTGGCGGGAGGCCAGCTCTAGGAAGAGCCTTGGTGGTTTCAAACTTCTTCCATTTAAGAATGATGAAGGCCACTGTGTTCCTGTCAACCTTCAATGCTGCAGACATTTTTTGGTACCCTTCCCCAGGTCTGTGCTTCAACACAATCCTGTCTCGGAGCTCTACGGACAATTCCTTCAACCTCATTGTTTGGTTTTTGCTCTGACATGCACTGTCAACTGTGGGACCTTATATAGACAGGTGTGTGCCTTTCCAAATCATGTCCAATCAATTGAATTTACCACAGCTGGACTCCAATCATCTCAAGGATGATCAATGGAAACAGGATGCAACTGAGCTCAATTTCGATTTTCATAGCAAACGGTCTGAACACTTATTTCTGTTTTTATTTTTAATACATTTCCAAAAATGTCTAAAAACCTGTCTTCGCTTTGTCATTATAGCATATTGTGTGTAGATTAAGGCTGTAATGTAACAAAAGTCAAGGGGTCTGAAAACTTTCCGAATGCATTGTATATCATTACAAATCATTACATTTTTATTGCAGAATCGATTCCTTACTGCTGTTTAACCAGCTAGGTATAACACATTTTTTCTGTTGGCTATGATAACCAATGCAGTTGATTCATGCACATGAATGAATGCTTATAATGAGAACAATAAGTCATAGTACAGAACACAAGGAGCTGGATCCCTGGTTAGAAACAAAAAGTAGAGTAATGGGGAAGTGGATAACAAAATGTGGTACAGCAATGTATAACGGGTCTAGGTACTGTACTTGCTGTCTACTGTTGCCATCTACAGGTGAAAGTTATGAACAAGTTTACTTAGCAACTTATGATTCATGTAAATGTTTTAGGCTTGAGTCTGACCCGGAAAGTTGGTTATATGGGCGAGGGCTGGTACCTCTGCTGTGTGACCATGCTGATTTGGTCTGGGTGGGGGAAAGAGACAAATGACAGCGGTGCCAGGTGGGGTTAGGCGTTAACAGATCCACCCCAGATCCCCTTTCTGTTATGGGATCCAAAACAAAACTCCATGTAAATGTTTGTGTGGTTATTATCAGATGGATATGGGTGTTTCTCTGCCCTCTGGAATGTCATCAAACTGTGGAGAGAATTTCACAGCCGCCTGGTGGAAAACCCTATGTAATAGACTAGGTAATAGACTAGTGTGGAAGGCTACAAGTGCACAATAGCATACATATACCATGACATAGTTGAATGTTGGATTGAATGCTTAAAGGTGCTTCTAGTTTGACGAGAGAAGCGTTTGTCTTTGGAACATTTCGTGACAGCTTAAACAGTTGTGTTTTCATTTTGTAACCCAAACAAGTATGTTTAGGCACCTAACTACTGTAATCAACAACCCATAACACATACATTCCATGTGGGTGTGGCACATGTCTCATTCATAACAGCCAGGCAGCTTTAACCAGTCCAACCTGATTGAAGAGATCCTTGTACAAGCCATAGCCTGGACTGGTGGCGACCTGTCATTTAGAGCATCACATATACAAATTGGTGGGGAAGAGCCTGTTTTGAGCCCCACCTCTTTGGTTTGTTGTTGCCTATTTTGCATATTGTTTTGGCATTAATACGTGTCACATATCAGTTTGCAAACAATGTAAGAAATATATATATCATTGAGTTAATAAAGCTGCATACAAACATGGTCTCTTTTTTGTTTTCTTGAGTAAGTCAGCTCCAAAATGCAGGTGTTTCAGCCTTGTTCAGTGCTTTCTTTGGTGGTGGGGCAAGCCAGAAGAAAATACGGAGCGTTGCACTGTGATTGTCTCAGTGTTCTGTCACTCATGGGGACACTATGTCACCGCCTAAGGGTAGACCTTGAAAAGATTCTAGCCCCTTGGGTACTGCCATAAAGTTACAGTAGAAGTGTCCATCCAAGAAGGCTCAAGGTCATTGGCCACAGATAAAACAACGTCTAATCACGTTATATCTACAGTAGCTTTGATTGGACTGATCATGTCAACATCATACTTTCAAAATCTTAGCTATCAGTCATCATCATGAATCAAGTCGACAATCTGCTGGCAAATCCTTTTTAATCCTTGTCATATGAAAATAAATAATCAAGAGAAATTATAGATAAACCGTATCGGTGCTCATTGGCCATTCGACATAAACATTACACAACAAGTTGGAAATCGCAAATTCAACAATGAGTGGTTTGGAAGGAATCAGTGGCTAACTGCAAGCGTTGCAAAGCAATCATTAGCCTCCTATTCAGTGGAGTGGCTGTGTGGTCCCAAATGTAAGATTAAGGGTCTTTTTTCCTAGTTTAAAATTATAAACATTCAATATTGGCCATGCTGTCAATGATGCATGATTTGTGCCGCGCTCAAAACAACTGTTAACACAGAACTGAAAAATCTAATTTTTGTGAGTTCAAGACAACTGAGAACTTGGGAAAAGTGAGCTATGACTGGGAAAATACGTTTGAAACTTTTATCCAACTCGGAATTGTAAATTGGGAACTCGGGCCTCTTTCTAGAGCTACGACCTGAAGATCACTGATGTCATCATGATTCAACCTTCTGTTTTTCGAGTTCCCAATTGTCTTGAAAGCACCATAAATCCAGAGAATGCCAGACTTCGATGACAAAGTTTGATGACAAAATATACCCACAAATGACCGCCGCACCACCTTCCTGTTCAAGTGGCCACAGCACAACAAGGTCTGTATGTCCAAAAATGTCTTGTATGCTGCTGCATATATTATGTAATATGCCAGAGAGATATGTATATGGTAGCTAAGAAAGTAATACTAAGTGTATATTGTGTAGTAAGCTGTTAGTAGCCCATGTGCCTCACCCTAATAATTTGGTCTATTTTCTCCTCTTAATTTCCCTTCCTGTTCTGACTTGGTGGTGCACATGTAGCCTATAACCTTTTTTTGAGAAATGTAATCATCGGATATTGTAAGAGCTTTCATTGTCTGCTTATATGCCCCTTTTATTTATCCTACGGTTCTGACTTGGTGTACAGAGAGAACACTATAGGAACAGCCCGTGTTCTGAATTCTGTCGCTGTACATTTCAAAAGTGCTGAACAAATAGTTATATTGACTACGTCTGTCCTAGCTTGCTCATGAAGGATTTAATCATAATTACGGATTGATTGCCTCTTACCGCTTGTCGTCCCCTTATGCCATAGTATGTACATCTCAATTGTCATTAGAAACCACATTTGTTTAAGCCAGTCAGCCATATCAGCTATGTTTTTTTTAAAGGCAGTAAATGAGGCTGAATGAACTGTTCTGCTGCCAGACAAGGCTCCGCTGATAGCCAGGGTTAGCAGTGGTATAGTGCAATTCATGTATTTATTGTTTAGTGTTGTGTTGTCTTGTGTTGTGGCTTTGCTGGCATGGATCCCACATATTTTTGGGGGGACCCCACCAAGATGTACATGCTAAAATCGCCACTGGCCTGGACATAAGAAAGAACATGCCCAAATTATCCAAAATGTAATATTCTGATTACTGGAAACTCGTTCTTAATTGAATTAATATAACACTGAATAGCATAAACTATACCATTACTCTCAACAGATCTTCTCCAAAGTCATGGATGTTGGCTATAGTGTAGGTCCCGTAATACACAAGCATAGATAGGCCACTGATTCGTTCACCAAGAATTCTGCCTGTTCCTGTTGGCTGAATAGGACACGTCAGCACTCAATTTTGTTACACGTTCACTATATGGCAGGCCAAAGTCCTAAAACACTCTTCCGGATTGCATTGTAGTGATACATGACACCTCGCTCTTGGTAAGTCAACTCAACCACTGTAAATTAACTTCATGAATGGAAACAAATCTAAAATGTCTGACATAGGGAATAATACATTATTTCATAATCTTGTTACTTTTCACAGGCGATTACAGCCGATCGCTAAACTTCTAAACAACAATAGCAACAGATGATATCGATCAACCGAACTGGCAGATCCGTGTCAGCAAAAGGAGTCATCATCAACGAACGATTTCTTCGCGTGTCAGTTTGTAACGTTCTGCGGAAACTGCTGCATTTGGGTTCCATCGAAAATGGCAAATGCAAACAAGACGAGGACGCTTTCAATAGTCAGGTGATTCAAACCATCATTATTGTATCCAAAGGTTGCCTTTAACGTTACGAAAATGAGGCTACGTTTTCTCAAAAAGAACCTGCTCATTATCCTTGGTGTTTCTTTTATTATTGCCACTGTCATGATCACAACACGTGTATTCATTTATGATGAAGTCACGGGTGTTGTCGCTCAGGAAAACATGTTGTCTGATGACATGGCAAAGTTTCAGTACAGTTCTGTTCCAGAATTGATAAAGTCCATTTACAATGCCAATTACAAGCAATACGTTCAGAATGCGGACAAGTATCCTGGGGAGCCTAAATTGGTCCTGGTTATTCAGGTTCACAACAGACCAGACTACCTCAAAATACTCATCAAGTCATTGGAAAATGCAGCTGAGGTCCACAACTTACTGCTGATTTTCAGCCACGACTATTTTTCAGAGGAAATCAATTACATAGTGCAAGGGATAACTTTCTGCAAGGTCTTGCAAATATACTTCCCCTACAGCACACAGCTCTATCCCAGTGAGTTTCCTGGGCAGGATTCACGGGACTGTCCACGAGACATATCCAAGGACGATGCTTTAAAAACAGGATGCCTCAACGCTGAGCATCCAGATTCGTATGGTCACTATAGGGAAGCCTCCATCACACAGACCAAACACCACTGGTGGTGGAAACTTCACTTTGTGTGGGAGCGAGTGCAAGCTCTGCAAGGTTACAGTGGCTTTGTTGTCTTCCTCGAGGAGGATAACTTCATCTTGCCCGACCTCTACCACCTCTTCAAGGAGATGGTTGGATACAGGAAGAGCAGCTGCACTGACTGTGACATGTTGGCACTAGGCAACCACAACGGCCTGGCAGAATTTGATAAGCTCAGCAACAAGGTGCAGACTGCCGGGTGGATGTCTACCAAGCACAACATTGGCATGGGCATCTCCAGAGAGGTGTACTACAAGCTAATGGGGTGCAACAATGACTTCTGCTCCTACGATGACTACAACTGGGACTGGACCCTCCAGCACCTGTCAGGGACTTGCATCTCCAAGCCACTCAAAGTGCTGGTGGCACAGGGGTCCAGGGTTCTCCATACTGGTAACTGTGGGCTGCACCAGAACAAAGAGGCCTGTCGCCCTGAGCTGGCCCTAAAGAAAGCACAGGAGTCCGTTAAGCTTGCCAAAGCCTCCCTCTTCCCTCAGTCCCTGGCCCTAACAAACGCAGATTCAGTGGAGCACAAGGCTCATATGAAAAACGGAGGGTGGGGTGATATCCGTGACCATGTCCTTTGTAATAACTATGCCAAACGTCTATAAACAATGAACTTCTCATTCTCATCTTTTTGATGTACTGAGAGGTTTGAGGAAATAAGTGCCATTAAAATGTTCAGGGTTCCAAAGGCTGCATTGTGTTATATTTTTGGTGTTTTTAACATTTGGGGGGGTATGTTATGGTGTGTATGCAGCAGTGTGATTTATAGCTTGGTTGTTATTTCTCTTATTACCAAAAGTAACATGATTGCCAAATATTTTCTTTATTTTTCAAAACAGAATATACAAGCTGATTATTTTTGCTTTCTCTTTTTATGTAACCGGGTTTGCTTTTTATTTCTTAAAAATGAAGACAAATTTTAGTTAAAGTAAAGCATTGCGATGTTATACTTCATAAAAAAATAACACAATATTTCAGCACCAGCAGTTAATTATTATGGTACACATAAATGACTTTACATAGAAAACAAAACTGAATCAGCGTTATACATCCTTGACTTCTATTACATGTTAGATCATTGCCATTTGTATACATTCTTCAGAACAGATTAGAGAGTTGAGCCGTTTGTCCAGCTTCAGAATCCCTTACCCACCCACAATTATAATAGTTGTGCTTTAAATGATATGTGGTGCATACAGTACAAATAGAAAAACAACAGCAAAAGTCATTGTTTGATATGTAATGCACACAGCTATAGGTTATATTGTATATAGAAAGTGACAATCATGAAATGTCTTGTTATATATATGCCACTGAACCAATGATCACTTTGTATCTGACAATTGGTTTTACTGGGGAATTACTTACTGTACATAACCTACAGTATGACATTTGTTTGACTGAAATGTGTGGTTAAAAAAAAAAAGTTTTACATTGGAACAACAGGAATTGACTGATATTGGTGTGTGTTTGCTTTCTCATCATTAAGACCTTACAAAGATTACCTATTTTTGCTTTAGCAAATATTTTTCATAGCCTTGCACGATATTCCTCTTCCCTCCCCTACACACAATTTGCCTAAAAGGGAAATCTGTTTATTTCCATCTCCTATGCCTTTGCATTTGACAATGCACCTGTTTTTTTTTTAAACCGGCTGACATCCTTGGATCTGTTTTAAAATACAGGTATAAATGTAACCTAAGGTGCATTGATGAGTTTCCCTTCAGTAGTGGAAATGTGTAGGATGCAGTTGCTTCTTTTATTTGATTATTTAATGAATCAGTACCTTGTAGACATTCCCCTTTCTGCTGGTTATACCATGTGTAGTTTAAGATCTCATATGCAATATACACTGAGTATACCAAATATTAGGAACACCTTGTTAATATTGAGTTGCCCCCCCCCCCCCCCCCACACACACACACTCCCCTTTTGGCCTCAGAACACCCTCAATTTGTTGGGGCATGGACTCTACAAGGTGTCGAAAGCATTCCACAGGGAGGCTGGCCCATGTTGACTCCAATGCTTCCCACAGATGTGTCAAGTTGGCTAAATGTCCTTTGAGTGGTGGGCAATTCTTGATACACCCGGGAAACTGTTGTGTGAAACCCAGCAGCGTTGTAGTTCTTGACAACTGGTGCACATGGCACCTACAACCATACCCCTTTCAAAGGTACTTAAATCTTTTGTCTTGCCCATTCACCCTCTGAATGGCACATATACACAATCCATGTCTCAATTGTCTAAGGCTTAAAAATACTTCTTTAACCTGTCACCTCTCCTTCATCTACACTGATTGATGTGGATTTAACAAGTGACATCAATAAGTGATCATAGCTTTCTCCTGGATTCACCTGGTTAGTCCATGGAAAGAGCATGTGTTGTTGATGTTTTGTATACTCATTGTATATTTCTATGACAAATGAATGCTGAATGCCATTGAATGGTTACTCCAATGGTTATTCCAATCTGGCTTTAAATTGCCATGTACTCTTATAATCCACCTGGCACAGCCAGAAGAGGACTGGCAACCCCTCAAAGCCTGGTTCCTATCTAGGTTTCATACATGGTTCCTGCCTTTCTAGGGAGTTTTTCCTAGTTACTGTGCTTCTACATCTGCATTGTTTGCTGTTTGGGGTTTTAGGCTGGGGTTCTGTATAGCACTGTGTGACATCTGCTGATGTAAAAAGAGCTTCATAAATACATTTGATTGATACTCCCCCACCTTTTATTTTAAAGCACAATATTTTGTAGATTTCTTTGTTAAAACTGTTTCTTGTTGGTTAACTGATCCAAATGCTGCATTCACATGCTAGTCGGAACTAGGAAACTCTGAAATGTCCGACTTGCTAACTGGTTGAACGCGGCACCTGTATAACTACAACCAGGTAGCAAGTTGGCCATTTCGGAGTTTCCTAGTTCCGACTTGCACTTGAACGTGGCAATATTCCTATTGGGAAATGTTAATTTGATTTGTGAAATTATGTTTAGACAAAAGCTTGAAATAGTGTTTCTGCCCATGTTTTACTTTATATTACAATAGCCATACATAAGCATTTGGATAGCATATCTGTCTATTTGCTCTGGTGTTGGTTTTTATTCTCCAAAGAAATGGAACTACAGTATGAGATGGTAAGACAAAACGTAGGCTGTGATGCCAATCTTCAGAAGTCATGGTTTGTAAATGGGCTGGTTATGAATGTCATAGGTCCATGTGAGCAAATTAAATGCCCAAAGCTCTCAGTCAATAGTTTTACCTGGTCTGTGATAAGTTATACAATTTTAATTCAAATTAATTAACATTACAGCTAAAGCAGAAAAGCGGATACTAGACCTGTCCCAAGAAGCAGCAAGTGGTCACATGACTCAATACGCTTTTTCCACTGGTCAAGATCCATTCTGTGCCTTTATTTCCGGAAGTGCATCTTCAGATTGTCAAATATCTCAGATCCAAGGTTCGTAAACATCACTTCCATAATATTGTACAAACTTGACTTGTGGTTGTAGATTTCCGTTCTTCGTATTTGTGCATTAGGCAATTAGAAAGCTAGTTCGCTAGGTAGCTAACGTTAGCTAGCTAATTGGGAGTTGCTGCTGTCACATTTGGGTGGGTATTCATTAGTCGTATACCGTTGCAAAACGTCTTTGCAAAGGAAACCGTTTACTCCAAACGTGAAGCGTTTGCAACGAAAACGAGAGTTTATATTGGACATATTCAGTAAAGGCTGTCTTCGTCTCGTTCTGTTTGATTCCTAGCGTAAACCAACGGAATCCGACTAATTTACCCCCCCATCATTTAGTTTACGTTAGTAATATTCACGTCTATTTAGTTGAGTTGGTAGCTATCTAGTAACATTATACGAACAATGTAGTGTGGAAGAGGTTTACAATACGTCTAGCCTACATAGTGAGAAGCTAGCTAAGTTTAGCTATTGCAGTTGTGCTAGCTGCTAGGCCATCAGTGTACACGTCAAAGCAAGACCGTCATTGATTGTTGTCATCAAGCCACAGCCAACAAGTAAGATACGTTTACTGTCATATCACCAGTCTTTTATTTGTAGATAATCAGGCCAATTTATATGCAATTATGTATGTTTGAATATTGTTAATTGATGTCCCTGTCCCTATGCTTCATCTATCAGACATCCAGCTTTTACCATCCAAGCCACAGAATGACTCATTGGTTCCACCGAAACCCATTGAAAGCAACTGCACCTGTTTCCTTCAACTTCTATGGAGTTGCTGGTAGCCCATCAGCAAATAAGATATGCAAGTATGTACATGTGTACACTTTGCAATTGATATTTGCAATTGATATCCATTCTATGACAATTGACCCTTCGCTAAGCCCCGCCCCCTCACTTTGGTTACTCTTACAACCTCTGACAACATTTTTCCCTGGAAGCCCAATAGAGCTTGCCAGCTTGCAGGAAATTAGTTGCCTCAGGTTCGTTCAGCCTATCTTAAGGTGGACTCAGGTTTTGGGGTAAATGCAGAAAATAAGTGAGGTTAACACAGGCTTAGGAGATCTTATACGTTTTGTCCTATGAGATAATATCAGTCAGTTAACATGGCCTTTATGAATTATGAAGCCTTTATATGCTTTTTTTAATTACTTAAATTCTTAGCTGATATAGATTTTCTCATAGAACATCACGTATAAGATCTCCTAAGCCTGTGTTTAGCACAGACCTTATTTTCTGTGTTTATCCAAAAACGGCATTCATTTCCAAATAGGCTTTGTCCAACAAGCCATGGCGTCTTTTGTGGGCACTAACTCCGCCATTACTATTTCTCTCTATTCCTGAGTCAACCGCTGGCGAAATCCCCTGACAATGATCTCAAACTGTGTTTCTAATACACAATGAAATTGAACTCAGACTACCCCTTGCTAATCAGGAAACATTTGGGTATGTTGTGGTGGACTGGTATTACAATTGGTTCACGGGAACCTGGTAAAATTATGTTTGTATTATACAACGGGTGGGTCTAATCCTGAATGCTGATTTGGTTAAAAACGCATTCCAGCAGGTGTCTATTCCACAAGTTACCACCGGCTAAATCTATGACTTTAAATTGCCTATTTACTCTGTTCCATCTGACTCCGCAATCCACTCTCTCATCAGCCCAGCCAGGCAATTTATAAACTTGATCTCCACTATAAAAAGCCTCTAGACATTATTTTACATTTATTTTAGACTAACATTTAGTTTCCAACAGCGGAGATTTGTACAAACCTTGCTGTCTGTTTCTCCGACATTTACATGTTTCAATATTGAAATTCGATCTCCAGCTGTCCCGTAGTAATGAACGTGTCAGTAGGTGAAAGACAGACAGGTAGGCAGCTTTAGTCAGCCAGTCGAAACCATGAGTCATCATAATTTCATGGGTATATATAAAGAACTATCGGTAGAAAACAGGTAAAATGAAACGAAGTGCAGGTAGTTTGAGGTCTTTCCAGCTTTAGTTTGAAGTGATTGTGTTAGCTGTGTTGTAGGCTCGCTCTGTAGCTTAAATTGCTGGGAGATTACACATGGAGTGTGCGACTTTCTTTATTTTGATAGTTTATAGTTTATTCGCCGTTAGTCAGCACCTCCACACAAACTATTTTCTGGGTGTGCGCCAGCTCATGTTTTTTTTTTTTTTGGCCATCTCTCGAACAAAAGTGTCCTGACGAGAATGTACATTTTATATGACAGGTGAAATCGCACATCATTAGCTTATTGTTATGGATGTATCCAAATAAATGTCACTTGAAAACTGCTTATGCAAATGCAGCTACTTTGTTGTTCTGGCTGCACTGTTTGATGTGACTGTAAGTTAGCCATAGTTGGCTAGCTAGCATGCAAGGGATAAGAACGTTGGCAGCCAGTATGGCATTGGATCATTTAGAACGAACAACTGGGTCACGTCCATAGATACGGAACAAAAAGACTGAACGACTGGGTCACGTCTCTGGCAATGGAATCGATAAAACGAACTACCAGCCGGCTTGGGTAGCAACCCTAGATTTGTGTCGGGAATACAGTACCAGTCAAAAGTTTGTACACACCTACTCATTCAAGGGTTTTTCTTTATTTTTACCATTTTCTGTATTGTAAAATAATAGTGAAGACATCAAAACTATGAAATAACACATGGAATCAATGTAGTAACCAAAAAAGTGTTAAACAAATCAAAATATATTTTATATTTGAGATTCTTCATAGTAGCCACATGACATCTTTGCACACTCTTGGCATTCTCTCAACCAGCTTCATGAGGTAGTGACCTGGAATGCATGTCTTGTTAAAAGTTAATTTGTGGAATGTCTGTCCTTAATGCATTTCAGCCAATCAGTTGTGTTGTGATAAGGTAGGGGTGGTATACAGAAGATAGCCCTATTCTACAATGTAGAAAATATAAAAATAAACAAAAACCCTTGACTGAGGTGTCGAAACTTTTGACTGGTACTGTATATCTTGTCGAAGGATGAAATGGCATGAATACATTCATAAAAATAATGTTTTTAGCAGAAAATATATCAATCATTATTATTTTGCATAAAAGTGATAATGCCCTCGAAGCCGGTGTTTGGAGGATATATTGGCATGGTTTGTCGGCCCTCAACTTCGTCTTGTGCCTAACAACACCCGTGCCAATATATCCTCCAAGCAACGGCTTCTCTGGCATTATCACTTAAGTGTAGCAAGTAGAGGTCGACCAATTATGATTTTTCAATACCGATTTATTTGAATGTATTATTTATTTTCTTTATCTATCTCTATCTCACTACACTACAATTTCGAAAAACAAAATACGGAACCGTTCCATATTTTATCTAACGGGTGGCATCCATAAGTCTAAATATTGCTGTTACATTGCACAACCTTCAATGTAATGTCATAATTATATACAATTCTGGCAAATGAATTACGGTCTTTGTTAGAAAGAAATGGTCTTCACACAGTTCGCAACGAGCCAGGCGGCCCAACTGCTGCATATATCCTGTCTCTGTTGCACAGAACGCAAGAGAAGTGACACAATTTCCCTAGTTAAAATAAATTAATGTTAGCAGGCAATATTAACTAAATATGCAGGTTTTAAAAAATATGCTTGTGTATTGATTCTAAGAAAGGCATTGATGTTCATGGTTAGGTACACATTGGTGCAACTTGCACTTGTTAAATCATCACCTGTTTGGCGAAGTAGGCTGTGATTCGATGATAAATTAACAGGCACCGCATTGATTATATGCAACGCAGGACAAGCTAGATAAACTAATAATATCATAAACCATGTGTAGTTAATTAGTGATTATGTTAAGATTGATTGTTTTTTCTTAGATAACTTTAATGCTAGCTAGCAACTTACCTTGGCTCCTTGCTGCACTCGCGTAACAGGTGTTCAGCCTGCCACGCTGTCTTCTCGTGGAGCGCAATGTAATCGGCCATACTCGGCATCCCAAAATGCTAATTACCGATTGTTATGAAAACTTGAAATCGGCCCTAATTAATCGGCCATAACTAGGAAGTCGGGGCACCAAGGAAAATCTTCAGATTACAAAGTTAGAATTTTCCTAATATAACCTTTCAGATATTTTAATATCTGATCAATTAGTCTTCTAATTAATGAATTATTCTTTACCTCACGTTAGTCTCATTCCAAACGTTGTAAATTGTTGGTTATCTGCACGAACCCAGCCTTCACTATGAGTCATCCATACATCAATTGTCTTAATGATTTATTTACTAACTAACTAAATAATCACAGAAATGCATTAACAAACAAACAAAGTAGATATGGTTACAAGGAAATGATAGGGGATGTGTAAACCAATATGATGCTTGGTAGGCAAAGGGACTGAGAAGGGCGCGAAAGACAAAAGACACTACACAGTTGATAATTATAATAATTGAAATGCTAATCCTTTGCACATGAACGCTCACTCATTCGGGAATAATTGCAATCAATATATATATATTTACGCTCAGTGTGTCTGTCTGGAATCGTCCGTCTTTCTGTTGGAAAGTTCATCTGAACTTCTCTCTCTCCCATGAAGTCTTTCGTTGCTAGAATGGATACTTTAGAGTCCCATTCAGAAATGTTCTTATAGAATAGATGTTTCGGCGGTTGTCAGTCTTCACATTGAGTTTGCATAAATTCTAGCTGCAGACTAGTAATTAGTATCGAAGATTTGCTCTTATTCTGTCGGTATTGATAGTCTCAGAGTTGAACCATTTCCACCAGTGTAGCCAATGTTCCATGTGGTGTGGTTTGGTTAGGAATTCAACAACCGAAGAATGCATGGTCTCTACTCAAACCTTAGCCCTCTCGGTAATCGAGGTACTCTTGGTCTGGAGTGGGCTTCTCCAGGTGGGGTTTATATTCGGAACAGCAGAAAAAGGCTGTCCTATGATGCCAGATCAATGTCTGTGCTCATGGGGCGGGCCAATGACTTAGTTACATTTTAAAGGGAATTGGATTCCTTTTCATTAAACAGTTTAAAATCACATTACATTATTTCACAAATAGTTTCATCTTTACTCATTCATTTTATACAATAATTAGATGCAATTCTCATAACGGAGACTCTTGTATAAACAGAGTTATGGTAATGTGGCTGTATTGTCTCTCATGATGTCACACACATTAGACAAAATGGACCGGTCGTAGCTGAATTCTCCACCGACCGTTTAAACATTCTCCACAGCCTGGATATTGTTCAGTTCTCAAGTTCTGTGAGGTAGAAGTTGTTCCTTTGTACTACTGTGAACCCTCTCTCTATACTGCATGGCCGGGGGGGGAAGAGAGCTTCTAGTAATTTACGACCTGAAATAACAGAGCCTGGGTGTAGGGGGAAAAGAGATGGTGAAAGAGAGGGGGATGGTACTCGCTATACCCAAAGAGGGCCACGTCATGACACCACTTTTGGAGCTAACTAGTGCTCTCAAATTGTATTATGATGTCGACAATATGGGAGTTGTATTCATAACATTAACTTAGCTAGCTAACATACATTTTGAGAAAACAAGTTATATAAGTGGCTAGCTAGCTAGCATTAGCAACGTTTGGCAGTCAATGAGACAGAGCTAGCTAACCAGCTGAGGTGGCAAACAATGTAACAAGTATAATTTCGAATTCAAAAAATACTCTGCATTTCAGGAATCAGAGTAGCAAGTACTCCTGGTGCACTGTTCAACTATTTAGCCATTTAAACATTTATTTTTAAAGAAAACTCTCTGGTTTTGCCATACCCCTCACTGGCTTTCGTGCGATTTTTAAAACATGAGCTTATCCAAGGTGTCTGACTCGACAACATTTGCTCTCCATTGGAGCACTGCGATTGGTTGCCCAAAATTCTGCTGCGGGGCTTAGCGAAGGGTCAATTGAGAACACATGATTGCTTGACCGTTTACATTTCTCTCCTTCTGAATAGTGACTTGAGGACATCGAGGGCCAGACTCTTGGAGATGTTCACAGATACCACCTGTGATCCCGAGATCATGAAAAATGCCACAGATACTTATTTCTCACTCTTACAAGGTGAACTTGTGCTGTTTGTTTATGCCTTTTCTCCTCTGTCTTAAACAGTGCTCACTGTTTTGTAGTGTTTTTTTTGTGTGATCTTTCTACACGCTGCTCATCATGCATCACTATTCCTTTTTTTCTATTAATAATCAGTTTATGGTCTTTTGATTGCTTGACATGACATAGGATTCATTGCATCTCTGGATGGCACCAAACAAGAGAACAAGCTTCGGTTCATGCAGAACTTCAAGTGGACTGACACTTTGCAAGGAAACACCCCAAGGTAAAGCCTTCTAGCCCATAGGTGGTTTCACAGAGGTGGTTAGTTACCTCCATCAGCCCCACAGTCAGAGCTCTACACATACAACATACAGTAAATGTAAGTCAAGGTGTTAGTTACAGTACAATAGGTCGTTATCAATACAACGCCACAATATGGTGCAGAGTGTTCAGTTTGCCTGCTGCGGGGAAAGGAGACTCCCAGCTCTGCTAAAAACATTGACAACTGCGTGTCATTTAATGGATTGTTAAATAAATGTTCACTATTTTATTGTAATATCACCTCTTGAAGAGCGTAGTCAGAACTACACATTTCTGATTATTCCATGCAAAACAATTGTGCAAATTTTGCTCTTTCATCAGAGTTATACAGCAAAGAACTGCATTCTTTTCATGGTCAGTAAACATCAAATGATCAAGTAATTTCAGATACATCAGTGTAGCCTCACGATATACAGTACCAGTCAAAAGTTTGTACACACCTACTCATTCAAGGGTTTTTATTTATTTTTTACTATTTTCTACATTGTAGAATAATAGTGAAGACATCAAAACTTTGAAATAACACATATGAAACCACGTAGTAACCAAAAAAGTGTTAAACAAATCAAAATGTATTTTATATTTGAGATTCTTCAATGTAGCCACACTTTTCCTTGGTGATAGCTTTGCACCCTCTTGGCATTCCCTCAACCAGCTTCATGAGGTATTCACCTGTAATGCATTTCAATTCTCAGGTGTGCCTTGTTAAAAGTTAATTTGTGGAATTTCTGTAGATCTTAATGCATTTGAGCCAATCAGTTGTGTTGTGACAAGGTAGGAGGTGGTATACAGAAGATAGCCCTCAGTGGCGGTTCTAGACCATTTCAACTGGGGGGGCCAAGCTGGGGCCAGTTGTACTGTTAGTGGGGCCAGTTACATTAGACGTTATTGTTGTCGTTTTCTTCACTGCGTTGCAGGCAAAAGACCATGTTCATAATCATCATCGTTGCCACTGTCTAATAAAGGATGTAAAAAAAGAACGATAGCAAAAATGTTTTATGTAAAAATGATTTCATACTCCACATTTAGGGGGGCCACAAGGGTGGTCCAAAAATGTTGTCACAGGGGCACTCATTTTTTTCGGTACTGAGCAGGGGGGGCTTTGGATGACTACTGGCTGTATGCGAACGAGTGATGAGCGTTTAGAGCAATACTGGCTGTATCCAATTATCAGCCAATCGTTCACATAACAACAGAATGCAGCATGCGACTGAAGAAAGAACAGACAACCAATTTGCTAGTTACAGCATCAGCGTGCACTCTGGAAAGACAGCGGGAGAGTGGAATGGCAGTCTGACAGTTAACTAACAGCAGTGCTTCCCTTGAACGATAACTAAGAGGTAGGTGAGAAGCCTAACCACGGAGACAGAGGTGAGAAGGTGATGAAGTGTACTTCATGAGTTTTTATTTTACACACAGACTGATCATTTAGATCATATTATTTGTTGTTTAATTAGTTAAAACCTGCATTTTCCCCTAGCAAGCATTTTTTTGCATGTTTCAGTGCACAAAAAAGAGTCACCATTTTGCATCCCTGATTATTACAGAGAATCAGACAAATTATGCTACCCTCTGCCTATTGGCTACTTAACTTATACTTAACTTATTCAAGCTTGTCTCAAATTTCAACACTGCCCCTTTCAAGACAAAAAAAAAGTTCTTTACCTGACTTGCTTTTCAAAGATGTCTCGAAATGTACATGTTTTGTGCTCTTGTAGGAAGCAATCGACCCTCCCCATCCAACCTGACAGAGCTTGAGAGGATCTGCAGAGAAAAGTGGGAGAATACAGGCGTGTCAAGCTCGTAGCGTCACAAAATGTGGAAAAAGTCAAGGGGTCTGAATACTTTCCGAATGCAATGGATAGGCTATCCTCACGAATCAAATTTTACAAGATCAATTTATGTTTACTGAACATGAAAAGCATGCTCTGATGATAGAGCTAAATGTGGAATAATTGGAAATGTGTAGTTCTGACTATGCTCGGGGTCTCCTTGCCACCCAGCAACTAAATCAAATGCTCTGCACTGTGTTGTAATGTTTAATTGAGAACTACTTATAGCCTTGTCTTGGTTCTTTTGTATTTCCAGCTGACATTTTATAAATGTGTTATTACATCATTACTCAGGCTCAACATTTTATTTAGTTCTCTCACCTCAAACAGATGTTTCCGTCCATTATTGAAACACAGTCTCTCTCCAATACTATTATTGTTATTAACATCCTGTCCCATTGTCCCTTTAGTGCCCAACAAGATGCTATTTTTGAACTGGTCTCCATGGCCTTCAATGTTGCAATTTGGCACACCAAGTTTGCCTCAAGACTTGCAGGAAAGGAAAAGTATGTGTTTATTTTCTGCTTTACTAATTTATTCTCATACAATATATCTGATTTTGCAAGATGGGTAATTTATGACCTTGATGTAATTTCACACTTGTTCCATTGACATATCAATATTGTAAAGGGAACATATTAACATTCAAATTTCACCCCTTTTCAGTGTAACTGAGGAAGAAGCAAAAGATGTCCACAGGAGCCTGAAATTTGCTGCTGGGATTTTCAAGCACCTCAAGGTGATTAGCTCATTGTCTCTGTATAACGACAATAATTATATTAATATGTTTTATTTTAAGTGCTTTTCAAGACACCTAAAGTCACTTTGCATAGTGAGATAATCAGCAAGTAAACAAAAAAAAACACACTGATAAACCCATTAAATATGGTTCCCATGTTGCCCACTTTACATTAACCTCAACACATGGTGAACAATGTGAATACATTACAGTATCATCAACCTGAACACAAGTTGCTGGTTGTTGGTGCATGGTTGTTTCTGGCAGCAGACCCGTCCTCCTCTCTGGTCTCTCCCCTGTAGGAGGTCCACATCCCCCGCCTCATCACCCCAGCGGAGAAGGGCCGGGACCTAGAACCCAGAGTCATGGACACCTACATGGTCCAGTGCAAAGCAGAGGCACAGGAAGGTAGCTACGCTGGACTCAATCAACTTCTCTGCGTAATTATTAGGGTCAGGACCTGACAACGTGTCTTGGCTTGGAAAAACTCTGGAGTCTTATGGCAATCTCATGGCAGTGTGTATGTGGGATTACACTGAGTGAGAACAGGACTTACAATATCATAATGCTGTAAAATTATATCAGCAGTTGTTAACCTTAATTTTTTATGTTTGCAGTGACGATTGCCAGAGCGATTGAACTCAAGCATAACGCCACTCTCATTGCAGCCTTGGCCTTCGAGACCGCAAACTTTTACCAGAAAGCTGGTAAGTATTTAGGGGTTTCCTGTCACATCCTGACTTTGTTGCATTTTTGTAATGATCTTATATAGGAATGTCTCGATCTAACCACTGTTGGTCCTCCTGATCACTCAAAATAATGTTATCCTCTCGGTCTTCACAGACCACACACTGAACACCCTGGAACCAGAGTGCAGCAGTAAGTGGAGGAAGTACCTCCAGCTGAAACAGCACTTCTACATGGCCTATGTATGTCCTTGAGCAGTCTAGACTGTTGAGAGTTTGTTTTTGATTGTTTTGTAAATACTAAGATACTAATTCTAATGATGCTATTATTTGTCACATCCAGGCATATTGCTACCATGGACAAACTCTCCTCGTGAGCGACAAGTGTGGCGAGTCAATAAGATCTCTCCAAGAAGCAGAAAAGTGTTGGTATTTCTGTGCAAGATTGTGTTTTGCATTTTTGAAGCACTACACAGATGTCTCTTCATCTTAAGAATTGTAAACACTTATAGCGCTTGCTTGCTGTGTTTAGGCTACTCCAGAGCCGAGGCTCTGTGCAAAGAGTACCGTCAGACCAAAGGGCCGGGTAGCACAGCCAAACCCTCTGAGCAGCTCTTCTTCACCACGCTGGGTGGCCTGATCAAAAATACATTGCAGAAGTGCGAGAGAGAAAATGGATTCATGTGAGTCACACACACATCCAGAATAACATTTATTTCTGTATAGTAAATAACAGTAAGTAGTTGTAGCATTTATACACACGTTTCATTTCTCCAGATACTTTCACAAGGTCCCGGCCGAGGTGCCCCAGCTAGAGCTGAAGGCTAGCTATGGCCTGGCCGAGCCAATATCCTTTGAGTTCCCAGCCCTCAGCGAGCAGTGCACCCCTGAAGTCTATACCACTTTTGACCTCACCAAGGGGGCCAAAGCTGAGAAGGTAATGCTGCTCAGACATTTGGCACTGCAACAGATAACTTGGTTACTGTAGCTTTGTCTTCACATATTTTGTCTTGTTACTGATAATAATCATGTAAAGACACAAAGGATTTTGTTAATTTGCTTGTCTGGTTCTGGAACAAATGGTTTTACATTTTTCCCTCTCGCCATTTTGATTGCAGGCCAAACCCAAGCAGGAAGAAGACGTTAAGCCAATGAAGGAACCAGATTTGAAGCCTCAGAAAGATACAGGCTGCGTCATATCATAAACAGAGATGACGGGGGTTGACAAGGACAAGAAAAACATGACTGCGTGGATTTATTGATGCATTGGCTTGTTTTATCTGTAGTGTTTTATGATCAGTGATTTACAGTATCATGACCATCTGTTGTAGTTCATTTTATACATAGTTGTTTTCTATTTTTTTATGTTCATGATCAAATATTATTGGGTCAGACTTTATATTTGAAATGTTCTCTCACTAGTGCTGTTGGGGATTTTGGATCTTTATTTATTGCTGTCATTTAAGAAACGGACAATTAATATAGTAAGAACTTATAACACTCCACGATGAGTATCCAATCATTTGTAGAAAGAAATCGTATGTTTTCAATTTTATTTTTCAATCGCTGAGATTCTCTTAATTGAATCAGTTTTCTTGCAACTGAAAGGACACTGTACATACAGTATCACATTATTCATACACAAGGCTAGTCATTGCTGGGTATGGCCTGTATTTATGATAATAACCATTGTTTAATATCCCCCTCTTTATTGGAGACTTGAGGACTAGGCGGTGCTTGTATTGGGTCAGAATAACCTGAACAAGGCTGGCTGTTCAGTAGGAACATGGAATAACATCTGGGAAGTTCTCAGGAAAGCTCGATGTTCTGAACGTTCTAAATCGAAATGTCACGCATGACTACTCTGCATGAGAGAGGAGCAGGCCTGTTTTACACGAAACCTTTGAACGTTCCATAACATTGCCATATGGAAGGTGATGTAGGTCTTCCTGACGCTCAGAAAACTGTTGTAAAAAAAACTAAGACTAGTAGCCATGGTTTCTTTTCTAAAGGATCGGTGTCCCGCTAGTGGGACAACTTCCGGTGAAACTGGAAGGGCGCAATTCAAAATATTTTTCCACCGGCACAGGTTTCATACGTTCACATATAACGGTTAAATATTCACTTTTTGAAAATATTCCTTTGATTTGTCATCCAAAGGGTCCCAGCTATAACATGTTATGTCGTTTTGTTAGATAAAATCCTCCTTTATATCCCAAAAGGTCAGTTTAGTTGGCACCATCGATTTGAGTAATCCACTCGTTCAACTTGCAGAGAACGGAATCTGAAAATCTACCCCTAAACTTTGTTTCAACAAGTCAAAATATGTTTCTATTTACTCCTCAGAGACCGTAAAATGTAATCAAACTATAATTTTTATTTCGTAAAGAAGTATGTCCAATAGGAAACCAGTTTTAGCAGGTGCGTAATGTCTTCATGGCGCGTGCAAACACGAATTTCCAAGACGGTGACCTTCTAAAACCGATATTTCTCATTCCTTTTTGAAGTTACAAGCCTGAAACCTTGAACATAGACTGCTGACACCCTGTGGAAGCCAGGAATTGCATTCAGGGAGCTAAAAAAAAAAATCTGGTTGGTTTTTCTTAGCATTTTCTCCTACCTTATCTATTGTGTTATATTCTCTTATATTATTTTAACATTTCTACAGACTTCAAAGTGTTTTCTTTCCAATGGTACCAATTATATACAAATCCTGGCTTCAGGGCCTGAGCTACAGGCAGTTTACTTTGGCCATGTCATTTAGACAGGAAGTGGAGAAAAAAGGGGCCTATCCCTAATTAAGACTGGATTTATCAGTGATTGACAAGTGCAGGAACACTAGAATAATGGTTAATGAAGAAAGAAATGGACTTGACAATCTGATGTCATTCAAATATGATGTCAATCATAAACTGCTTAAACCATTTCATTGAAGGGAGTAATGTTGTACTTTGGCGCATTATTTTACACATGGAAAATTGTTGGATGAAGTAGCCTACTATGTCTGTAAATTAGTCAAATGAATTACAAATGTTTGTTTTATCTGTAAATGACAACGATATACATATTACTGTAGTTTTTAGAGTACTGATTTGCTGTAATTGCCTAAGAGTTGTTTTTGAAAATATGTTAATGACAGCTAGCATCTACTGAGGAGGTACAATAGGGGAAAAAGTAACCTCCAGTATGGTATACTAACTTGCCAATCAATTAAGAAAATTGTGCATTCTTTCTGTTCAACCTCAAAGCACATTATAATGCCTTTGCACTTTAAATCTTATTAGTCACACAGAAATTAAGAACATATACAACATATATTATCTCTACAATACCTTTTTATTCTTGGAACAATTAATTTTCACATTTAAGGACCAATTATATTTATTTTTAATTAACACGTTTATGAAAACAGTTTGCTGTATCATAACAATGTTTACACAAGTCAACCTGAAGGTCATTACTCTTCATCTAATGGTGCCCTTCATGGAAAATGTTTCAAATAAAAATGTCAAGAAACCTTGGGTTACTATTTTATGTCGCAATCAAACACTTATTTTCCTGATGTAAGAACGGGGTGTGTGTGCTGCACTCAAGTATCATTAGCCAGAGGAACAACATCACTGCATATAGCAGTTAACAATAAACCTTGAAATTCTACACAGTGGAACAAGCCCAACCCTCAGCCTTACAAGAAAACTGAAATTAGTAGCCTGTCATCCAATGACCGCAGTCTCTGACTGGTGTACACAGTAAGCATGACTACAACGTGTTTCTGGTGTGTTGAGTGTCAGGTTTCAAACTAATGTTGGACCCAGTATCTTGCTTTTTTTCGGTTGCCTTGATTGACCATTCCAGTGCCATCAGAGTGGAGGAAATGTATGTACTCTGAGCTGAGAAAACATTTTTGCTCTACAGGCAGCAGCACAAGGAAAGGAAAACCATTTATTCAGTGTGAAGAATGAGCGACAGTTTCAAGGAAGTAAGTGCTGTTCATATGTAGGCTAAAGGGTTTACCTGTCAAAGTTACAGACATTTCTTTATAAATACGTCTTCAGTATCTCTCAATTCAGAGCTACCTTTATGATTGCTTCCTGTATGGAACAAGACTATCCCTTGGCAAATAGATGGCGTCAGTAGAAATTGCTTATTATAAGCTAATGCAGTACGCACCCACACCATTATCAAGCACAACCACAGACCTTATGTTTTATGAATTGTTTATACAGGATGGGTATGAGAGGATATGGGGTCATTAACAGTGTGTGTCTCTCGGGGTCCTGACATTCAGGAGACACAGTTCAGGGGTCCTTCACTGTCTCTGCAGAGGAGGGTCATCCATTTCTCCAGCGGTGAGACTCTGGAGGAAGATGACAGTGAGGAGGAGGATACATTACAAGAGGAGGTGTTTAGGGAGCCTGAAGACATGGTAGGGAAGTGTTCAAACAGTTAAGATTTTGATTCTTAGTATAAATAACATTTAGTCCATGAGCACAGTTGGAATGCAGCACTGATCTGTGTGTGTGTTTTAGCCCAAATTCCCATGGAGAGCTTTTACTTGGTCTCTGGGCAGGAAGTCATTGCGCAGTAAGTTGCATTCCATTCATGTGTGCTCTTGAAACAATTTAAAAAAAGCATTGTCTTACATAACATGTTTTTGCCTTTAGCTTGTGATTTTCTTGGGGAAAATCTGGCTGGTGTACTTGGCCTCAACACTGCCAAATACCAGTATGCTGTAGATGAACATCAGCGTGACAACAAGGTAAGGTACATACAACATTACACACACATACGGCCAGGAGTCTTTCTTGACCACATAAGAGTCATGAGTTTTTCCTGACCATGTGAGCTGACTAGGTACAACCTGGTGATAGGCACTAAGCCCCAGAGTTGTTCTCTGGTCAGGTAAAGTGGTCAGGAAAAGTTTCTGGACCTACACATAAAGCCTGCACAACATAGTCAGAAATGTAGACCACATATGCATTTGTTTCCAATCTTCAGTCAAATTCTTAGCTCTTGATTAAACATACACCAACTTTAATAATTTAGCAGTCACACTCAAACAGAACTCTTTTTCTAAACCGATATTGCAAAACGTTTAAGCTATCGGTTTTGTTCCCTTCTAGAACACAGGCAGTAAAGACACCGAATGCTCCTATGAGAAAAGAAGGGAGAGAATCCACGTTTCTTCGAGGATGAGCAGTGAATATGGTGCCACAAGCTCCCACAGAGTCCCTGCTGGTTCTCAAGCCACTGAGCACAGAACTACAGGATCCCACAACATGGGTTATCAAGATGATAATGAGCATTGAAAAAGAACTAGGCTAATAAACAAATCAAATGTTATTTGTCACACTGAATACAACAGGTGTAGACCTTACCGTGAAATGCTTACTTACATTTTTTTTTGCATTGTTTGTTAAGTTGTAAGTAAAAAAAAAAGCTAAATCAACTAAAGGAAAAATAGTAACACAATAGTATGCATTGAACGCATTAAACTTGTTGTGCTAACAAACTAAGAGAGCAAATATTTATATTGCTGTGTGTATTTGTTGGTGTTCCTCTGTGATTTCTACTGTATTGCACTTTATCTGACTATATTAATACAATTCTGAAATGTTAATTAAAAACATGCAGTATACATTTTCCATGCATGCCTTCAATTTAGTTGAATTTCTGACTAAATGAGTTTTGTACATTATGCGTGCAAATATCGAATAAATGTTCTGGATAGCACAGAGCATAGATAATTGCTGTGTATAACTGATCACTTTGGCTAGGTATAAAAAATAATCGACGAGGATGGGATTCGAACCCACGCGTGCAGAGCACAATGGATTAGCAGTCCATCGCCTTAACCACTCGGCCACCTCGTCGTAGTGCTTCCTGTTTTAAAACAGTTACCCTTATCAAACCACATGAACTACATCATTTTTACCTGACTGCAAATACTACTGCATGTTTGTATGTTCTGTATTTTTCGCAACATTTAACGTTGCATTTTAGAATTGTTCTGTTTTGATTTTCATAAATAAATTGTATTTGTTTTAGCTAGCTAGTTACATCTGTCTCAAGCATTGTGGTAGCTAATTTAAAGCCAACTTATTCTTCATCCGAATTGTGGTGGAGGCACCGCATGAATGGTGTGACGCAATTATAGAGCCTCTGGAGGCATGCAGAGGCCATATTGAGCTCTGTACCGCATCGCTGTGCGCCTCTCAAATTTAGTAACAATGTGGATGGCTCCGTATAGCTCCGCATTGACATGATTGGTTGACGGCAGGTGAGTGTAGGAGGTCCTGTATAAACACAAACTCACTTCCTTGTCAACTTCCTTCACGACAGCTCTGCGCTGCTCCGCGGAACGCAAGAAGTGTGAATGCCCTGACTTCCACAGAAGCCATATCTTCGTAAATGCTGCACAGCCAATGCAGAGATTGGACTGACCATGTAAAGCCTTTTAGCCAGCAAGCAAGCGTTTCAAGTTTGACCTAACATCGTTTGGAAAACATTTGATACGCATGCGCACTGTCTTTGAATTCAAAACCCATAGTAGCAGCAGCGAGTGCTTTGAAAGCTAACATGCAAATGGCTGACAGAATCATTTCGGCTGTTTCGGATTACCCCGAGTTGTATAACATAACTTTAAACTCATACAGGGACTCACAGAGAAAGGCAAGGGCATGGAGGGCTGTAAGTCTGCAAGTAGAAATGCCTGGTAAGGTCAGCTTGCTTCTAGCAATAGCTTGCTAACTACCCAGTTAACGTTAGCTAGTAAACTAGCCAACTAGCTAGCTATAGCTACGTGAACTGTTGTTGACCAAACTTTCTCTCACCTAGGTAGCTACGTACCTAGCTACATCCTTAGCTAGATAGCTACCTGCCAATTGTTATCCCCCAAATAAAACAACAATGTGAACCCTGCAATAAGGTAAATTATGAATAAATACATGTTTACATAACATTCAAGAAATGTCATGTGTGTATTTTAATCATGGTCAGACTATCCATAGGTCAGATTGAGATTGCTCTATTTGTGTTAGTTGCAGATATCCTGACCCCACTTCCCTCTTATTTTTGTGTTACGTCTCATTTGGGGTGTTTAGTGGATGACTGTCGGAATAAATGGAAGAACCTGAGGGACACTTTTGTCAAATTCAAGCGGGCTAAGCAGCAGAGGAGAGCATCTGGGGAGCTGGACATAAACAAGAAGACCTGGATGCACAGCAGAAGCATGTCCTTCCTTACCCCCTTCATCCAGGCCAAGGGCTTGCAAGGAGACACCACAGATGAGGAGGAGGAAAGGGAGAGGAACAGAGAAAGTACCACAGAAGGTGTGGATGATAAATCACCCTACATTATCCATGAGATCGAGGGGGACCAGGCAGACGATGAGGATGCTCCCTCTCCTGCCCCTGTGTCCGGATCCAATGAGCCCAGGAGGAAGAGGAGGTGGCAGATGGATGGGATGGACGGACTGGAGGACATAGAGGATGAGATGTTCTTCTTTAGTTTGCTCCCGTATCTTAGGAAGCTCCCCCATAGAAAGAAGAGTGCTGTAAAATTGAAAATACACCAACTTCTACATGAAGCAGCATTCCAATAACCCACTGCCCAGCCCCTGCCCTCAATTCTGTTTCCACGGTTTTGTAAAGCACAAGCCTTCATTTTGTCCTGTTATCAACTATTGTTCTATATTCAGTTTGATACTATGCCTGTTTATGGTTATTGCAAAGTCAATTGTTAACAAATAAATGCTTTCAACATTTGAGGGCCTGAATTGACTACTTTGTCTGAGCAATTCTCCCACATGCTCAAAATAATAAAACATTAAAGTCTTCACCCTGGGCTGATGCGATTGGAAACCGTTAGCAATGGTGATGCTACCAGTTGAGCAAGGTTAAACATTATGCGAATCATTGAAAAATCCAGGAGGTGAGGGAAGAAGTGCCAACACAAGTAGTATTTGTTTTGAATGCAGAAGCAGAGAGGGGTACTTTTCAATACTTACCAGGTGGGGGCAGTCACAGTCTCACTGTCAAAGAACAAAAGTTATTTCTCCAGCCAAGGAGTGTTGTCCACCATCAGTTTCCTTTATGGACTGAGCTTAACCTGTTATTGTTAACTAACACTGATTTGCATGGGAAGGCACTCTGAACTGGTTATGTAGCATCCCACATGTCAGCAGCACTGTAGAGTCTACCATTGCAGAAAACCTTTATCAAGTGCTTAAGGGCCTCTCTGGTTTACTTGGACACTTAAACCAATCTACGGCACTGCTTCGGTATGTACCAGCTCAATCCCAATGCCTCTCTATAGCCCCGTTTATACCTGGTGCTAACATGGGTTCTCTATCCTGATATTGTCTACATTCTGATTATCCATTCTGTTATCCATCCACTGTGTCTGCATTGTGACCAGATGTCCTGGTCCCTTCTTTATGCAAATTATTTCACAGCTATTCATTCAAAATATGATTTATTTAATGTAAGACACATATTGATGTAACCAATCAATGGTGCCACCTGTCAATGAGGGTGGAAGAATTTTGATTTAAATGGTTTCTCTGTCCAGATTGGTCTACACTTGTAAGATATTCCTGCCCACCTCTGGAGGTGGGCAGGATGATCTGATCACAATCAGATCACAGTGTGTCTTTTGATTGTGCCCACATTTTTAGACAGTTGTAGACAATCAGAATGTGAACTTTTCAGACAGACCATTTCACTCTCCAAAATTCTAGCAACCGGGGCCGGCTCTACGGGTTGGCTAAGCTGGGCATGGACCCGCCCAGATAGAATTTGTACCCCCCCCCCCAGTTTTAGTTTTGTTTCCCCATAAACATAACAAATGGTATATGAATTACCTTGTTTGGGTTTGCCAGTGTAGTGCTGCCAGTAGCACAGACCGGGACAGTGTGCTCTCATGATCTGAGGAGGGGTGAGGGAGAGGGATGTAATAATTTCATTGTAGTTAAAATCCAAAAACGAATTCTGATTGGGCACTTAACCATGCAATGCCATAAGGTACCGCCTTCATTAACTTGTTTAGGAATCTCATTGGATCCCAGGGCGAGGGGGTTTTTACTCACAGAGAAGGGGGAAAATGGTTCAATTTTGCAGACTGCTACAGCTAATAATAGACTAGAGATGGAGTGCGGAAGCCCACTCAATCCATTCTATTGTTTTTTAATGAAGAATCTCTCCCTTCTCACATGTATTTGGGTTGTATGAGATTCCTTATGAGAGCCTTCGTGCCCAAACCCATGCAGTGTGATAAATGTTAATTATTTTGTCAGGTGTATGTAGACGGGAGGAGTATTATATGCCAGCTGAGCCTAAATGATGCAATTGTTGTGGTGAACATGCACCCGAATTACTGAAGTGTCCTGTTAGGGTGAAAGAGATGGAGGTGGCAAGAATAAGGGCTGTCCAATGTCTCCTATCCTGAGGCGTTCAGAACAGTGGAAGAAAGGTTGAATAAGTTGAATAAGTAATGGTAGGAGTAGAGACACAAGATTATATTCCTTGTCATTAGAGGGATCCTGATATATTGCATGTTACGAAGGTGGACTTTGTAGCGTTTATCACTTTGGTTATCAACTGGACAGCGCAAACAGAGAGGACATCTGTGAAAATAGGCATTGTGAGTGCAGCTGAGCGTTTTTGTGATTCAGGAATTTTTCTGCAGAGGCATTTCCAGGAATCCTGTCAACGAATGCTCTGTCCTCACAGGCACCTGAGCCTGTGTAAGGATTTGATTTCAATGTGACTGAAGGAGTGAGATGGTTGTTTGATTCATTTTTGTATTATGTCGTCCCCCCCTTCCCACAATGGAATATTTTTGTTTCAATACCCCGTAGAGTAGGTAGCGGCAATACACCAATAGGTGTAGTCTGCCATACAACTTTAAAGAAGAAGAATAGGCTAGCTAGTAGCAACTAGCTTCGTTGAGTTTTGGTAGCGGCCCGCTGAATAATTATAGTTAGTTGGCTAAGCTTTGATCAGCATGGGATATCATATGATATGATAATGGCGCAGGAGGAAATGGCTTCCGTTTTACGGGCTCTTATCCAATTGTGCTATTGTGTGTGTTTTTTTGCGTTATTTGTAACTTATTTTGTACATAATGTTTCTGCCACCGTCTCTTATGACCGAAAAGAGCTTCTCGATATCAGGACAGCAATTACTCACCTCGTACTGGATGAAGATTTTTTATTTAACGTGTTGGACTCAAAGGATTTACTTCAGACACCCAACAAGGCCCAAATCACCATCATTCGCATGAAGAAGAGATTAAGATATCGGGGACGTAGGTCGGGGTGCCTTGTAAGGATCCAATGGCGAGTGGGTAATCTGCCTCTACCATCAGTCCTATGAGTCAATGTAAAATTATTGGATGACAAAATGGACGAGCTACAGTCATGAATATCCTACTAACGGGACATTAAAAACTGTAATATCTTATGTTTCAGCTAGTCGTGGATAACATACAGCTGGTGGGGTTTTCAAAGCATCAGCAAGATAGAACAGCTGCCTCCGGTAAGACAAGGGGTGGTGGTCTGTGTATATTTGTAAACAACAGCTGGTGCACGAAACCTAGTCTTGAGGTTTTGCTCACCTGAGGTAGAGTATCTCATGATAAGCTGTAGACTACACTATTTACCAAGAGAGTTTTCATCTATATTTTTTGTAGCTGTCTATTTACCACCACAAACCGATGCTGATAGTAAGACCGCACTCAATGAGCTGTATAAGGCCATAAACAAACAGGAAAACACTCATCCAGAGGCTGCGCTCCTAGTGGCCAGGGACTTTAATGCAGGGAACAAATCCATTTAACCTCATTTCTACCAGCATGTTAAATGTGCAACCAGAGGAAAAAAACTGTAGACCAGCTTTACTCCACACACAGAGACACGTACAAAGCTCCCCCTCGCCCTCCATTTGGCAAATCTGATCATAATTATATCCTCCTGATTCCTGCTTACAAGCAGGAAGCACCAGTGACGCGCTAAATAAAGAAGTGGTCAGATGATGCAGATGCTAAGCGACAGGACTGTTGTGCTCGCACAGACTGGAATATGTTCCGGGATTCTTCCGATGGCATTGAGGAGTACACCACATCAGTCACTGGTTTCATCAATAAGTCCATCAATGACGTCGTCCCCACAGTGACCGTACGTACATACACCAACCAGAAGCCATGGATTACAGGCAACATCTGCACTGAGCTAAAGGGTAGAGCTGCAGCTTTCAAGGAGTGGGACTCTAACCCGGACGCTTATAAGAAATCCCGCTATGCCCTCCGACGAACAATCGAACAGGCAAAGCGTCAATGCAGGACTAAGATTGAATTGTACTACACCGGCTCTGACGCTCGTCGGATGTAGCAGGGCTTGCAAACTATTACAGATTACAAAGGGAAGCACAGATGCGAGCTGCCCAGTGACACAAGCCTGCCAGACAAGCTAAATTACTTCTATGCTCGCTTCGAGGCAAGCAACACTGAAGCATGCATGAGAGCATGAGCTGTTCCAGACAACTGTGTGATCACGCTCTTCGTAGCTGATGTGAGTAAGACTTTAAACAGGTCAACATTCACAAGGCCGCACAGCCAGACGGATTACCGGTACATGTACTCCGAACATGCGCTGACCAACAGGCAAATGTCTTCACTGACATTTTCAACCTGTCTCTAACCGAGTCTGTAAAACCAACGTGTTTCAAGCAGAACCCCATAGTCCCTGTTCCCAAGAACACCAAGGAAACCTGCCTAAATGACTACCGACCCGTAGCACTCACGTTTGTAGTCATGAAGTGGTTTGAAAGGCTGGCTCACATCAACACCATTATCCCAGAAACCATAGACCCACTCCGTTTGAATACCGCCCCAACAGATCCACATACTTCGCAATCTCTATTGCACTCAACAGTGCCCTTTCCCACCTGGACAAAAGGAACACCTGCATGAGAATGTTGTTCATTGACTAGAGCTCAGCGTTCAACAGCATAGTGCTCTCAAAGCTCATCACGAAGCTAAAGACCCTGGGACTAAACACCTCCCTCTGCAACTGGATCCTGGACTTCCTGACGGGCCGCCCCCAGGTGGTAAGGGTAGGCAACAACACATCTGCCATGCTGATTCTCAACACGGGGGCCCCTCATGGGTGTGTGCGTAGTCCCCTCCTGTGCTCCCTGTTCACCCATGACTGGGTGGCCAAGCATGACTACAACACCATCATAGAGTATGCCGATGACAGGCCTGATCACCGACAACGATGAGACAGCCTATATCGAGGAGGTCGACAACAACCTCTCCCTCAACGTGATCAAGACAAAGGAGATGACCGTGGACTACAGGAAAAGGAGGCCCGAGCACACAAGCATTCTCATCGACGGGGCTGTAGTGGAACAGGTTGAGAGCTTCAAGTTTCTTGGTGTCCAAATCACCAACAAACTATCATGGTCCAAACACACCAAGACAGTCGTGAAGAGGGCACGACAATGCCTATTCCTCCTCAGGAGACTGAAAATATTTCCAATTGGTCTTCAGATCCTCAAACGTTATACAGCTGCACCATCGAGACCATCCTGACTAGTTGCATCACCGCCTGGTATGGTAACTGCTCGGCCTCTGACCGCAAGGTGCTACAGAGGGTAGTGCGTAATGTGAGAGCAAAATTGCAAGATTATGTTATAAATACTGTTATTGCATCAAATGGTTGTTTTATGAATATGACAGGAGTTTCTTAGAACACTCTCATCTGTGTGTGTTCTACTGAGAATGGGCCTCTGGGTGCTTAATGCTGACAGAATATTTACGATGCCTTGGGTGATAAACCTAACAAGACCGCATTTCGTAGCATGAGTTGGTGTTTCTGTTCTATGAGGTACCAGGGTGGAGATGGCTCCAGTATGGATAAACTGGAAAGGAACTTTGTTTTGGGCGCCAGACCCTGGTTTCTACACAATGAGAAGTCTTTACAGCAGATACGGTTTGCTGTGAATTATTAGTATCTTTCGGACGAATCCTAACCTTGTGACCCATTCCATACATCTGTTGTTTGTCATGAACATTCAGGAGGATGTACTTTGCTATAAAATGCTGTGGCTCAAATCCACTCTTTGGGCTCTCAACGAATCACCTATTGGTGGGTCGTTGACAAGCTTCATTATTGCAATAATTAATCAATGTTACTAATACGTTTTGAATAAAGTAATATCCTGATTGGTGATTGACCTTGTCTCTCCTCATTATTGATTAGAATTTCCACAACAGAACGGCCCAGTACATCGCTGGGGCCAAGCTTCCTGCCACCCAGGGCCTCTATTCCAGGCGGTGTCAGAGGAAGGCCCTAAAAATTGCCAAAGACTCCAGCCACCCTAGTCATAGACTGTTCTCTCTGCTACCGCATGCAACGCGGCACCGGAGCGCCAAGTCTAGGTCCAAAAGGCTTCTTAACAGCTTCTACCGCCAAGCCATAAGACTGCTGAACAGCTAATCAAATGGCTACCCGGACTAATTGCTTTGACACCCCCCCTTTCTTTACACATGTGCTACTCGCTGTTTATTATCTATGCATAGTCACTTTACCCCTACTTACATGTACTGTACATATTACCTCAATTACCTCAACTAACCTGTACCCCCCACATTGACTCGTACCGGTACCCCCTGTATATAGCCTCGTTATTGTTGCTCTTTTATTTTTCACTTTAGTTTATTAAGTAAATATTTTCTGAACTCTTATTTTTCTTAAAACTGCATTGTTGGTTAAGGGCTTGTAAGTAAGCATTTCACAGTAAGATCTACAATTCTGTGCATGTGACAAATACAATTTCATTTGATTTGATTTCTGCTCCATGCGACACTGTACACAATCACCTTTTTTATGTGACTTGTCATCTTATACAGGGGTGTCTGTCACTCTGCTTACAGTGTATCAATGAAATTCACATAATGAGTGGAATATATTGTCATATATACAGTAACCCAGGTATTTCAGCAGTGCTTTGTACGCTACATTATAATTCCAAATGGTAGCACATAGTGACTCTTTCCACTTTGTCTTATGATGTAGTATTTATAGCCACATCTACATATGATTTAGTTTGACCTTTTCAACATAAGTTGATGCCAAATCAATGCATTTATGAAGTAAAAATATAAAAATGTACAGTGTTCAGCAGTTATCAAACTATATAATGTATGTTAGCTTGGCACTATATCATAATGGTTCAGAAGTTATCAGTTTTGAGCAGTTTGATGATAGTGATAGTTATTTGTATTGTTAACATGTGTATCAATGAAATTAAGATAATGAGTGGAATATATTGTTATATAATGAACAAAAATATAAGCGCAACATGTAATGGACTGTAACTCAGTAAAACCATTGAAATTGTTGCGTTTAATATTTTTGTTCAGTATAGTTTGATAATTCCTGATGTCAAATGATGTTGGAGGCAGTTTATTGTAGAGAAATTAACATTAAATTCTCTGGCAACAACTCTGGTAGACATTCCTGCGGTCTGCATGCCAATTGCACGCTCTATCAAAACTTTAGACATCTATGGCAATGTGTTGTGACAAAACTGCCCATTCTGCCTAAGTGACCTTTTATTGTCCTCAACACAAGGAGGACCTGTGTAATGATCATACTGTTTAATCAGCTTCTTCATATGCCACACCTGTTAGATGGATGGATTATCTTGGTGAAGGAGAAATGCTAACTAACAGGGATATAAAACAATTTGTGCACCAAATTTGAGAGAAATATGCTTTTTGTGTGTAAGGAAAATGTTTGGAATCTTTTATTTCAGCTCATGACTCATGGGACCAACACTTTACATGTTGCATTTATATTTTTGTTCAGTTTATTTACGTTAACTAGGCACTACAACATTTTGATTCAGTAGTCACCAGCTTCGAGCAGTTTGATTAAGTTATAGCTAATTGTATTGTTAACATGACAAGAAAATCATATAAAAAATTAAGTGAATATTGAAAAGCAGATACTTAGAATGGATATGTATCCAAATTGAAATAGTGGTTTGGTGCAGTGAACAAATGATGTTCTGAATTTGTTTGTTGTACTCAGTCATTTGAAAATATCCTTAGAGTATTGAAACATGAGCCGTTTTGATTATCTCTTTTGATTTTGTGCTTTGAATTATGAAAATGTACCACACACTTGTGAAAATTGCACAAAAGTGATTGAAAAAGAAAGATGTTACTTCCAAGACCCCTAACCTGTTTGAATACACTGAGGAGCCCATCAAACATCACCAGCCAATTATTTATGCTAAGGTGAGAGCCTTTGTGAAGGTCTGTGACATAGATTTCTGCCTACAGGAACAGTCATGTAATATACAGTGCATTTGGAAAGTATTCAGACACCTTGACTTTTTCCACGTTACAGCCTCTAGAATAGATTAAATTGTTTTTTCCCCTCATCAATCTACACACAATACCCTATGATGAAAAGGAAAAACAGGTTTTTAGACATTTAAAAAAATTCAGTTGAAATATTACATTTACATAAGTATTCAGACGATTTACTCAGTACTTTGTTGAAGCACCTTTGTCAGCGATTACAGCCTAAAGTCTTCTTGGGTATGACGCTACAAGTTAAGCATACCTGTATTTGGTGAGTTTCTCCCATTCTTTTCTGCCGATCCTCTCAAGCTCTGTTAGGTTGGATGGGGAGCGTCGCTGCACAATTATTGTCAGGTCTCTCTAGAGATGTTAGATCGGGTTCAAGTCTGGGCTCTGGCTGGGGCCACTCAAGGACATTCAGTGACTTGTTCTGAAGCTCCTCCTGCGTTGTCATGGCTGTGTGCTTAGTGCTCTGGAGCAGGTTTTCATGAAGGATTTCTCTGTACTTTGTTCCGTTCATCTTTCCCTCGATCCTGACTAGTCTCCCAGTCCCTGCCGCTGAAAAACATCCCCACAGCATGATGCTGACACCACCATGCTTCACCGTAGGGATGGTGCCAGGTTTCCTCTAGACGTGGCGCTTGGCATTCAGGCCAAAGAGTTCAAACTTGGTTTCATCAGACAAGAGAATCATGTTTCTCATAGTCTGGTCCCGTGTGGCTCAGTTGGTAGAGCATGGTGTTTGCAATGCTAAGGTTTTGGGTTCGATTCCCACAGGGGACCAGTACGGAGAAAAAATATATGAAATGTATGCATTCACTACTGTAAGTCGCTCTGGATAAGAGCGTCTGCTAAATGACTAAAAATGTAAATGAGTCCTTTAGGTGCCTTTTGAAAAACTCCAAGTGGGCTGCCATGTGCCTTTTACTGAGAAGTGGCATCTGTCTGGCTACTCGACCATAAAGGTCTTATTGGTGGAGTGCTGCAGAAATGGTTGTCCTTCTGGACGTTTCTCCTATCTCCACAGAGGATCTCTGGAGCTCTGTCAGAGTGACCATCGGGTTCTTGGTCACTTCGCTGACCAAGGCCCTTCTCCCCCGATTTCTCAGTTTGGCTGGGCAGCCAGCTCTAGGAAGAGTCTTGGGGATTCCAAACTTCTTTCATTTTAGAATGATGGAGGCCACTGTGTTCATGGGGACCTTCAATGCTGTAGAAATGTTTTTTTTCCCTTCTCCAGATCTGTGCTTCGACACAATCCTGTCTCTGAGCTTTAAGGACAATTCCTTCGACCTCATGGCTTGGTTTTTGCTCTGACATGTATTGTCAACTGTGGGACCTTATATAGACAGGTGTGAGCCTTTCCAAATCATGTCCAATCAATAGAATGTATGACAGGTAGACTCCAATCAAGTTGTAGAAACATCTCAAGGATGATCAATGGAAACAGGATGCACCTGAGCTCAATTTCGAGAATCAAGGTAAGGTATTTCTGTTTTTTTATTTTTAATATATTTGCAAATATTGCTAAAATCCTGTTTTTGCTTTGTCATTATGGAATATTGTGTGTAGAGTGATTAGGGGAAAAAACGATTTAATACATTTTAGAATAAGGCTGTAACATAACAAAATGTGGAAAAATTCAAGGGGTCTGAATACTTTCCGAATGCACTGTATATTGTAGGTTAACAGCAAGGATAAACTGATATCACAATACGCCTTGCTCTTATCGATAAAAAGATATCAACATTATATTGAAATAGCTATACTGGTGCCCACACCTAAAATGTGCACGTTGAGAAGTAATTGTATTTATCATCACATTCTTGTATGTTTAGCTTTGTGTTTAGCTTGAGTGCTTGTTTTTCAAACAACAGTATTGAATGGGGAATTGTAGCAGATACATATCCTTCTATGTTTAAATTACCAATGCTGTATTGAGATCAGAGAATTTCCAGATCACGATATGCCTTGTTCATATTGATATCAAAATATTGAAATAGCGATATTGGGTCCCACCACTAATATCTAGGATGTAAAATGTAATCCTTAATTTTAGAAAACTGATGTCCGCAGCATAAGTGAATATAATTACGTGTTTGTGTGTGTGTGTGAGAGAGAGAGATCCTTATTGATCTTAAAAATGTAATTTAATAATTACATCTGATGTGTTCATAGTAATCAAAACCAGGCTACAGCTACAAGTGAAGACACACCACCTCCCAATTACAAAGGGTATAGAGAGGGGCCGTCTTGTTTTAGGGTGAAAGCGAATCACTAATGTTTAATGCAGATTTAACACCTGCAAAGCCTTCTGGGGTGATGTACTGTACCCCGTGAGTCCAAATGTGCACTTCACATTTCCATATCATAAAACTCATGTCATATACAGTGAAAAGTTTTAATCACTAGGTTTGATGTACTCGGTCAATTGAAAATGTGCTTACAGTTTTGAAGTATGAGACATTTCAATGATCTGATTTGATTTATGTGCTTTGAGTTGTGAAAATGTTCCACATACTTAAAAAATTGCACCAAATTGATAAAAAATATAAAAATAATTCCAAGCCTCTGTGAAGTCCAGACAACTGCATGTTGATTCCCAATTGGGCCAGGAATGAATGCTCTGGGAGGCCTAATCCTACTCCCACCCAGTTTGATTACATTGTTGGATTTCGACCCAGACCCCCAAAACACACCCCATTCAAAACACTTTCAACAGGCCCCCAACCAAACCCCTACCCTCAACACCAAAAGGTTTCAACATGTCCAACCAAACCCCCCTCTTCTCCACCCACAAACTTGATCAGAAGTCATAATAGACCTTTGGCTCCCCAAATAGCATCACACACTACCACTGATCAAGGGCATAAAAGCATCCTTGTCCCACAATTGACCAATGACTTTACTTGATGAAAATCACCAAGTCTTCTGTCTTACATAAAGTCCAATACACTACCCCCAAGGTCACAACAAGTCCCTCACATGTCTTCATGGAGAGAAAAAACCCACAGACACTGAAATTTTCCACTCGTGCCCCAACATATCTGGATGTATCTGAAGAACTCATGCCAAATTTGGAACTGGTTTCTTGGGCGCTGACACATTCCTTGTGTCTTCATCATTCGGTCATACGCCCTTGATGGTACTGGGTAGACCAGACCTGTTGATAGATTTCTCAGGTGCTTCAGCCTCAATAGCAAATGATTGGCTGACCTCCATGGCTGCTGTTTGACTGGGTACAAATAGTTTCAGTCAGAATTGTCTAAACTACAGTGCATTCGGAAAGTATTCAGACCCCTTGACTTTTTACACATTTTGTTATGTTACAGCGTAATTCTAAAATTGATTAAATAATTCCCCCCCCCCTCATCAATCTACACACAATACCCTATAATGAAAAGCAAAAATAGGTTTTTAGAGTTTTTTGCAAATGCATTCCCAACCCCAAAACAGAAATATCACATTTAAATAGGTATTGAGACCCTTTACTCAGTACTTTGTTGAAGCACCGTTGGCAGCGAATACAGCCTCAAGTCTTCTTGAGTGTGACACTACAAGCTTGGCACACCTGTATTTTGGGAGTTTCTCCCATTCTTCTCTGCAGATCCTCTCAAGCTCTGTCAGGTTAGATGGGGAGTGTCGCTGCACGGCTATTTTCAGGTCTCTCCATGGATGTTCGATCGGGTTCAAGTCCAGGCTCTGGCTGGGCCACTCATGGACATTCAGAGACTTGTCCCGAATCCACTCCTGCTTTGTCTTGGCTGTGTGCTTAGGGTCATTGTCCTGTTAGAAGGTGAACCTTCACCCCAGCCTGAGGTCCTGAGCAATCTGGAGCAGGTTTTCATCAAGGATTTCTCTATACTTTGCTCTGTTCAGCTTTCCTTCGATCCTGACTAGTGTTCCAGTCCCTGCCACTGAAAAACATGCCCACAGCATGATGCTGCCACCACCATTCTTCACTGTAGGGATGGTGCCAGGTTTCCTCCAAAACTTGACACTTGGCATTCAGGCTAAAGAATTCAATCTGGGTTTCATCAGACCAGAGAATCATGTTTCTCATGCTCTGAGTCCTTTACATGCCTTTTGGCAAACTCCAAGTAGGCTGTCATGTGCCGTTTACTGAGCAGTGGCTTCCGTCTGACTACTCGATCAATGAAAGTCTGATTGGTGGAATGCTGCCGACCGAGATGGTTGTCCTTCTGGAAGGTTCACCTCCCTGACAAAGGCCCTTCTCCCCCGATTGTTCAGTTTGGCCAGGCAGCCAAATCTAGGAAGAGTCTTGGTGGCTCCAAACTTATTCCATTTAAGAATGATGGAAGCCACTGTGTTCTTGGGGACCTTCAATGCTGTAGAAATGTTTTGGTACCCTTCCTCAGATCTTAGCCTCGATACAATCCTGTTTCGGAGGTCTAAGGACAATTCCTTTAATAACCTCATGGCTTGGTTTTGGCTTTGACATGCACTGTCAACTGTGGGACATTATATAGACATCTGTGTGCCTTTCCAAATCATGTCCAATGAATGGAATTTACCACAGGTGGATACCAATCAAGTTGTAGATACATCTCACGGATGTTTAATGGAAACAGGATGCACCTGAGCTCCATTTTGAGTGTCATAGCAAAGGGTGTGAATACTTATGTAAATAAGGTATTTCTGTTTTTTATTTTTAATATATTTGCAAATATTGCTAAAAAACGGTTTTCGCTTTGTCATTATGGGATATTGTGTGTAGAGTGATGAGGGAAAAAACTATTTAATACATTTTAGAATAAGGATGTAACGTAACAAAATGTGGAAAAATTCAAGGGGTCTGATTACATTCCGAATGCAGTGTATAGTGTAGGTTAACAGCAAGGATAAACTGATATCACAATACGCCTTGCTCTTATCGATAAAAAGATATCAACATTATATTGAAATAGCTATACTGGTGCCCACACCTAAAATGTGCACATTGAGAAGTGATTGTATTTATCATCACATTCTTGTATGTTTAGCTTTGTGTTTTGCTTGAGCGCTTGTTTTTCAAACAACAGTATTGAATGGGGAATTGTAGAAGATAAATGTCATTCTATGTTTAAATTACCAATGCCGTATAGAGCTCAGAGAAATTCCATATCACAATATGCCTTGCTCATATCGATATCAAAATATTGAAATTGCGATATTGGTGCCCACCCCTAGTATCTAGGATGTAAAATGTAATCTTTAATTCTGGAAAACTGATTTCTCTAGCATCAGTGAAAATACTTGTGTGTGTTTGTGTGTTTGTGTCTTTGTGTTTGTGTGTGTGTGTGTGAGAGAGAGATCCTTATTGATCTTAAAAATGTAATTTAATAATTACATCTGATGTGTTCATAGTAATCAAAACCAGGCTACAGCTACAAGTAAAGACACACCACAATTTTAAGCATGATCCATTTTGATGATCTGATTTTATTTATGTGCTTTGAGTTGTGAAAATGTTCCACATACTTTTAAAGATTACACCAACGGGATACAAAAACAACTGCAACTTCCAAGCCTCTGTGAAGTCCAGACAACTGCTTGTTGATTCCCAATTGGGCCAGGAGTTAATGCTCTGAGGGGCCTAATCCTACTCCCAACCAGTTTGATTACATTGTTGGATTTCGACCCAGACCCCCAAAACACACCCCATTCAAAACACTTTCAACAGGCCCCCAACCAAACCCCTACCCTCAACACCAAAAGGTTTCAACATGCCCAACCAAACCCCCCTCTTCTCCACCCACAAACTTGATCAGAAGTCATAATAGACCTTTGGCTCCCCAAATAATCTCATACACTAGCACTGATCAAGGCCATAAAAACATCTTTGTCCCACAATTGACCAAGGACTTTACTTGATGAAAATCACCAAGTCTTCTGTCTTACATATAGTCCAATACACTACCCCCAGGATCACAACAAGTCACTCACACACGTCTTCATGGCAACAAAAAAAGAAACACAGATAATCGCCCGTTGAATTTTTCTCCTTGTGCCCCAACATGTCCCTCACACGTCTTCATGGAGAAAAAAAACCCCACAGACACTGACATTTTCCACTCGTGCCCCAACATATCTGAATGTATCTGAAGAACTCATGCCAAATTTGGAACTGGTTTCTTGGGTGCTGACACTTTCATCGTGTCTTCATCATTCGGTCGTACGCACTTTATGGTACTGGGTAGACCAGACATTTGATAGATTTTTCAGGTGCTTCAACCTCAGCAAATGATTGGCTGACCTCCATGGCTGCTGTTTGACTGGGTACACCTAGTTTCAGTCAGAAAATTCTAAACTGCAGTGCATTTGAAAAGTATTCAGACCCCTTGACTTTTTACACATTTTGCTACGTTACAGACTTATTCTAAAATGCATTAAATCGTTTTTTTCCCTCGTCAGTATACACACAATACCCTATAATGAAAAAGCAAAAACTGTTTTTTAGAGTTTTTTGCAAATTTAGTAAAAAACAGAAATACCTTATTTACATAAGTATTCAGACCCTTTGCTATGAGACTCGAAATTGAGCTCAGGTACATCCTGTTTCCACTGATCATCCTTGAGATGTTTCTACAACTTTATTGGTGTCCACCTGTTGTAAATTCTGGAAAGGCACACACCTGTGTGCATGTCATAGCATGTCACAGCAAAAACCAAGCCATGATGTCAAAATTAATTGTCTGTAGAGCTCAGAGACAGGATTGTGTTGAGGCACAGATCTGGGGAAGGAGACAAAAATATTTCTGCAGCATCCCCATGAACACAGTGGCCTCCATCATTCTTAAATGGAAGACGTTTGGAACCACCTAGACTCTTCCTAGAGCTGGCCGCCCATCCAAACTGAGCAAACGGGGGAGAAGGGCCTTGGTCAGGGAGGTGAGCAAGAACCCGATGGTCACTCTGACAGAGCTCCAGAGCTCCTCTGTGGAGTTGGGAGAACCTTCCAGAAGGACAACCATCTCTGTAGCACTCCACCAATCAGGCCTTTATGGTAGAGCGGCCAGACGGAAGCCACACCTCAGTAAAAGGCACATGACAGCACACTTGGAGCCACCTAAAGACTCTCAGACCATGAGAAACATGATTATCTGGTCTGATGATACCAAGTTTGAACTCTTTGGCCTGAATGCCAAGTGTCATGTCTGGAGGAAACCTGGCACCATCCCTACGTTGAAGCATGGTGGTGGCAGCATCATGCTTTGGGCATGTTTTTCAGCGGCAGAAACAGGGAGACTAGCAAGGAAAAGATGAATGGAGAAAAGTATAGAGAGATTCTTGACGAAAACCTGCTCCAGAGCACTCAGGACCTCAGACTGGGGCGAAGGTTCACCTTCCAACATGACAATTACCCTAAGCACACAACCAAGATGACGCAAGAGTGGCTTCAGGAAAAGTCTCTGAATGTCCTTAGGTGGCCCAGCCAGTGCCCAGACTTGAACCCGATCTAACATCTCTGGAGAGACCTGAAAATATCTGTGCAGCGACGCTCCCCATCTAACCTGACAGAGGTTGAGAGGATCTGCAGAGAAGAATGGGAGAAACTCACCAAATACAGGTGTGCCAAGCTTGTAGCGTCACACCCAAGAAGACTTGAGGCTGTAATCGCTGCCAACGGTGCTTCAACAAAGTACTGAGTGAAGGGTCTGAATGGTTATGTCATTGTCATCTTACATTTTTTCATTTTTATACATTAGCGCTATGATGAAGCTGGCTCTCATGAGGACCGCCACAGGAAACGAAGACCCAGAGTTACCTCTGCTGCTTAGGATAAATTCATTAGAGTTAACTGCAGCCCCAAAAAATGCTTCACAGAGTTCAAGTAACAGACACATCTCAACATCAACTGTTCAGAGGAGACCGCGTGAATCAGGCCTTCAAGGTCGAATTGCTGCAAAGAAACCACTACTAAAGGACACCAATAATAAGAAGAGACTTGCTTGTGCCAAGAAACACGAGCAATGGACATTAGACCGGTGGAAATCTGTCCTTTGGTCTGATGAGTCCAAATTTGAGATTTTTGGTTCCAACAGCGGTCTAGCAGTGTCTTTTTGAGATGCAGAGTAGGTGAACGGATGATCTCCGCATGTGTGGTTCCCACCATGAAGCATGGAGGAGGAGGTGTGATGGTGTGGGGGTGCTTTGCTGGTGACACTGTCTGTGATTTATTTAGAATTCAAGGCACACTTAACCAGCATGGCTACCATGTCATTCTGCAGTGATACGCCATCCGATCTGGTTTGCGCTTAGTGGAACTATCATTTTTTTTCCAACAGGACAGTGACCCAAAACACACCTCCAGGCTGTGTAAAGGTTATTTGACCAAGGAGAGTGATGGAGTGCTGCATCAGATGACCTGGGATCCACAATCACCTGACCTCAACCCAAAAGAGATGATATGGGATGTGTTGGTGTCATGGTTGTTGTAAGGATTGGACCAAAACGCAGCGGGAATATGTATACTCATCTTCTTTTTATTTTGAAGAAGGAGAAACAACTAAATACGTATACAAAAAAGAAAAAACAAAACGAAACAGTCCTGTCAGGTGCAACAAACACTAAACAAGGAACAACTACCCACAAAATCCCATAGAATACACCCCTCTTAAATAGGACCTTCAATTAGAAGCAACTAGGAGCAGCTGCTTCCAATTGAAGGTCAACCCAACAAACACCACATAGAAATAGACATACTAGAACATAACCCAACAAACCCCGAAACACTCTAAACAAACACACCCCTGCCACGTCCTGACCAAACTACAATAACAAATAACCCCTTTACTGGTCAGGACGTGGCAGTTGGACCGCAGAGTGAAGGAAAAGCATCCAACAAGTGCTCAGCATATGTTGGAACTCTTTCAAGACTGTTGGAAAAGCATTCCAGGTGAAGCACAGTTCCCGCTCAGCCCAGTCAAAACTGTTCGCTGCTCTGGCACCCCTATGGTGGAACAAGCTCCCTCACGACGCCAGGACAGCGGAGTCAATCACCACCTTCCGGAGACACCTGAAACCCCACCTCTTTAAGGAATACCTAGGATAGGATAAAGTAATCCTTCTAATCCCCCCCCCCCCTAAAAGATTTAGATGCACTATTGTAAAGTGGTTGTTCCACTGGATATCATAAGGTGAATGCACCAATTTGTAAGTCGCTCTGGATAAGAGCGTCTGCTAAATGACTTAAATGTAAATGTAAATGTAAATGTAAGCTGGTTGAGAGAACGCCAAGAGTGTGCAAAGCTGCTTTGAGGAATCTCAAACATAACATCTATTTTGATTTGTTTAACACTTTTTTGTTTATCACTTCATGATTCCATATGTGCTATTTCATAGTTTTGATGTCTTTACTATTATTCTACAATGTAGAAAAATGTAAAATAAAGAAAAACCCTGGAATGAGTAGGTATGTCCAAACTTTTGACTTGTACTGTATATATATATATATATATATATACACTGCTCAAAAAAATAAAGGGAACACTTAAACAACACAATGTAACTCCAAGTCAATCACACTTCTGTGAAATCAAACTGTCCACTTAGGAATCAACACCGATTGACAATAAATTTCACATGCTGTTGTGCAAATGGTATAGACAACAGGTGTAAATTATAGGCAATTAGCAAGACACCCCCAATAAAGGAGTGGTTCTGCAGGTGGGGACCATAGACCAGTTCTCAGATCCTTTGCTTCCTGGCTGATGTTTTGGTCACTTTTGAATGCTGGCGGTGCTTTCACTCTAGTGGTAGCATGAGACGGAGTCTACAACCCACACAAGTGGCTCAGGTAGTGCAGCTCATCCAGGATGGCACATCAATGCGAGATGTGGAAAGAAGGTTTGCTGTGTCTGTCAGCGTAGTGTCCAGAGCATGGAGGCGCTACCAGGAGACAGGCCAGTACATCAGGAGACGTGGAGGAGGCCGTAGGAGGGCAACAACCCAGCAGCAGGGCCGCTACCTCCGCCTTTGTGCAAGGAGGAGCAGGAGAAGCACTGCCAGAGCCCTGCAAAATGACCTCCAGCAGGCCACAAATGTGCATGTGTCTGTTCAAACGGTCAGAAACAGACTCCATAAGGGTGGTAGGAGGGCCCGACGTCCACAGGTGGGGGTTGTGCTTACAGCCCAACACCGTGCAGGACGTTTGGCATTTGCCAGAGAACACCAAGATTGGCAAATTTGCCACTGGCGCCCTGTGCTCTTCACAGATGAAAGCAGGTTCACACTGAGCACGTGACAGACGTGACAGAGTCTGGAAACGCCATGGAGAACGTTCTGCTGCCTGCAACATCCTCCAGCATGACCGGTTTGGCGGTGTGTCAGTCATGGTGTGGGGTGGCATTTCTTTGGGGGGCCGCACAGCCCTCCATGTGCTCGCCAGAGGTAGCCTGACTGCCATTAGGTACCGAGATGAGATCCTCAGACCCCTTATGAAACCATATGCTGGTGCGGTTGGCCCTGGGTTCCTGCTAATGCAAGACAATGCTAGACCTCATGTGGCTGGAGTGTGTCAGCAGTTCCTACAAGAGGAAGGCATTGATGCTATGGACTGGCCCGCCTGTTCCCCAGACCTGAATCCAATTGAGCACATCTGGGACATCATGTCTCGCTCCATCCACCAATGCCACGTTGCACCACTGACTGTCCAGGAGTCGGCGGATGCTCTAGTCCAGGTCTGGGAGGAGATCCCTCAGGAGACCATCCGCCACCTCATCAGGAGCATGCCCAGGCGTTGTAGGGAGGTCATACAGGCACGTGGAGGCCACATACACTACTGAGACTCATTTTGACTTGTTTTAAGGACATTACATCAAAGTTGGATCAGCCTGTAGTGTGATTTTGCACTTTTATTTTGAGTGTGACTCCAAATCCAGACCTCCATGGGTTGATAAATTGGATTTCCATTGATTATTTTTGTGTGATTTTGTTGTCGGCACATTCAACTATGTAAAGAAAAAAGTATTTAATAAGATTTTTTCTTTCATTCAGATCTAGGATGTGTTGTTTAAGTGTTCCCTTTATTTTTTTGAGCAGTATATATATTTTTTTTGTTTTTTGTTTTTAATATATTTTACTTTATTATTTTCCCCTAACCCTACCACCCTTCCCATAATTGTCACGGTCGTGATAATGGACGGACCAAGGCGCAGCGTGATTTGAGTTCCACATCCTTTTATTAAGTGAAAACTTCTCAACAAAACAATAAACAAGCAACGAAACGTGACTTACGTGGTGCAACAAGCACAAACAAACAATATCCCACAAATGCAGGTGGGAACAGGGACACCTTAAGTATGATCCCCAATTAGAGACAACGATAATCAGCTGCCTCTAATTGGGAACCATACTCAAACCCAACCCATACTCAGACTTTTCAGATCACCCAGCAGTGCTATTTGCAGAGTTAACTCCAGGTAAATGTTTTGTGTTATTCTATAAAGTATTGGTTGATGTGTACGGCTACATTTCAGATACATTTTTGTACATTTGAACAGTAGTAGGACCAATCTACCTTGTTTTATTGGAGCTCTAAAGCAATACTAGTTGTGCCACCCCGCCCCCCACATGGATTTAAAATGCCCCCTCGGGGATGTCATCCTGGAGCCAGTCCTGGAATCAACTGTATGTAAAAAAAATATATGTTTATGTTTGGTTTGGACACTTGTAATTGAATATACATGCACTAAAACAACATTGTTGCAAGTTGCTCAAGAATAAAATAATTGTTTGTGAGATTTCTGTCACTTTATTTAATTGATTATGAGATGATTGAAAAAACACACACATACAGATAACAATGTAATAAATAATTATTAACATAGGGCTAGATTCAATCCAGACCACAGAAGGTCTGTGGTACAACGCGATTGACATTTAAAGGTGAATATTTAATAAATAAACGGAACATAATACAAAACAAGAAACACTAGCAGCACACAGACATGAAACTGAAACAGAAACAATAACGCCTGGGGAAGGAACCAAAGGGAGTGACATAAATAGGCCAGGAGAGGGTCAATAAGCGCTGGTGCGTGTGAGGATGGTGACAGGTGTGCGTAATAACCAGCAGTCTGGTGACCTAAAGGCCAGAGAGGGAGTATACGTGACATTTATCGTGAATGCAGTCTCCGGCTAATCACACTGTAACTCTGAACTTCCGTGATACGGATTTAATAGAGCCCTTAGTCTCATTGAGATTAAAAATGTACTTTGCAAGAGAGACCTGGTTAAAAAAGCATAACGCAAACATTTAAAAGATAAAACAAAAAGCACAAAAACTTCAGGTTACACATTGGTTTTGGGAGGCGGGGTTCAACTATGGCTTAAAATATTGACAGCCCCTAAATCATTTTTCACCATAGATTTTACTCTAGCTTTAAAATAAATAACAAATAGGCCAGGATTCAACAAAGGTGCGTTGTCTACAAGTGCACAGCAATTGAAGTGCATTTGAAGCTAATTTCCCGCTCTGGATAAGAGCGTCTGCTAAATGACTAAAAATGTAAATGAGTCCTTTAGGTGCCTTTTGAAAAACTCCAAGTGGGCTGCCATGTGCCTTTTACTGAGAAGTGGCATCTGTCTGGCTACTCGACCATAAAGGTCTTATTGGTGGAGTGCTGCAGAAATGGTTGTCCTTCTGGACGTTTCTCCTATCTCCACAGAGGATCTCTGGAGCTCTGTCAGAGTGACCATCGGGTTCTTGGTCACTTCGCTGACCAAGGCCCTTCTCCCCCGATTTCTCAGTTTGGCTGGGCAGCCAGCTCTAGGAAGAGTCTTGGGGATTCCAAACTTCTTTCATTTTAGAATGATGGAGGCCACTGTGTTCATGGGGACCTTCAATGCTGTAGAAATGTTTTTTTTCCCTTCTCCAGATCTGTGCTTCGACACAATCCTGTCTCTGAGCTCTAAGGACAATTCCTTCGACCTCATGGCTTGGTTTTTGCTCTGACATGTATTGTCAACTGTGGGACCTTATATAGACAGGTGTGAGCCTTTCCAAATCATGTCCAATCATTAGAATGTATGACAGGTAGACTCCAATCAAGTTGTAGAAACATCTCAAGGATGATCAATGGAAACAGGATGCACCTGAGCTCAATTTCGAGAATCAAGGTAAGGTATTTCTGTTTTTTTATTTTTAATATATTTGCAAATATTGCTAAAATCCTGTTTTTGCTTTGTCATTATGGAATATTGTGTGTAGAGTGATTAGGGGAAAAAACGATTTAATACATTTTAGAATAAGGCTGTAACATAACAAAATGTGGAAAAATTCAAGGGGTCTGAATACTTTCCGAATGCACTGTATACTGTAGGTTAACAGCAAGGATAAACTGATATCACAATACGCCTTGCTCTTATCGATAAAAAGATATCAACATTATATTGAAATAGCTATACTGGTGCCCACACCTAAAATGTGCACATTGAGAAGTAATTGTATTTATCATCACATGCTTGTATGTTTAGCTTTGTGTTTAGCTTGAGTGCTTGTTTTTCAAACAACAGTATTGAATGGGGAATTGTAGCAGATACATATCCTTCTATGTTTAAATTACCAATGCTGTATTGAGATCAGAGAATTTCCAGATCACGATATGCCTTGTTCATATTGATATCAAAATATTGAAATAGCGATATTGGGTCCCACCACTAATATCTAGGATGTAAAATGTAATCCTTAATTTTAGAAAACTGATGTCTGCAGCATAAGTGAATATAATTACGTGTTTGTGTGTGTGTGTGAGAGAGAGAGATCCTTATTGATCTTAAAAATGTAATTTAATAATTACATCTGATGTGTTCATAGTAATCAAAACCAGGCTACAGCTACAAGTGAAGACACACCACCTCCCAATTACAAAGGGTATAGAGAGGGGCCGTCTTGTTTTAGGGTGAAAGCGAATCACTAATGTTTAATGCAGATTTAACACCTGCAAAGGCTTCTGGGGTGATGTACTGTACCCCGTGAGTCCAAATGTGCACTTCACATTTCCATATCATAAAACTCATGTCATATACAGTGTAAAGTTTTAATCACTAGGTTTGATGTACTCGGTCAATTGAAAATGTGCTTACAGTTTTGAAGTATGAGACATTTCAATGATCTGATTTGATTTATGTGCTTTGAGTTGTGAAAATGTTCCACATACTTAAAAAATTGCACCAAATTGATAAAAAATATAAAAATAATTCCAAGCCTCTGTGAAGTCCAGACAACTGCATGTTGATTCCCAATTGGGCCAGGAGTGAATGCTCTGGGAGGCCTAATCCTACTCCCACCCAGTTTGATTACATTGTTGGATTTCGACCCAGACCCCCAAAACACACCCCATTCAAAACACTTTCAACAGGCCCCCAACCAAACCCCTACCCTCAACACCAAAAGGTTTCAACATGTCCAACCAAACCCCCATCTTCTCCACCCACAAACTTGATCAGAAGTCATAATAGACCTTTGGCTCCCCAAATAGCATCACACACTACAACTGATCAAGGGCATAAAAGCATCCTTGTCCCACAATTGACCAATGACTTTACTTGATGAAAATCACCAAGTCTTCTGTCTTACATAAAGTCCAATACACTACCCCCAAGGTCACAACAAGTCCCTCACACGTCTTCATGGAGAGAAAAAACCCACAGACACTGAAATTTTCCACTCGTGCCCCAACATATCTGGATGTATCTGAAGAACTCATGCCAAATTTGGAACTGGTTTCTTGGGCGCTGACACATTCCTTGTGTCTTCATCATTCGGTCATACGCCCTTGATGGTACTGGGTAGACCAGACCTGTTGATAGATTTCTCAGGTGCTTCAGCCTCAATAGCAAATGATTGGCTGACCTCCATGGCTGCTGTTTGACTGGGTACAAATAGTTTCAGTCAGAATTGTCTAAACTACAGTGCATTCGGAAAGTATTCAGACCCCTTGACTTTTTACACATTTTGTTATGTTACAGCGTAATTCTAAAATTGATTAAATAATTCCCCCCCCCCATCAATCTACACACAATACCCTATAATGAAAAAGCAAAAATAGGTTTTTAGAGTTTTTTGCAAATGCATTCCCAACCCCAAAACAGAAATATCACATTTAAATAGGTATTGAGACCCTTTACTCAGTACTTTGTTGAAGCACCGTTGGCAGCGAATACAGCCTCAAGTCTTCTTGAGTGTGACACTACAAGCTTGGCACACCTGTATTTTGGGAGTTTCTCCCATTCTTCTCTGCAGATCCTCTCAAGCTCTGTCAGGTTAGATGGGGAGTGTCGCTGCACGGCTATTTTCAGGTCTCTCCATGGATGTTCGATCGGGTTCAAGTCCAGGCTCTGGCTGGGCCACTCATGGACATTCAGAGACTTGTCCCGAATCCACTCCTGCTTTGTCTTTGCTGTGTGCTTAGGGTCATTGTCCTGTTAGAAGGTGAACCTTCACCCCAGTCTGAGGTCCTGAGCAATCTGGAGCAGGTTTTCATCAAGGATTTCTCTATACTTTGCTCTGTTCAGCTTTCCTTCGATCCTGACTAGTGTTCCAGTCCCTGCCACTGAAAAACATGCCCACAGCATGATGCTGCCACCACCATTCTTCACTGTAGGGATGGTGCCAGGTTTCCTCCAAAACTTGACACTTGGCATTCAGGCTAAAGAATTCAATCTGGGTTTCATCAGACCAGAGAATCATGTTTCTCATGCTCTGAGTCCTTTACGTGGCTTTTGGCAAACTCCAAGTAGGCTGTCATGTGCCGTTTACTGAGCAGTGGCTTCCGTCTGACTACTCGACCAATGAAAGTCTGATTGGTGGAATGCTGCCGACCGAGATGGTTGTCCTTCTGGAAGGTTCACCTCCCTGACAAAGGCCCTTCTCCCCCGATTGTTCAGTTTGGCCAGGCAGCCAAATCTAGGAAGAGTCTTGGTGGCTCCAAACTTATTCCATTTAAGAATGATGGAAGCCACTGTGTTCTTGGGGACCTTCAATGCTGTAGAAATGTTTTGGTACCCTTCCTCAGATCTTAGCCTCGATACAATCCTGTTTCGGAGGTCTAAGGACAATTCCTTTAATAACCTCATGGCTTGGTTTTGGCTTTGACATGCACTGTCAACTGTGGGACATTATATAGACATCTGTGTGCCTTTCCAAATCATGTCCAATGAATGGAATTTACCACAGGTGGATACCAATCAAGTTGTAGATACATCTCACGGATGTTTAATGGAAACAGGATGCACCTGAGCTCCATTTTGAGTGTCATAGCAAAGGGTGTGAATACTTATGTAAATAAGGTATTTCTGTTTTTTATTTTTAATATATTTGCAAATATTGCTAAAAAACGGTTTTCGCTTTGTCATTATGGGATATTGTGTGTAGAGTGATGAGGGAAAAAACTATTTAATACATTTTAGAATAAGGATGAAAAGTAACAAAATGTGGAAAAATTCAAGGGGTCTGATTACATTCCGAATGCAGTGTATAGTGTAGGTTAACAGCAAGGATAAACTGATATCACAATACGCCTTGCTCTTATCGATAAAAAGATATCAACATTATATTGAAATAGCTATACTGGTGCCCACACCTAAAATGTGCACATTGAGAAGTGATTGTATTTATCATCACATTCTTGTATGTTTAGCTTTGTGTTTTGCTTGAGCGCTTGTTTTTCAAACAACAGTATTGAATGGGGAATTGTAGAAGATAAATGTCATTCTATGTTTAAATTACCAATGCCGTATAGAGCTCAGAGAAATTCCATATCACAATATGCCTTGCTCATATCGATATCAAAATATTGAAATTGCGATATTGGTGCCCACCCCTAGTATCTAGGATGTAAAATGTCATCTTTAATTCTGGAAAACTGATTTCTCTAGCATCAGTGAAAATACTTGTGTGTGTTTGTGTGTTTGTGTCTTTGTGTTTGTGTGTGTGTGTGTGAGAGAGAGATCCTTATTGATCTTAAAAATGTAATTTAATAATTACATCTGATGTGTTCATAGTAATCAAAACCAGGCTACAGCTACAAGTAAAGACACACCACAATTTTAAGCATGATCCATTTTGATGATCTGATTTTATTTATGTGCTTTGAGTTGTGAAAATGTTCCACATACTTTTAAAGATTACACCAACGGGATACAAAAACAACTGCAACTTCCAAGCCTCTGTGAAGTCCAGACAACTGCTTGTTGATTCCCAATTGGGCCAGGAGTTAATGCTCTGAGGGGCCTAATCCTACTCCCACCCAGTTTGATTACATTGTTGGATTTCGACCCAGACCCCCAAAACACACCCCATTCAAAACACTTTCAACAGGCCCCCAACCAAACCCCTACCCTCAACACCAAAAGGTTTCAACATGCCCAACCAAACCCCCCTCTTCTCCACCCACAAACTTGATCAGAAGTCATAATAGACCTTTGGCTCCCCAAATAATCTCATACACTACCACTGATCAAGGGCATAAAAACATCCTTGTCCCACAATTGACCAAGGACTTTACTTGATGAAAATCACCAAGTCTTCTGTCTTACATATAGTCCAATACACTACCCCCAGGATCACAACAAGTCACTCACACACGTCTTCATGGCAACAAAAAAAGAAACACAGATAATCGCCCGTTGAATTTTTCTCCTTGTGCCCCAACATGTCCCTCACACGTCTTCATGGAGAAAAAAAACCCCACAGACACTGACATTTTCCACTCGTGCCCCAACATATCTGAATGTATCTGAAGAACTCATGCCAAATTTGGAACTGGTTTCTTGGGTGCTGACACTTTCATCGTGTCTTCATCATTCGGTCGTACGCACTTTATGGTACTGGGTAGACCAGACATTTGATAGATTTTTCAGGTGCTTCAACCTCAGCAAATGATTGGCTGACCTCCATGGCTGCTGTTTGACTGGGTACACCTAGTTTCAGTCAGAAAATTCTAAACTGCAGTGCATTTGAAAAGTATTCAGACCCCTTGACTTTTTACACATTTTGCTACGTTACAGACTTATTCTAAAATGCATTAAATAGTTTTTTTCCCTCGTCAGTATACACACAATACCCTATAATGAAAAAGCAAAAACTGTTTTTTAGAGTTTTTTGCAAATTTAGTAAAAAACAGAAATACCTTATTTACATAAGTATTCAGACCCTTTGCTATGAGACTCGAAATTGAGCTCAGGTACATCCTGTTTCCACTGATCATCCTTGAGATGTTTCTACAACTTTATTGGTGTCCACCTGTTGTAAATTCTGGAAAGGCACACACCTGTGTGCATGTCATAGCATGTCACAGCAAAAACCAAGCCATGATGTCAAAATTAATTGTCTGTAGAGCTCAGAGACAGGATTGTGTTGAGGCACAGATCTGGGGAAGGAGACAAAAATATTTCTGCAGCATCCCCATGAACACAGTGGCCTCCATCATTCTTAAATGGAAGACGTTTGGAACCACCTAGACTCTTCCTAGAGCTGGCCGCCCATCCAAACTGAGCAAACGGGGGAGAAGGGCCTTGGTCAGGGAGGTGAGCAAGAACCCGATGGTCACTCTGACAGAGCTCCAGAGCTCCTCTGTGGAGTTGGGAGAACCTTCCAGAAGGACAACCATCTCTGTAGCACTCCACCAATCAGGCCTTTATGGTAGAGCGGCCAGACGGAAGCCACACCTCAGTAAAAGGCACATGACAGCACACTTGGAGCCACCTAAAGACTCTCAGACCATGAGAAACATGATTATCTGGTCTGATGATACCAAGTTTGAACTCTTTGGCCTGAATGCCAAGTGTCATGTCTGGAGGAAACCTGGCACCATCCCTACGTTGAAGCATGGTGGTGGCAGCATCATGCTTTGGGCATGTTTTTCAGCGGCAGAAACAGGGAGACTAGCAAGGAAAAGATGAATGGAGAAAAGTATAGAGAGATTCTTGACGAAAACCTGCTCCAGAGCACTCAGGACCTCAGACTGGGGCGAAGGTTCACCTTCCAACATGACAATTACCCTAAGCACACAACCAAGATGAGGCAAGAGTGGCTTCAGGAAAAGTCTCTGAATGTCCTTAGGTGGCCCAGCCAGTGCCCAGACTTGAACCCGATCTAACATCTCTGGAGAGACCTGAAAATATCTGTGCAGCGACGCTCCCCATCTAACCTGACAGAGGTTGAGAGGATCTGCAGAGAAGAATGGGAGAAACTCACCAAATACAGGTGTGCCAAGCTTGTAGCGTCACACCCAAGAAGACTTGAGGCTGTAATCGCTGCCAACGGTGCTTCAACAAAGTACTGAGTGAAGGGTCTGAATGGTTATGTCATTGTCATCTTACATTTTTTCATTTTTATACATTTGCGCTATGATGAAGCTGGCTCTCATGAGGACCGCCACAGGAAACGAAGACCCAGAGTTACCTCTGCTGCTTAGGATAAGTTCATTAGAGTTAACTGCAGCCCCAAAAAATGCTTCACAGAGTTCAAGTAACAGACACATCTCAACATCAACTGTTCAGAGGAGACCGCGTGAATCAGGCCTTCAAGGTCGAATTGCTGCAAAGAAACCACTACTAAAGGACACCAATAATAAGAAGAGACTTGCTTGTGCCAAGAAACACGAGCAATGGACATTAGACCGGTGGAAATCTGTCCTTTGGTCTGATGAGTCCAAATTTGAGATTTTTGGTTCCAACAGCGGTCTAGCAGTGTCTTTTTGAGATGCAGAGTAGGTGAACGGATGATCTCCGCATGTGTGGTTCCCACCATGAAGCATGGAGGAGGAGGTGTGATGGTGTGGGGGTGCTTTGCTGGTGACACTGTCTGTGATTTATTTAGAATTCAAGGCACACTTAACCAGCATGGCTACCATGTCATTCTGCAGTGATACGCCATCCGATCTGGTTTGCGCTTAGTGGAACTATCATTTTTTTTCCAACAGGACAGTGACCCAAAACACACCTCCAGGCTGTGTAAAGGTTATTTGACCAAGGAGAGTGATGGAGTGCTGCATCAGATGACCTGGGATCCACAATCACCTGACCTCAACCCAAAAGAGATGATATGGGATGTGTTGGTGTCATGGTTGTTGTAAGGATTGGACCAAAACGCAGCGGGAATATGTATACTCATCTTCTTTTTATTTTGAAGAAGGAGAAACAACTAAATACGTATACAAAAAAGAAAAAACAAAACGAAACAGTCCTGTCAGGTGCAACAAACACTAAACAAGGAACAACTACCCACAAAATCCCATAGAATACACTTCTCTTAAATAGGACCTTCAATTAGAAGCAACTAGGAGCAGCTGCTTCCAATTGAAGGTCAACCCAACAAACACCACATAGAAATAGACATACTAGAACATAACCCAACAAACCCCGAAACACTCTAAACAAACACACCCCTGCCACGTCCTGACCAAACTACAATAACAAATAACCCCTTTACTGGTCAGGACGTGGCAGTTGGACCGCAGAGTGAAGGAAAAGCATCCAACAAGTGCTCAGCATATGTTGGAACTCTTTCAAGACTGTTGGAAAAGCATTCCAGGTGAAGCACAGTTCCCGCTCAGCCCAGTCAAAACTGTTCGCTGCTCTGGCACCCCTATGGTGGAACAAGCTCCCTCACGACGCCAGGACAGCGGAGTCAATCACCACCTTCCGGAGAAACCTGAAACCCCAACTCTTTAAGGAATACCTAGGATAGGATAAAGTAATCCTTCTAATCCCCCCCCCCCCCCCCCTAAAAGATTTAGATGCACTATTGTAAAGTGGTTGTTCCACTGGATATCATAAGGTGAATGCACCAATTTGTAAGTCGCTCTGGATAAGAGGGTCTGCTAAATGACTTAAATGTAAATGTAAATGTAAGCTGGTTGAGAGAATGCCAAGAGTGTGCAAAGCTGCTTTGAGGAATCTCAAACATAACATCTATTTTGATTTGTTTAACACTTTTTTGTTTATCACTTCATGATTCCATATGTGCTATTTCATAGTTTTGATGTCTTTACTATTATTCTACAATGTAGAAAAATGTAAAATAAAGAAAAACCCTGGAATGAGTAGGTATGTCCAAACTTTTGACTTGTACTGTATATATATATATATATATATACACTGCTCAAAAAAATAAAGGGAACACTTAAACAACACAATGTAACTCCAAGTCAATCACACTTCTGTGAAATCAAACTGTCCACTTAGGAATCAACACCGATTGACAATAAATTTCACATGCTGTTGTGCAAATGGTATAGACAACAGGTGTAAATTATAGGCAATTAGCAAGACACCCCCAATAAAGGAGTGGTTCTGCAGGTGGGGACCATAGACCAGTTCTCAGATCCTTTGCTTCCTGGCTGATGTTTTGGTCACTTTTGAATGCTGGCGGTGCTTTCACTCTAGTGGTAGCATGAGACGGAGTCTACAACCCACACAAGTGGCTCAGGTAGTGCAGCTCATCCAGGATGGCACATCAATGCGAGATGTGGAAAGAAGGTTTGCTGTGTCTGTCAGCGTAGTGTCCAGAGCATGGAGGCGCTACCAGGAGACAGGCCAGTACATCAGGAGACGTGGAGGAGGCCGTAGGAGGGCAACAACCCAGCAGCAGGGCCGCTACCTCCGCCTTTGTGCAAGGAGGAGCAGGAGAAGCACTGCCAGAGCCCTGCAAAATGACCTCCAGCAGGCCACAAATGTGCATGTGTCTGTTCAAACGGTCAGAAACAGACTCCATAAGGGTGGTAGGAGGGCCCGACGTCCACAGGTGGGGGTTGTGCTTACAGCCCAACACCGTGCAGGACGTTTGGCATTTGCCAGAGAACACCAAGATTGGCAAATTTGCCACTGGCGCCCTGTGCTCTTCACAGATGAAAGCAGGTTCACACTGAGCACGTGACAGACGTGACAGAGTCTGGAGACGCCATGGAGAACGTTCTGCTGCCTGCAACATCCTCCAGCATGACCGTTTTGGCGGTGTGTCAGTCATGGTGTGGGGTGGCATTTCTTTGGGGGGCCGCACAGCCCTCCATGTGCTCGCCAGAGGTAGCCTGACTGCCATTAGGTACCGAGATGAGATCCTCAGACCCCTTATGAAACCATATGCTGGTGCGGTTGGCCCTGGGTTCCTGCTAATGCAAGACAATGCTAGACCTCATGTGGCTGGAGTGTGTCAGCAGTTCCTACAAGAGGAAGGCATTGATGCTATGGACTGGCCCGCCTGTTCCCCAGACCTGAATCCAATTGAGCACATCTGGGATATCATGTCTCGCTCCATCCACCAATGCCACGTTGCACCACTGACTGTCCAGGAGTCGGCGGATGCTCTAGTCCAGGTCTGGGAGGAGATCCCTCAGGAGACCATCCGCCACCTCATCAGGAGCATGCCCAGGCGTTGTAGGGAGGTCATACAGGCACGTGGAGGCCACATACACTACTGAGACTCATTTTGACTTGTTTTAAGGACATTACATCAAAGTTGGATCAGCCTGTAGTGTGATTTTGCACTTTTATTTTGAGTGTGACTCCAAATCCAGACCTCCATGGGTTGATAAATTGGATTTCCATTGATTATTTTTGTGTGATTTTGTTGTCGGCACATTCAACTATGTAAAGAAAAAAGTATTTAATAAGATTTTTTCTTTCATTCAGATCTAGGATGTGTTGTTTAAGTGTTCCCTTTATTTTTTTGAGCAGTATATATATTTTTTTTGTTTTTTGTTTTTAATATATTTTACTTTATTATTTTCCCCTAACCCTACCACCCTTCCCATAATTGTCACGGTCGTGATAATGGACGGACCAAGGCGCAGCGTGATTTGAGTTCCACATCCTTTTATTAAGTGAAAACTTCTCAACAAAACAATAAACAAGCAACGAAACGTGACTTACGTGGTGCAACAAGCACAAACAAACAATATCCCACAAATGCAGGTGGGAACAGGGACACCTTAAGTATGATCCCCAATTAGAGACAACGATAATCAGCTGCCTCTAATTGGGAACCATACTCAAACCCAACCCATACTCAGACTTTTCAGATCACCCAGCAGTGCTATTTGCAGAGTTAACTCCAGGTAAATGTTTTGTGTTATTCTATAAAGTATTGGTTGATGTGTACGGCTACATTTCAGATACATTTTTGTACATTTGAACAGTAGTAGGACCAATCTACCTTGTTTTATTGGAGCTCTAAAGCAATACTAGTTGTGCCACCCCGCCCCCCACATGGATTTAAAATGCCCCCTCGGGGATGTCATCCCGGAGCCAGTCCTGGAATCAACTGTATGTAAAAAAAATATATGTTTATGTTTGGTTTGGACACTTGTAATTGAATATACATGCACTAAAACAACATTGTTGCAAGTTGCTCAAGAATAAAATAATTGTTTGTGAGATTTCTGTCACTTTATTTAATTGATTATGAGATGATTGAAAAAACACACACATACAGATAACAATGTAATAAATAATTATTAACATAGGGCTAGATTCAATCCAGACCACAGAAGGTCTGTGGTACAACGCGATTGACATTTAAAGGTGAATATTTAATAAATAAACGGAACATAATACAAAACAAGAAACACTAGCAGCACACAGACATGAAACTGAAACAGAAACAATAACGCCTGGGGAAGGAACCAAAGGGAGTGACATAAATAGGCCAGGAGAGGGTCAATAAGCGCTGGTGCGTGTGAGGATGGTGACAGGTGTGCGTAATAACCAGCAGTCTGGTGACCTAAAGGCCAGAGAGGGAGTATACGTGACATTTATCGTGAATGCAGTCTCCGGCTAATCACACTGTAACTCTGAACTTCCGTGATACGGATTTAATAGAGCCCTTAGTCTCATTGAGATTAAAAATGTACTTTGCAAGAGAGACCTGGTTAAAAAAGCATAACGCAAACATTTAAAAGATAAAACAAAAAGCACAAAAACTTCAGGTTACACATTGGTTTTGGGAGGAGGGGTTCAACTATGGCTTAAAATATTGACAGCCCCTAAATCATTTTTCACCATAGATTTTACTCTAGCTTTAAAATAAATAACAATTAGGCCAGGATTCAACAAAGGTGCGTTGTCTACAAGTGCACAGCAATTGAAGTGCATTTGAAGCTAATTTCCCGCTTGAGACGATATCTGCAGTGTTTAAAATGAATGCAATCTCCTCAAATGTTGGAGAGATAGCCTTTAAAAGACACCTTGTCGCTAGGCAATGTGCTTTTCTACAACAGACTCGTCCCAAACTCGGTCCAGTGGTTTCAAGTTTGTATCCATAATGTTTGACGAGCAAAACAAACATACTTCTGCATTTCCCACTGTGTAAACTCATTGATTCTCATTGCAAATAGGCTCAGGATGACTCCTGATGAAGTTGGGTAGCTGATATTCAGAGCTTAAATAGCCAAATTGATTAGTCATAGGAATCAGAACTAATAAAGGCAATGCAACTGCCTGTTTTTTTCAAACGGTAGGCCTACCACATGGATGGGCATTCATAAAATTCCATTGTGTGCTGACATGGTAGTCTACACCCCAGTAAGCATGGACCAACGCCGACATCTTTTGGCTGTCTTTTTTGGCTGTTTTACAAACGGTAAGCCTACCACATAAATGGACCAAATCTGAACCAATCAATGTTTGGTTCAGATTTTTCTATTCTGGACCAGACTTGATTTGGCCCAAAATGATTTGGCCTATAAATTACTTATTTTCAACTTTTATTCAGAACCGAAAATTTACCTGATTTCAACATCTGGAAAATACGTATTGTATAAGTGTTTTGAACGTCATTTTTCTTCCTGGGACTTTTCTAGTTTTGCAGGGGCAACAATTTTTTTGTCTCGCCTAGGGCGGCAGAACAACCAGGATCGGGCCTGGTCTACAGCACCCCTCTGATTGAATCCCGGCCTTATTGTTTATTACAATAATTTGATTTACACATTTAATCTACAGTCATAATGCAAGTACAGGACAACTCAATTAATAAATCATATTAACGAAATGTCATTGACCAAATTAGCAGTAATATTATGACATCTCTTCTGACGTCAAAGTATGCTACAGTACTGTTTGTAGAAAATAGGAATAAAAATATTTCCAGGAAATCACAAAGATGTGTTTAGCAATTGATTCATGTGTATGAGTTTAGTTATTAATATGAAACGTAATATGTTATTGACATAATATAATTAAATCATGATAAGACCTGCCTAAACACCACCTAAACCCCACCCATCCCTGTCTTTGAGGAACCAACCAGGTGGATGTTTCCCTCTGGGTGAGAGTAGTGGCAGATGGGTGGGTTGGTCCTGATCCAGTATATAGCTTGATCCAGTATATAGCTAGTTCTCTGAGGTAGAAAACATATGATGAGTACAGTGTTCTTCAATCCCCAATCCTGCAGACCCTTAAGGTGTGCAGGCTTTTATTACAGCCCAGTACTAACACGTCTGATTTAACTTATAAGGGCTTGAAGAGTAAAACATTGTGTAATAGTTAAATGTTAATTGCATTTATTAAATTACATGTGTTTGTCAGCTGCAGATGTGTTTGTCCTTTATCAAGACTGTACAAACCTTGATGTTCATCACTTATTTGAAGGGGACTTTCATATTCTCACTTTTCTCTTTGGGAGTAGGTGCCTGGTAAGAGAGGTGATCTGAGCTTTCAGTAACGCTTGCATTAAGTTGCTTTTCTGTGTAGTAACACTGTTCGTTCTATAATAACGCCATTGTATTAAACTGTTGGTATATTGTACTTTAATTGGCTTTGCATTCTAATTACAAAGGAATGGAGCCGAGAGTTTTTTGTTATTACACACTCCATATTCCATTTGTGTATAACAAAAGCCATTCAGTTCCATTACTATTACAGAGAAATTGCCATAGTACTATGTGATTACAATGTCGTAACTAGCATAATTATAGGAACAGGTATAAGAGCAACTTAAAGAAAATGTAAACACATGTTCCTTCTCTATAAATGAATGGGAAGACAACAAAGCAACTATAAGAGCAGAACTCACCCCAGCCAAGATTACTTTCAACACTTCGTCTCGCACCTGGTATTAACATGACAAAAAGCAGTAGTGGTAGTACACAGTTCACTGTTGAAACACACTATTAAAATATATTAAATCACATAAGATCCCTAATGATTGACAAATACCTTTTTCTCTGCAAAACATCCAGTCAGTAAAATGAAGAAGCCCTGACAAAAATTTGACACAATAAATACAATGGTTAAAATTGATTTCAGCTCCTTTCACCCAATAGTTTCAGACAAGAATATTTGTCATGGAAAATGGATGAAAAAGTACCTGTAAGGAGTTTATGATGGTGAAAGCATAATGCTTCACAACATCCATTATTTGGTTGAAGTCAATGAGCACAAAGAATCCGAAAACCCATGTTATCCCAAAGACTGGTGTTAAAAAGACCACCACTTTCAGGATGCTTTTGGCTGCCTCTTTCTCGTCGGCTTTACTCCCATCAGAGACATTGGACTTTAGGAGCGTCATGATGACAACACACATGGAGAACAGATTCATCAAAACAATCGTCCCGACGGGCAGAAGAAATGCGTGAATGGACCCTTTCAGAAGTCCATCGTAAATGAGCCAGCAGGTTGTTGTGTTGTGGTAGGGGTTTCCTGTGTATTTGTAGTACACATAGCTAGCTGCCACGATCACTGTGGGACAGACGTAGCCGAGGACGGTGGACAAGAGCAGATACACCCTCTTCCTCAGCGGGTGGAAGACGAAGATGAGCTGGTGTAGTAGCATGATGCTGAGGCATAGCATCCAGCAGAACATAGCCAGAAAGAAGAAATGCTTGGTCACGGTCAGGACGAGGCACCAGGTCGCAGAGATGCTGGGGAAGGAGGAGGCCACGAAACTGCAGTCAGCCAATAAAAGGCATAGAGAGATGTTGACCAGGGCTGTGTGGCGGAAGTGTGAGAGGTTGGACTTCACAACGGCCGACCACACCAGCGCCTCGATGAAGAGGAAGACAATAAGGGAGCAGATGGACACGCCCAGGCCTACGTAGGTAATCTCATCCAGAAAGGGCAGGTTCACCGGGGTCTTGGACATGAGCACTGAGAAGGAGGTCAGGTGGGTGCACTCGCAGTAGCTTCTATTGTTGACCATTTCCTTCCACTTGCAGCCTTCTTCAGACCATTCCTTCAACGTGGTGTTCCAGAACACACAGAGGATTTTAGAGTCTCGAGACATTGACTGGTTGATGGGAAAGTTCAATTTGATGTCTATTTTGGAGTCGTTACTGTTTTGCAGTGTGGCTGACACCACAATGCTAGGGAACTCACTGTCTGGGAATTTTGAATTGTTTAATTTGTCAGCCAGGTTTTTTACTCCCACAGTTTTTACTATTCCTGAGGACTGGGCCAATTTGACCTCCACGCCAAACACAGTTCGATTGCAAGATGAGTTGTTTTGAGCTCGGCAGAGTTTGAATTGTAGATTTGGGGTGTCATTTCCGTTACTGGTATTCATTTTGATGTTCTTCACTAGACCCTCGACAGACTTGAGGTATTTTGAAGACATTCCATATTCAATGGTTTTGTTGACTGCCTTCCATGGGTTATTCATCATGTTGCTTGCTGCACCAAGAAAAACCTGTGAATTGTATTTTACAAATGAATGCTTCTGTATGAGATATATTGTACACAGCAGTATAACTCTTGACTGGGGTATGTGCAAGTCACCCAATATTTGGCAACAGTTTAAAGGTGCAATCAGCAGTTCAAACAATAACAAAGTGCAACTGTTTTGGTCAATATCTCAGGGATGGAGCTGGAGGAATGTAACCACTCTCAAATTCAAAGAGGGAGCTATGGATGCAAAGACTGAAATGATAGTTTTAACCATTCTCCAGATGTATAGTGTATGTTTACAATTACATTGTTTACAAACATTGGAGTAAACAAGCTTATATTTTGGGTTATGAAGAGGGGAAGACAGTTGAAGTTACATAAGCATTTATAAGTTATATTTTTCTAGAATCAATGGCTATATATCATTACTATATCATGACTTTAGTCAAATGGACGTATCAACTGCAGATTGCTCCTATAAAGAGTAATCTATCTAAAATAAAAAACAGAATGGCTCACATCTAAAACAGACTCATCCAGGGTGATAGTTTCTGATGCTTCAGACATGACATCCAGAACACTGATGGAGGCATTCAAATCAGCAACTGAGCTGTTCATGTCAGCAACTGTGTTGTTCTTCAACCCAGAAAATATTTCACGAGCAACGTCCTGTGTGGCCCCAAGTCCCTCTCTAAAGTTCTGGAATGGTACAACACACATGGAGTAGTAATTTTCTTTGCAATACCAACACATTCTACCGGCCTAAAACATTTTAATGATAGTCACATTATTCAAGTGGCTGGATATGTAGTTGAAGAATGTGATTCATCACCACCCCGTGAGTAATGTTGTCATATTACTGTAATGCAGGAATGCAAGCTCTTTCACTCAAAACATAGGCATTCACCAAAACACTACCAATGTTCCATATCAACTTTAAAGTGTGAGAGTTATATGAGTGCAGGAGGTTTAAGGCCATACTCACTGCTGCTGAGATGAGAATTTTATTAAGTTCCTCATTGACACAGTTATCCAGCACATCCATCCATGCAGGCCCCTTGCATGTCCTCTCGTTATACCCCACTCTCCTCGGCTCACATTGTCGGATGACAATAGTGTCACCTTTTGGGGTTTTTGGCCAAAGATAGTCTTCTAAACAAGCCATCTCCTTTTCCTTAGCTGATAAAAACAAGCGTTGGTCAGTGAGGAGTATTAATAAGAACTAAACATCCACTTCATTTTTGTACATTTTGTATAAATAAACCATAGAAGTTTATTACTGTCACTCAAATGTGTTTTTTAAGTGAATTGTTGAAGTGGTGTTATGTCCAAAATGGATGAAGAGGATTAAGCAAATTCATTGAAAGGACTCATACAACCTAAACATACCATATATCACTGGTATAGTTATGCTTGCACTTTCAGTCTCGTTCACCTGGTTTGTAAATTTGACTGTGAAAACATGCGGTAATGTTGATTGCTCGCAATTTATCTTTGGAGTTATGCTGTAGCTGGTCCCCGCTGGCAAGACGAGAAAAGAATGTTGACATTTTTCTCAAGTTAACGGCAACTTTATACATTTTGAGCACAAAGAGAAATAAGGTGATACATAGTTCAAGACACAGTTCATAAAGAGTACCTGTGATTGGATTTGGGGGTTCCATTTTAGCTTGGTATGACCAAGTAACATTGTACATCTCCGTGCTGTTCTCGATGGTTGCATTGACCATCACACTTTGAGGGCTTGTACCTTGGCATTCTACAGTCAGTGGGGTACTCGTCATGGTGATCTGATCTGGTAGCAGGGCTACCTTCAACTCTGCAGAGGCTGCGTGCACAATGGATCCTTTGGAAAATCCACACTTATAAATTCCTTTAGAAGCAATAAAAAAGCAATAAACAGGATCATATCAGTAGGTCTATTTCAGCATCGAACAAATCAGATGCACTGTTTACAATAACCACATAAACAGGAAATATAATCCTACTTCCTCGATTTATATTGGCAAGCATCATAGGTCTCTCAGACACACCTGCCCAGTTCCCTGACAACTTTTTAATTTGGACTGTGGTACAGTTAGGTGATGCCTCTGGGAAGGTGACGGTTATGCTGGTTCCAGTGTTCAGAACAAATGTCTCACTTCCCTTTATCAAGTTCCAGTTCCAAGAGCCATCTGTTTCATCAAATGTTGTTTCTTTAAATGTGCAACTCAGTGTCGGTGTTGAGCGGTATGGCACTTGGTTCATTGGATACGTAATGCTTACAAATCCTGTGGAAAAGTAGAGACATACAATATCAATACAATAAATAATACAATAGATCTTTACACGTTTCACATAATCATTACCAACATAACATAATCAATTTCATACCATAATTCTTGCTACATTTCTTAATATCATACTTTCTTTGCACTTGTTTGTATGGTCCATAGGTTATCATAGAACCAAAAGCTTTGCAACTCTGAAACTGCATCTGATTGGAGTGTGCAGAGACTCCATTTTCACTATAGTATTTTCTCCTGTGCCTTATCTGAGCCTAATGTGGCAGATCTCCTCGTGGTCTTAATATCACTATGTGAAAGGACTGTACATTTACCTGATGTTTCAACAGATATTTTGGCAGAGGAGCCTACAGTAGCTTCCAGGTCAGCTGTTATTTTTGTAAGTTTTTTAGTCAGAAATATGACACTGAGATCCACTTCGAAATCAACAATGTGGCCATCACCCCTTATGTGTCAATATTGAGTTGCCAATGGGTGAAAGGGAGACAAAAACAAAAATTGATGTTGCATCTTTGGGGAGAAAAAGAAGCACTCTGCCAAATATTAAGGAATGAATATATCCCATAATAAATGTTGAATGTATTACCTAGGTCCAGATACATTAAGGCCCTCAAACCCATTTAATTTTTGAAAACCCGCTGTGAGCTGAGAGAAAAAGGAATTGTGTTAATCAATATTAAATATAATGTATCACTTGTTCAGGTTATAAGAAATGTATATACATTTCTTTAAGTCATTATACATTTTATTAATTTAATCTAAACCAAATTATACTATTTCATCAGATTTTAATTCCCTAAATATAAAAATGAAAATGTACCTGTTGTTTGATAGTATTAGTTTCACTAAATACTTTTTCCACAGTGACTGTTCCATTAAAGGAAACTATGTAAACAAAAACAAAACATTAGAATTGTGACAGTCTAACAATATAAAAACAACATTAATAATAGCAGTGGATGACAATTATTAGTAGAAATAACAGCAACAATTATACAATGAATAATTAATAATGATCAATATTTGTTAATAGTATTATCTATCCTATTGATCATATCAAATAATGGTAGTAAAAATAACAGTGTCAACAATAATACCTTTCACTTTGGGAATACAGAAGGCCGGCAAGTAAGAAATATTTGCATTACAATATGAGTCATTGCAACACTGGAACTCGTCACACACTGCGTTGCTCCAGATGTACTTTGTCGAACAGTTACATGTAGAATTATCCCCAACAATTTCACATTCTACACAGAAACACACATTATCAATCAACAACAATCAGACTACGGATGAAAAAACACTGATAGAGGAACATTTCTCTATGAAACCATATTTGGTAGAAATAATGATACTGTACCCGCTGTTAGTTCAAGCAGTTCAATAGTCATACTCCCATTATCTGTAGTTATTTCCTTGATCGATGATAGAATACCAGAGATGTCCAATGTAACATTGCTCTCTACCATGAACTCAGCCATGTAGGTATCTAAAACAATCAGTGACATAAAGGAACCATTTTTATTTTAGGCAAATGTGCAAGAGAGCCTTTTCGGCTCTTCAAGAGTGTATCTGCTTGTGTGAGAGAGTTAGTAAATGAACTTGTCCTCATGTGGCCCTTTTCTAGTTCTCGTCATATAGAGTAGCCTGCCTGGTTTGTTATGTATTCAGACATAAATCTACAGATCAAATAACTCACCCACTGCTAAAGCCTGTGTAAATGAAGAGAGAGAGACACGTTAGATTTCATCTTCAAAGGGTCAATAACTACATATGTCCACTAGAATTAATCTGTGAGATAAGATACATTCATTAGGTTACCTCCATATCTGTTGTTTTTATTGGTGCTTACCTTTACTTAGTTTACTTGACTAACATCCATGGCTACTGTGTAAATTGTCCAACTGGCTCAAGAGTCAATTGGAGGTGTACCTGAGGATGTATTTCAAGGCCTACCTTCAAACTCAGTGCCTCTTTGCTTGACATCATGGGAAAATCTAAAGAAATCAACCAAGACCTCAGAAAAAAATGGTAGACCTCCACAAGTCTGGTTCATCCTTGGGAGAAATTTCCAAACGCCTGAAGGTACCACGTTCATCTGTACAAACAATAGTACGCAAGTATAAACACCATGGGACCACACAGCCGTCATACCGCTCAGTACTTTGGTTCGAAAGTGCAAATCAATCCCAGAACAACAGCAAAGGACCTTGTAAAGATGCTGGAGGAAACAGGTACAAAAGTATCTATATCCACAGTAAAACAAGTCCTATATCGACATAACCTGAAAGGCCGCTCAGCAAGGAAGAAGCCACTGCTCCAAAACCGGCAAAAAGCCAGACTACAGTTTGCAACTGCACATGGGGACAAAGATCGCACTTTTTGGAGAAATGTCCTCTGGTCTGATGTAACAAAAATAGAACTGTTTGGCCATAATGACCATCGTTATGTTTGGAGGAAAAAGGGGGAGGCTTGCAAGCTGAAGAACACCATCCCAACCGTGAAGCACGGAGGTGGCAGCATCATGTTGTGGGGGTGCTTTGCTGCAGGAGGGACTGCTGCAATTCACAAAATAGATGGCATCATGAGGTAGGAAAATTATGTGGATATATTGAAGCAACATCTCAAGACATCAGTCAGGAAGTTAAAGCTTGGTCACAAATGGGTCTCCCAAATGGACAGTGACCCCAAGCATACTTCCAAAGTTGTGGCAAAATGGCTTAAGGACAACAAAGTCAAAGTATTGGAGTGGCCATCACAAAGCCCTGACCTCAATCCTATAGAAGATTTGTGGGCAGAACTGAAAAAGCGTGTGCGAGCAAGGAGGCCTACAAACCCGACTCAGTTGCACCAGCTCTGTTAGGAGGAATGGGCCAAAATACACCCAACTTATTGTGGGAAGGTTGTGGAAGGCTACCTGAAACGTTTGACCCAAGTTAAACAATTTAAAGGCAATGCTACCAAATACTAATTGAGTGTATGTAACCTTCTGATCCACTGGGAATGTGATGAAAGAAGTAAAAGCTGAAATAAATCATTCTCTCTACTATTATTCTGACATTTCACATTCTTAAAATAAAGTGGTGATCCTCACTGACCTAAGACAGGGAATTCTTACTAGAATTAAATGTCAGGAATTGTGAAAAACTGAGTTTAAATGTATTTGGCTAAGGTGTATGTAAACTTCCGACTTCAACTGTACTGCTTACCTGGTGGTAGAGGAATACCACGCCGCAGTAAAGTATTACCGCTCTGGCCCACATCGTTTGTCTGATGGAAGCAAAGAAAATGTACACTGCTTCAACAATTTGGACACATTAATGAATTAAAACATACATTTTCATGACAGACAATAGTGATACTGTAGTGATACCCCATTTGTGTTCTTATTATCGACCTTACTGTTGTATTTTTGTCTCATTTGAGTCCTTGCTACTTGTTGATTTTATTATTCTATTCAGATTTTATTGCCCATTTCTGGGTGGTTTATTTTCTTTTATGTTTCACTCTGAGGTAGATACTGTTGGAAAGAATATAGGTCATGACCATTATTAACTAGCCTTTTATCTCCTGAGCTCCTTTTCCTTAAGTATACAAAGTCCAAAATTAGCTAGTCAAACTTTCTTTTACATTACTTTGCATTCCCCCATAATACAGACAAAGCAGGTGGTGAGCTTGTCCTGTTGACCTGCTTATGACGCAATGAATAACCCTTGTCAATCAACCTCTGCTCATTAAACAAAACATAGAACAATCCACTCACTATGTACACTGTATGTCCTCTCAATTATTTACATGGCCATATAAACAAAAAGCCATTATTTTATTAAACTACACTGCCACAGCACATGTATTTGCTCGTGTTTATTAATTAAAGAAGACCATCAACATTTTACTTGAGGTTATTTTTCGGTTTTTAAACAACTAAATGACCGACATCAGTTCACTTACTTGAATTCCATTTTGTTCTTGTTTTCTGTGAGCTCCATGTGGAGTTTCTGTAGAGATAAATCAGATGATTCCTGAACTGTGCGATGTAGTAGGGAGTTGTGCATAGTTTAATGCAGAAAACCAGGTAATTAACTACAAAGACCATAATTTATTGCACGCCTGCTTAAACTTGTTCATCAGTTGATTGGCGAGCCTGAAAATACATGATCTAAGTGATTCATAGCTGGTATTCAGAGTCATAAAAGTGTACCTTATTTGCTTTGAAGAACTACTAAAATAGTGATTTTGTCAGATAGCATAGGCAGTAGCTCTGTCACGTCCTGACCATAGAGAGCCTTTTTATTCTCTATTTTGGTTAGGTTGGGGTGTGACTAGGGTGGGTAATCTAGGTTATTTATTTCTATGTTGGCCTGGTATGGTTCCCAATCAGAGGCAGCTGTTTTTTGTTGCCTCTGATTGGGGATCATATTTAGGCAGCCATTTCCCCACTGGTTTTTGTGGGATCTTGTTTTGAGTTAGTGCATGTAGCACCTCTGATGTCACGGTTCGTTGTTTGTTTCTTTTTGTTTGGAAGTTTCGCTTCAAGAAATATGTGGAACTTTAATCACGCTGCGCCTTGGTCCGTCTCTCCACACGATCGTGACAGAAGATCCCACCAAACCAGGACCAAGCAGCGTGCCCAGGAGGAGAAGGTATCCTGGGCTTGGGAGGAGATCAAGGAGGAGAAAATAACCTGGACATGGGAAGAAATCATCGAGGGACACGAAAGCCTTCCTTGGAAGTAGACGCAAGGAGATAAGGGAGGTCAGCAATGACGCCGGGGTTCGCGGCCACAATGAAAGCCCAAAAGACAGCCCCAAAAATGTTCTGGGGGGGGCACACGGGGTGGTCGGCGGAGCCGAGGAGTGAACCAGAACCAGTCTGGGAGAAGTTGGAGAAATTGGAGGAGAGTGAACGGAGAGAGTCAGAGACCGTCAGTGAGTTGATGGAGAAATTGGAGGAGAGAGAAAGGAGATAGTTGTTGTGTTGGTGTATGATGCACGACATTCGCCCTAAGGAGCGTGTTATCAGTTTGATGCCACCTGAGTCAGCTCTCCGTACTCGTCCTGAGGAGCGTGCTATCAGTCTGGTAAAATCTGTGCCGGTTCTACGCACCAGGTCTCCAGTGCACCTCCACAGCCCAGTACGTCCAGTGCCAGCTCCCCGCACTCGCCGTGCGAAGTGTGTCATCGTTCTGGTACAATTTGTGCCGGCTCTACGCACCAGGTCTCCAGTGCCCCTCCACAGCCCAGTACGTCCTGTGCCAGCTCCTCGCACTCACCCTGAAGAGCATGTCACCAGTCCGGTGCAACCTGTGCCGGTCCCACACATCAGGCCTCCAGTGCACCTCCCAGTCCGGTATGTCCTGTGCCTGCTCCCCGCACCCTTCCTGAAGTGCGTGTCACCAGTCCGGTGCCCCCTGCACCGGCTCCATGCACCAGGCCTCCAGTGCACTTCCCCAGTCCAATACGTCTTGTGCCTGCTCCACAAACTCGTCCTGAAGTGCGTGTCACCAGTCCGGTGCCCCCTGCACCGGCTCCACGCACTAGGCCTCCAGTGCGCATTCACAGTCCAGAGCTTCCGGCGATGGTCCCCAGTCCAGAGCTTCCGGCGACGGTCCCCAGTCCAGAGCTTCTGGCGACGGTCCCCAGTCCGGAACCTCCTGCGACGGTCCACGGTCCGGAGCTTCCAGGCAAGGTGTCCAGTCCAGCTCCAGGGCAGGAGCTTTCCTCCGCGCCGGTGTTCAGTCCCGCTCCATGGTGGGAGCCTTCCTCTGCGCCGATGCCCAGTCCAGGCATGGTGTTCAGTCCTGCTCCATGGCCGGTGCCCTCCTTTGCGCTGGTGCCCAGTCCAAGCACGGCGTCCAACCCAGCTTCATGGCCGGAGCCTTCCTCTGCGCCGGTGCCCAGTCCAGGCATGGCATTCAGCCCGGCGCCATGGCCCGATCCGGGGTCTGGGCGGGGGTTACGACCTGCACCAGAGCCGCCACCAACGCAAGATTCCCACCTGGACCCTCCCATTTAGAGTTAGGTTTTGCGGCCGGGGGGGGGGGGGGGGGGTAGTGTCACGCCCTGACCATAGAGTGCCTTTTTATTCTCTATTTCGGTTAGGTCGGGGTGTGACTAGGGTGGGTAATCTAGGTTGTTTATTTTGGGATCTTGTTTTGAGTTAGTGCATGTAGCACCTCTGATGTCACGGTTCATTGTTTGTTTCTTTTTGGAAGTTTCGCTTGAATAAATATGTGGAACTTTAATCACGCTGCGCCTTGGTCCGTCTCTCCACACGATCGTGAAAAGCTCTATAGAGATGAGATGATGACTTGGAATGAAATAATAAAGTCATCAAATAAAACAAATATTTTATTAAAGTAATGTGATTAAATGATGGTTAATTAGTGATAAGCAGCAATGGGCAGTCACTACCATCATGTGGCTTTTATTAATTGTTTTATTCAGTGTTACAGCATTTAACCCGCATAGTGCATTTAATGTCTAATCGAAACTGAAATCGAAAACCGTGTTTTTTTTGTAATAATCAAACCGAAACTGAACAGACCCCAAAAAGCAGTAATAGCTCAGCACACCTAGAGTCAGCTGGGTCACCATGTTGATACTAAATCCAGTAATTACAAAACATCATGGTCCGTTAAGAGGTTGTTTTTGTATCACAACACATTAAAAACAAAATATGCTTAGTTATTCATTAATTTATGGTCTCTCAATATGACATTAATTTGAGCATTAATGAGATGGTACACCAGGTTAGTGTGAGTGGAACAGAAGACTACACAGAAGCAGCCTATATACACTTGACGGTTGAAGTCACCTGGACTCTCAATATGACATTAATTTGAGGATTAATGAGATGGTACACCAGGTCTGGGGTTACATTGCCCCAAACCTTTTTATTTTCTGTCTATTGAAGTTCACTTTATTTGAAAAGACAGTGAGCAAAAATGAACCGGAGAGTCTCAATTGAAAGTACTTTTTAATCCAGAAGTAGGGTAATCTGGGCCTGGGAAATCTAGCCTAACTAATTATTAGACTACTTAAAATGTTACCAAATAAAAATGGGTCACAATATTCATGTAATAAGATGTTGAAAATGTATTTTCAAACCACAACTTGGCATACATTTGAATAAGAATATATAGGGCAACCCCCAAGTATTAGGCAGTATGAACCATTTGTAAATGCAGTGCATAGAAATTATGAAAGATAATAGCTTTTCAGTAAGAGGAGATACTGACCTTTCCTCAAGAAATCTGCTCTTAAACCTGGGTTTGACCTGTGAAACTAGTGATCAAAAATTGGGATGCAGTTTGTAATCCATGTCTACCAGGAGACCATCGGGGTAGGCTGAATGCTCACAGTGAACAGGCTGCGTCTGCCTAAAGGAAATGGGAAAATGCTTGAAAGCAGCACGACGGAGGCGGCATATGACAAAGAGTAGCTACTTTGAAAAAGTGATCTATTCCATTTGCATGGCGGGTATCTCCCTATGCCATCTGGACTGGTCAACATGGGCCTTCAGCTTTCCATCCGCATTTGGCTACCAAATACAGCTTTCACCTTGAGGAGGTTACAGCCTGTCACAACAGGAAATGTTGTCTGGACATGTCATCCCTATACATTTAATTATTTTACATTCAATTGAGGAAAGACAGATGGAGCCGTTAGTGCCCCAATGTGTTTGGTTATTTTGTTGCAAGTATATACCTTCTAGGCATTACAGAACACAGTGCTTGATGAGGCATAACTGTAAGCCTAGCGTGCCACACACATTGAGAAACAGTGACCTCGTAACTACTTCAATACTGGTTAAAATGGACAAAACAACATCATGTTCTTAAAATTAAACTTCTTAGGGCTAGGCCCCATTTTTCTCACTTTCCACCTGAATGAAGTTCCCAAAGTAAACTGCCTGTTGCTCAGGCCCTGAAGCCAAGATATGCATTTAATTGGTATCATTGGAAAGAAAACACGTTTAAGTTTGTAGAAATGTAAAAATAATGTAGGAGAATATAACACAATAGATATGGTAGGAGAAAATCCCCCAAAGAACAAACAGAATTGTATTTTTTTGCGAGAACATCCTCTTAGAATGGCAAGTATAAGGGCATACTGAGAATTAGCTCCCTGGATGCAATTCCTATGGCTTCCACAGAGTCTATGTTCAAGGTTTCAGGCTTGTAACCTCAAAAACGAATAAGAAATATTAGTTTTAGTACAGGGACACAGTCTTGGAAATTCGTGTTTGCGCTCGCCATGAAGACAGTATGCACCTGCTAAAATCAGTTTCCTAGTGAACATATTTCTTTCCGTAAGAAATATTATAGTTTGATTATATTTTAGGGTATCTGAGGAGTAAATAGCAACGTATTTTGACTTGTTAAAACAATGTTTAGGGGTAGATTTTCAGATTCCTTTTTCTGCAAGTTGAACCAGTGGATTACTCAAATCAATGGCGCCAACTAAACTGACTTTTTGGTATATTAAGAAGGATTTTATCTAACAAAACGACACGTCATGTTATAGCTGGGACACTTTGGATGACAAATCAGAGGCCGATTTTCAAAAAGTAAGTGAATATTTAATCGCTATTTGTGAATTTATGAAACCTGTGCTGGTGGAAAAATATTTGGATGTGGGGCGCCGTCCTCAAACAATCGCATGGCATGTTTTCCCTGTAATAGCTACTGTAAATCGGACAGTGCAGTTAGCTTAACAAGAATTTAAGCTTTCAACCGATATAAGACACTTATATGTACCTAACTGTTTAAAATCCATAATTTTTATGATTATTTCTTTGAACTGCGCGCCCTCCAGTTTCACAGGAAGTTGTTCCGCTAGCGGGACGCCTAGGCTTAACTGACTTGCAAAGCTAAATAAAGGTAAATAAAAATAAAATAAATAAATGTTGTATCGTATGACAACATACAATTCTGAGTTGAATAAGTATTTCCTTGAAGGCCAGATTGTTCTCCTGTAACAGTGGGATGAAGGGTTTACAGCAGGTGTTGCCAACAGGCGGCTCGCAGGCAAAAACTGTCCCACAAGTGTTTTTCATATACACTACCGTTCAACAGTTTGGGGTCACATAGAAATATCCTTGTTTTTGAAAGAAAAGCACATTTTTTGTCCATTAAAATAACATCAGATTGATCAGAAATACAGTGTAGACATTGTTAATTTTGTAAATGACTATTGTAGCTGGAAATGGCAGATTTTTTTAAATGGAATATCTACATAGTCTTACAGAGGCCCATTGTCAGCAACCAAATAGTAAATAGTACCCGCAAAACACCAGTCTCAACGCCAACAGTGAAGAGTTGCAAAGAAAAAGCCATATCTCAGACTGGCCAATAAAAAGAAAAGATTAAGATGGGCAAAAGAACACAGACACTGGACAGAGGAACTCTGCCTTGAAGGCCAGCATTCCGAAGTCGCCTCTTCACTGTTGACATTGAGACTGATGTTTTGCGGGTACTATCTAATGAAGCTGCTGGTTGAGGACTTGTTAGGCGTCTGTTTCTCAAACTAGGCACTCTAATGTACTTGTCCTCTTGCTCAGTTCCCACTCTTCTTTCTATTCTGGTTAGAGCAAGTTTGCGCTGTTCTGTGAAGGGAGTAGTACACAACGTTGTACAAGATCTTCAGTTTCTTGGCAATTTCTCGCATGGAATAGCCTTCATTTCTCAGAACAAGAATAGACTTACGAGTTTCAGAAGAAAGGCCTTTCTTTCTGGCCATTCGCACCCTCAAATATTGATTCTCCAGATACTCAACTAGTCTAAAGAAGGTCAGTTTTATTGCTTCTTTAATCAAAACAACAGTTTTCAGCTGTGCTAACATAATTGCAAAAGGGTTTTCTAATGATCAATTAGTCTTTTAAAATGATAAACTTGGATTAGTTAACACAACGTGCCATTGGAACACAGGAGTGATGGTTGCTGATAATGGGCCTCTGTACGCCTATGTAGATATTTCATAAAAAAATCTGCCGTTTCCAGCTACAATAGTCATTTACAACATTAACAATGTCTCCACTGTATTTCTGATCAATTTTATGTTATTTTAATGGACACAACATGTGCTTTTATTTAAAAAACAAGGACATTTCTAAGTGACCCCAAACTTTTGAAAGGTAGTGCATATATGGTTTATATTGTTTTTAGTTTTTGGCCCCCCAAAAAATACACATTTTGGAAATTTGGGAATTTAGAAGATCTGTTCCCAAGTAGTCCCACAAATAAAAAAATATAAATATGTTGTCTCGTTGTAATGAAGGTATGAAATGATTGTTATTTTCAAATATAATCTATTTGTGCTATTTGCAGTGTACAAATGATTATAATTAGGTTCCATCTCCCCACCATCCGCTCTGACAAAAATCGCCCGCGGCTGAATCTAGTTTATTGCCCCTGGTTACAGTCTGTTTGTGTCTAGAGCTGCATTGTGCAAACACATCATCACCACGGAGAAGATGCAAATTGTTAGTGGCAGCAACAAAGTATCAGAAAAGAGGTAGAGCCACATTGTACAATTAAGCAATAAGGCACAAGAGGCAGTGTTGTAACATGAATACAGTCACTAGTAAATGGTGTTTTTCGGCGCGACGCGATAGTGATACAGTGCTCAGTGGCTACTGTATATGCAAACTCAGTTGGGTTGACATCATAATGTCATCATCTGGTAGTAATGACATCATTTTGATGAGTTTTGCTCACTGGGTAGGAACTCAGTTCTGGAACTCAATTCGGTGCAAAAATATTAATACGCCTACAGGAAAAAGAATCCCAGGGAAATATAAGACGATACACACACAACACAACAGTACCAATTGACTGTCATACCTCTACAAGCTTCAATTGATGCAAAGGCAGGTTGGTCATGAAAATCAATTGTGTTCAACTAATTAACTGATCTCACTCATGACATGACTTTTAGTCTTATTTTAGCATTAACTTTTGTTTCCGTCTCAGTTATTACTTTACTGTAATGCCAATCCATCAATGTGGTTATAGTGTCTATGGGTAGACCTTAGGTTGTCCTGACCTCACAGATTTGCTTAACTAAACTGATGGTTATCATAAAGTTATGCTTACAGTAGACTTTAAAGAAACATCACCTAATATGTTGTTCCACTCCCACTTTTAGAAACCAGAACAAAGGCTGAGTCAAAGCCACAATCATGCAAATGTTGTAGGAGTATTGCAAATCAACAGACATTATTTCTGCCATTTTTATTGTTTGTAAGAAATGGAGACCTGCCTCTTTCTAAGAACTACCTGTACTAGGAAGTTAACGCACCATGCAAAGAGCAACTACAGTATTTTGTAACAAGTCCTATTTTTTTTAATAAAAATGTATATAATCCCCAACTCCAGTGGATTACACGCTATCCACGCGTTTTACAATAGTAAAGTTACGTTATATATTAACATGGCAATTACTTGTCCACTAGGGGCAAGGCAAGTGCCTGTTATAGTATTCTCAGGGCTCAGGTGTGGTGGGTGGGGCTGAGGCAGGGCCTGTGTTATGGGCAGGCCTTAGGAGGCCTGGCTCGCCCTACCGTGCCACCTTGCCTGTCCAAATAAAATATTTAAATGTTGATAATTTATTTGATGAGACATGCACTGAGAGAAAGACTCATCAATCTCAGATAAAGCAACCGAGCGAGTGAAACAGCACCCCTCCGTCTCAGTATGTGTAGACAATTTATCTGATGCTGTCTGGTCAAAAAGAGTGTGGCATGCAATACTCTTTTTGGCCAAACAGCATAAGATACATGGGCTACATATATTAAGAAAGAGGGGCGCTGTTTTGCTTGTTGAGATGCTTTCTCCGGTTGGATAATTTCAGCCACTTCCGAATTTAAGGAAAGTTGGCGGGTGCACAGTGCTGGAATTATTTTGGACAAACGTGCAAAGGTAACTTACTTTTTGAAGTGATTTGTTTAACAATCATGATTGGTTGTGTTCATGCCACATTTAGCCCATGCTCAACGTTTGGTTGAGGATGGGCTAAATGGTGGGCTACGGCTTCAAACCTCGCAGGTTCAATCTCAGTCTTAGACACGTTGTTGTTGTTTTTTTCATTAAAATGTGTCTGTTTTAACCCTAACCCAAACCATAACCACTCGGAATTGATACCTAAACTTAACCAGTGAGGTTAGTTTTAGTTTCACGAGTGAACGGCAGCACTGTCATGCAGTTTGACTGCCGGCTGACAGGACGCGTTGACATGTCGTGTGAATTGACATGGGAATTCGTATTTGGCTGTTTAAAAGTTTGAAATGAGGTGCCGTAATTCTATAGAAATTCTGGAGGTCATTTCAAAAAACATATATATTTTTACACATGCATACAAAACATGTAAGTAAGTAAGCCTGGGAAAAGCAAGCCTTGTCCAAGCCAGAATGGCCCATAGTGCAGGAGCCTATCTCCTGTTTCTGTAGCATGAGGCAGCTTTTAACTAATAATTAAACTTACAGAAATATATGCCATTTCTTGAATGTAAACAAAGTACCCTAAGTGCTCTGTGTGAAACGAAACCAAGAAAGACCCATTACTTTGCATGCTCTTTTGTTAACATTGTGCAGTCCTTGAAACAATGATTATATCATCATTGTGTCAACTACCTTATCCCTACAGGCACGTGTACAGTTGGGATGTCAAGATATAATTGTCTATGATTAAGATAATGCAAGATCATGCGAAAACATATTAGATAATGTGCTGAACGACTGCTGTTTGCCCCATTTTATTTAAATAAAAAAGCAAAGCATGCATGCAACATGTCAATTGATAATAGCCAACATGAAGAGACAAACTGAGATACATCATGGATTAAGTGAGGTCATAGAGCTGTATTTAAGTGATACAATTGAGTTTGTCTGCACAAATGTTTTTACTGTGCCGTGTCTTCTCAACACGTGTTATTAATTTGGTACAGAAAAACTCCATTGTAGCACAATGGTTGTGACAAATGCATTGTACATCAGTGTGTGCAGGGCCTATCTTACATTCCTCTCAATGTAAAGCCGTTGTCTTTTGGATGTTTTGCCCTCTTTTTAGTCTCCCTCAGAATTTGCATACACACATAATGACTTAAACCATGATATCAACAACTATTCTTTAGCATCCAAAGTGCAATGTCTTAGACAACAGAACATATTACCTTTTACATGTAAATTAAACTTAATATAAATTGTGACAAAATGAACAGTGAATTATTCAAAGAGAGAATGTAATGTGTTATTTCTGAAACAATCTCCATTCTTCATGTTAGCTGATTAATCCATTTACACAGTAATACTCTTATTTAAACACCCCCACACACAAAAAAACAATAATCAACTTATTCAATATAATACTCAACAATCCCGATAAAAAGTTCAAATACCATATAGTTCAGAATGAATCGCTTTGTGTTAGACATAACCGCTAATGACGTCACTGAGAGTTGGGGTCAGATCTTAGTGGCAGTCACTTCAAGGTCACACTCAAGGTGTTAGCTACTGTAACCTAGTGCGTCAGCTGATGATGTGCGACAACGCCTTTTGATTGTCAGATTATTTCATAATAATCACATTTGTTGCATAGAGTTAAGTGTTGAAAGTCTCTGATGCACCAGTAGTGCTGGATGTTGGAGCTGCTGAAACGTTGAAAACGTCTGGAACAGTAGAAACAATAGGTCAAACAATGGCACTACATACAGTAGTAGAAGGGCAATTTAATGTGAAGTTCTGCCCAATTGCCTAAGAGTATTGCTTTATACTATAGACTTACTTCTCCTCCGTATCCGGAAAAATCCCAAACCACTTGACGATGTTGCAGCACTTGTGGTCTGAAACGAGAATATAATATAAAACTTTCAATACTAGCTTCAAGGTAGTAAACTTCCTGACATGTTCAACACAGTGATAAATACAATAAAATGGTCATATGAGTAAGCATAGACAATAGTGTTGTGGCCAGCAACAAATAATGTAGATTTATAACATATTCAATTATAAACAATTCTACAATATTATGCAGCCACGTCACTACAGTGGTAGGCCTGATCACCAACAACGACGAGACAGCCTACAGGGAGGAGGTCAGAGACCTGGCCGGGTGGTGCCAGAATAACAACCTATCCCTCAACGTAACCAAGACTAAGGAGATGATTGTGGACTACAGGAAAAGGAGGACCGAGCACTCCCCCATTCTCATCGACGGGGCTGTAGTGGAGCAGGTTGAGAGCTTCAGGTTCCTTGGTGTCCACATCAACAACAAACTAGAATGGTCCAAACACACCAAGACAGTCTTGAAGAGGGCACGAAAAAGCCTATTCCCTCATCAGGAAAGTTAAAAGATTTGGCATGGGTCCTGAGATCATCAAAAGGTTCTACAGCTGCAACATCGAGAGTATCCTGCTTGCATCACTGCCTGGTATGGCAATTGCTCGGCCTCTGACCGCAAGGCACTACAGAGGGTAGTGCGTAAGGCCCAGTACATCACTGGGGCTAAGCTGCCTGCCATCCAGGACCTCCAGGACCTCTACACCAGAGGAAGACCCTAAAAATTGTCAAAGACCCCAGCCACCCCAGTCATAGACTGTTCTCTCAACTACCACATGGCAAGCGGTACTGGAGTGCCAAGTCTAGGACAAAAAGGCTTCTCAACAGTTTTTACCACCAAGCCATAAGACTCCTGAACAGGTAATCAAATGGCTACCCGGACTATTTGCATTGTGTGCCCTCCCAACCCCTCTTTTTACGCTGCTGCTACTCTCTCTTTATCATATATGCATAGTCACTTTAACTATACATTCATGTACATACTACCTCAATTGGGCCGACCAACCATTGCTCCCGCACATTGGCTAACCGGGCTATCTGGATCGTGTCCTACACACCACCCGCCAACCCCTCTTTTACGCTACTGCTACTCTCTGTTCATCATATATGCATAGTCACTTTAACCATATCTATATGTACATACTACCTCAATCAGCCTGACTAACCGGTGTCTGCATATAGCCTCGCTACTTTTATAGCCTCGCTACTGTATATAGCCTGTCTTTTTACTGTTGTTTTATTTCTTTACCGACCTATTGTTCACCTAACACCTTTTTTGCACTATTGGTTAGAGCCTGTAAGTAAGCACTTCACTGTAAGGTCTACACCTGTTGTATTCGGCGCACGTGGCAAATAAACTATGATTTGAATTGATGTTGTTTGAAAAAAGCCCTTACCTTTGTGCGGTTGGAGGACACTTGTGACCTTCCTGTCAGAGCTTCCCGGATCTGAAAGCACAGACAAGGAGTTCATCAAATATATGAATTGTCATTACAAAGCACATTACAATACATAATATGAGAGGTATCAGTAAGTGTGTCTGGAACATACCTTTTTGTCCAAAAGTGTTCCAAATACCAAGATGAACAAACCCTTTGAATGATAACATGGTGAAGGATGGAATTACTACACCAAAGTACAGTATATATGTAATTGTAAACATTAATTGAAATCTTAACTTAGTATAACATGCCATGGGGAATTTCATGCAGTTTTTTAATAATCTCTCAAGTCAATTGTATTTCACTGAGGAACAGTTAATTACTAGTGTTATTTAACGGAGCTAAATACCTGTAGTGAATTGAAGATTGCAAACACAATATGGATTGCTAGATTGTTTGGTGTAGTCATGGTTCCTACTCCTAGTCCCCAGGTAGTACCAAAGAAGGGAGTCAGAATGGCCAGACACCTGGCGATGACCACCAAAGCATTTCTCTCATCTGGCTGGGTAACATCCCCCACACCTCTCCTCAGCATTTTGAACAGAACCACAATCAGGATCAAAAGGTTGATGACCACTATGGTCAGGGCAGGGATCACAAAAGCCCAAAGGGCCATTGACTCTGTCCAGTTGAGCCAGCAAACCCCGTCCTTCCCTCTAATGTATTGTTTCCCTGGAGCTGTCACTGCAATAGTTATGACAGCAATGATGAGGGGAGCTCCATAGCCCAAAGAAAAACTGATGGCCAACATTGCTGGTTTAGACATGTGAGAGAAAACCATGACAGTCCAGTAGAGCAGCAAAAGGCCTGAGACCAGCATCCAGAAAAACAGAGCCAGGTAGAAAAAGTGGATGAAAAATGTTGCTGTGGAACACGCAAGTAGATCTTTTTCTTCATTTTCGGAAATTGCTGCACCAATAATAAACCAAATGTCAGCAATCAGAAGGGAAAAGGCGATGTTCACTATAGAGACATGACGCATGTAAGATGTGTTGTTTCCAGTCACAGCATTCCATACCAACATCTCAATGATGAGACACACGACCAAGCAACCCATTGATATGCCAACTCCAATGTAAGTGATCAAATCCAAAGCGACTCGTAACATAGCTGGAATGGAAGGCGACATCAAAATGGAGAAGGAGGTCAGATGATTACAGTGACAGGTGACAGTGTCATTCTTATCAGACTGCAGTTCACATCCTTTACCATCCCATCCTCCAAGGCCGTCAAAGTTCCAGAAAACACACTGAGGATTGGCCAGTGTCTTGTTCAGTACCTCAAAACTGAAAGTCACATTCTTGATTGTGCCATTCACCTTCACTAGAACTACTTTTCCGTTGATAGTGTTGACCCTGTTGTTCAGACTGCTGCTCTTTCTTGCAGGTAAAACATTATACAAGGAGTCAAATGTTATTATGGTGATTGAACTGTAGGAAGCTTCAGATGCCGGTATGTCTATCAGAACAGATGAGTTTAAATTGAATAAGTTGTTGACTGAGTTGTTGACTGTGGTTTTGTTTAAAATAATCCTTGATGTTTCTATGTCAAAAAAGTCATCGGTAAGGAAATTGGAAATTGTTTCAACGGTGCCCAGAAAGGCTGAGCTTTCATTTTTGGTGAGGTTGGTGTTTAGAACATCCCAGGAGGCTTTTGCTGCATTAGAAGTAAGTACACCTGCCGTTTCCAGGAAATTCTAAAGATCAAGATAGAAGTCAGAATTAGTACAGGATTATTGAAATCCTAATAAAAATGATGCTGTATGTGCTCTAATTCAACTATTAAGGGTGTAATAATAAATTAGTATTATAATATCTTTGAATGGAGTGTTTAAAAATGATTTAAAGTGATGCTGTTGATGTCAACATACCTTCATCAATGGTTTGTTTATTGGGGTACTTCGGGACACATTTGCAACATTTTTTAGAATATTTACAATAGTAGAAATAGTTGCAGGTGATGCAACTATTCTATCTCGGAGGTTAAAAGTGCTGTTGCGGAGTCTTTCCAGAAAGACTGGAAGACCAGTCCCCACTAAAGCCTGTGTGGATTTAAAGTGATGAAGGAAAGATAAAATACAAATGAATAGAAGATTGATGCTATACACAGTACTGTAACAAAGAAATACCATCATTACTAAACAATTTTTATATAGAGTATATTTTATATCCAGTGAAAATGTTTTTATGTTAACATATTACCTGAGACAATAAAAACAGGTGTTCAATTTCTTTTAGGACACAGTTATTCTCCAGAACTGAAAAACTTCCATTTTCTTGACAAATAGCAATCTTTTGACCCACTTCATCCAATTTGCATTCAGCTACAACTATCTCATTAACTTGTCCATTGCCAAAGATCGTATTATTCAAGCAGGTAAACCCTAGAGAACAATAGGATTTGTGAAATCATGACTTGAAAACATTACTTCACATATACCTTAAATATATAAATATACAATATTTTATACAATATTTATAATTGTAATGTTATAGATATTGCAACTGTAGATTACATTTCATGAATTATGGGATTACATGAAGGCGAATTTAAGCGAAATTCTTGTGACAATATTTTTGAAGCACACCAGAAAAGCAAGAAAATGAACAATTAATCTACAATTAACTGACATGTACTGCTGCCACAGTTAAAACTGATCTTAATACTTTTTTGAATGTATTTCAGGACAAGTAATAACTAACTTGGTCCACCAAATCCACCAAATACTAACCTAATCAAGCACTTACTTATTTTATATTTTTCTCCAAGTGTTGAGACAATATCCTCTTTTGCTTTTGCAATTTCCACATTATTGACAATTGTTGTCATAACAGTAAAATCTGCAATAACACTTCCCCTCCTATTCATGTGAGAAAAAAATATCAGCAAACATATCCACAATAGAATAGCATGCATGTGTACATTAGCAAAAGAAACCCATGCATACATTGTATAACATCAACCCCAAGTCCTTTTCATTTCGAGGGGAAACTTGTCTCTGGGGCAGTGGCGGATTTAGGTATAGGCAACATGGGCAGCTGCCCAGGGCGGTATCTTGCCGGGGGCGGCACGGGGCGCCCGCACAATCCTTTTTAGAATGGGTGACTTTTGCGCGATCGGTTTTCTATCGCTCATTTGCACGTCACGTCAATGATATCATGAAAGCGGGGTTTCGCCCAGGGAGCCATACAAGGTTGAACCGCCACTGCTCTGGGGCATATACTGGAAATGTATTAGTTATATTGGACATTTTGGACCACAGTTTAAATTGTTAGAATTTCAGCAACGTTCAATTCTTTACATTTCCGCAACAACTATTATATGGCCCATACATCCCTCAAAATCACCTGGAATTGAAATTATACATTAAACTGAACGTTGAGAAAGTTAAGGTGACATTTACTATTTGAATATTGAAATTACTAGCACATGAAATTAAGGCTTGAAATAACATAAAATGTAAAAGATTTTGAATAGAGGTAATAACACCGGGGCAAAACTTACTTTAAGCTATTTAACTTTGCTGATATGAAGCCTTGCATGTTTCTCTTATATATGACTTTGATCTGTGTGAGACAGTGAAATGATTATTGATCAAAGTGATTTAAAATAAAGTATTGAAAAGGACATGAAATGAACATACTGCACAAATTGCAATTTGTCACATATCAAACTAAGTCACATATCATGCGAAATGAACAATGGACATCCACAAATTAATACATACCATACGAAATGTAACCTATTATACTAAATGGAGTGAGACCGATTTACGTTAACTATGTTACATCTACCCCTGAGTCCAGGTTGACACTTTACATTACAGCACATGGACATTGTGATAAGGATGAGGGAATATAGTATACTCACAGTTTGATCAATATCTTTGAACATTGCATTATTTTCATCATTGAAGTTAGAGTCAAAGGTGATATCCATAGTAAATTGTAGGTTCAGTGTGTTTTCTAAAACAAAAACAGAACAAAATATAAAAATGCGGAAGTTAAAATTGTAATTACACATTTGTATAACTGAGGTTGCTTTTGACAGTTTTTGTTGTTGTTGGTACTAGGGCACAGTGGAACAGAAAAACAATTTAATGAAGACATTAGTGTAACTGTTTTTTTGGCGATGTCCAACTTCTTTCAAACATGTACCAAGGAAATAGGTAAAATTAAGGAGGGTGTCGTTGGAGTTGTTGAACTTTCTGTGGACTGTTTTTCTGTTGGCACAGAGGTACAGTGGAACAGAAAAACATTATATTTAACACATTGGTGTTACTGGAATATTGGTGATGCCCAACTTCATTCAACAATGTAACAAGGAAATATTGTAGGACCAATGAAATGAAATGACAGATTTGTATACTTGATGTCATACTGGAGGGAGTTGTTGGAGAGGTTGAACTTGCTGTGGACTGTTTTGTTGTTGGCACTAATGCGTAAAAGTATTTACTTTACTGACATTGCTGTGTATCATTGAATGATTCCATTTTGATTAACAGAGTAGTTATGTACCGTAACTACATGGAATAAGGAACTTACTTGTTACGGTAGGAGTTGGAGTGCTCAAGTTATTTGTTATGGACTTTTAAATATATTTAATTAACCAACAGAGAATCTATTTTTGAAGATGTAAATTACTTTCCATACACTAACCATCATTTGTTCATTGTGTAATACTCTGAGATAGCCTAGTGGTTAGGTAGCCTAGTGGTTAGAGCGTTGGACTAGTAACAGAAAGGTAGCGAGATTGAATCCCCGAGCTGACAAGGTAAAAATCTGTTGTTCTACCCCTGAACAAGGCAGTTAACCCACTGTTCCTAGGCCGTCATTGAAAATAAGAATTTGTTCTTAACTGACTTGCATAGTTAAATAAAGGTTAAAAAAAGATATCCCAAACAAAATCACATCTGAACAGGTCAGTGGATTTTTGACACTGTTACATATATTTGAAATACATAGATTATTGTGTAAAACCAGTACTTGTTTCCTCCTCTGCTGGAAAAGCTGTGGACGTAGAGAAATGTGAGATGATTATGATGATGGCTGGTTCTTTAACCTGTTATGGCTAGGGGGCAGTATTTTCACGGCTGGATAAAAAACGTACCCGATTTAATCTGGTTACTACTCCTGCCCAGTAACTAGAATATGCATATAATTATTGGCTTTGGATAGAAAACACTCCAAAGTTTCTAAAACTGTTTGAATAGTGTCTGTGAGTATAACAGAACTCAAATGGCAGGTCAAAACCTGAGAGATTCCTTAACAGGAAGTGGCCTGTCTGACCATTTATTGTCTTTCTTTGACATCTCATTCAATTACAAAGGATCTCTGCGGTAACGTGACACTTCCCACGGCTCCAATAGGCTCTCAGAGCCCGGGAAAAACCTGAATGTCGTCATTCCAGCCCCAGGCTGAAACACATTATCGCCTTTCTCAAGTGGCCGATCAAGGGACTGTGGGCTTAGGCGCGTGCACTGGCCGCCCCCGTCTTTGTGATTTTTCCTCTTTTTACCGAAAAGGAGATTCCCGGTCGGAATATTATCGCTTTTTTACGAGATAAATTGCATAACAATTGTTTTTAACCAGCAGTTGACATGCTTCGAAGTACGGTAATGGAATATTTAGAATTTTTTTGTCACGAATTGCGCCATGCGCACGACCCTGATTTACCATTTCGGATAGTTTCTGGAACGCACGAACAAAACGCCGCTATTTGGATATAACGATGGATTATTTTGGACCAAACCAACATTTGTTATTGAAGTAGCAGTCCTGGGAGTGCATTCTGACGAAGACAACAAAAGGTAATCAAACTTTTGTAATAGTAAATCTGATTTTGGTGAAGGCTAAACTTGCCGGGTGTCTAAATAGCTAGCCCGTGATGGCTGGGCTATGTACTTAGAATATTGCAAAATGTGCTTTCACCAAAAAGCTATTTTAAAATCGGACATATCGAGTGCATAGAGGAGTTCTGTATCTATAATTCTTAAAATAATTGTTATGCTTTTTGTGAACGTTTATCGTGAGTAATTTAGTAAATTGTTAGTAAATTCCCCGGAAGTTTGCGGGGGGTATGCTAGTTCTGAACGTCACATTCTAATGTAAAAAGCAGTTTTTTGATATAAATATGAACTTGATTGAACAAAACATGCATGTATTGTATAACATAATGTCCTAGGTGTGTCATCTGATGAAGATCATCAAAGGTTAGTGCTGCATTTAGCTGTCTTCTGGGTTTTTGTGACATTATATGCTAGCTTGAAAAATGGGTGTCTGATTATTTCTGGCTGGGTACTCTGCTGACATAATCTAATGTTTTGCTTTCGCTGTAAAGCCTTTTTGAAATCGGACAGTGTGGTTAGATAAAGGAGAGTCTTGTCTTTAAAATGCTGTGAAATAGTCATATGTTTGAAAAATTGAAGTTTTTGTATTTTTGAGGAATTTGTAATTCGCGCCACGCCTATCATTGGATATTGGAGCAGGTGTTCCGCTAGCGGAACGTCTAGATGTAAGAGGTTACCTGTTTCACAGCTTTTTGTCTTACAGCTGTAGGCCTCAAGTAAATATACAACAATGGATAACACCATGGCAAGTTGATCTTACTAAGACTCTAATTAGTACAATAACACTGTTGTTAATTAAATAGTCATTAGTAACTGTGTCATACCTGGTGTTGGAGATGGTGTTGGACAAGCCGTCAGATCTATGTGGTAAATGAGATAGGGGTAAGCTTTGAGTGTAAACATTGATGAATGAATTCATAAACATTGATTAACTTTTTAGTGACAGGGGGCAGTACTCGGAAATTCAGATGAATGACGTGCCCAAATTAAACTGCCTGCTACTCGGGCCCAGAAGGTAGGATATGCATATTATCAGTAGATTTGGATAGAAAACACTCTGACGTTTCTAAAACTGTTTGAATGATGTCTGTGAGTATAACAGAACTCATTTGGCTGGCAAAAACCTGAGAAGAATCCAACCATGAAGTGTGGAAATCTGAGGTTTGTAGTTTTTCAAGTGATTCCCTATCCAGTATACAGTGACTTAGGGTTCATTTTGCACTTCCTAAGGCTTCCACTAGATGTCAACAGTCTTTAGAACGTTGTTTTATGCTTCTACTGTGAATGGGGAGAGAATAAGAGCCATTGGAATCAGGTGACTGAGAAAATGACATGAGCTCAGTGGCGCACGATCCCGTGAGAGTTAGCTGTGTTCCTTTTCTTTTTTGAAGACAAAGGAATCGTCCGGTTGGAATATTATGGAAGATTTATGATAAAAACATCCTAAAGATTGATTCTATACATTGTTTGACATTCTATACATCGTCTGTAATATAACTTTTTTGACTTTTCGTCTGAACTTAACTGCGCGAGCACAGTGCACAGTACTACCAAACGCGCGAACAAAAAGGAGGTATTTGGACATATATATGGACTTTATCGAAACAAATGAACATTTATTGGGGAACTGGGATTCCTGGGAGTGCATTCCGACAAAGATCATCAAAGGTAAGTGAATATTTATAATATTATTTCTGAATTTTGTTGACTCCACAAAATGGCGGGTTTGATTTCGTCTCTGAGCGCTGTACTCAGAATATTGCAAAGTGTGCTTTCGCTGTAAAGTTTTATTGAAATCTGACACAGCGGTTGCATTAAGGAGAAGTGTATCTATAATTCTTTGACTAACAGTTTAATATTTTATCAACGTTTATGATGAGTATTTCTGTAAAATGATGTGCTCATCATGTTTTGGGAGGCAAAACATTTCTGAACATTACACGCCAATGTAAAATGTTTTTTTGGGATTTAAATATGAACTTTATCGAGCAAAACATACATGTATTGTGTAACATGAAGTCCTATGAGTGCCATCTGATGAAGATCATCAAAGGTTAGTGATTAATTTTAGCTGTTTTTCTGTTTTTTGTGACGCCTCTCCTTGCTTGGAAGATGGCTGTGTGGTTTTTCTTGTCTCGGAGCTGTCCTAACATAATCTAATGCTATGCTTTCGCCATAAAGCCTTTTTGAAATCGGACAATGTGGTTGGATTAACGAGAAGTTCATCTTTAAAATGGTGTAAAATAGTTGTATGTTTGAGAAATTTGAATTAGGAGACTTTTGTGGTTTTGAATTTGGCGCCCTGCTATTTCACTAGCTGGCTGTTGAATAGTGTGTCCCGCGGGTGGGACGCTAGCGTCCCACAATTCCCAGAGAGGTTAAACTAGCACAGTGGAGGTGGTAAGGAAACAGTTACTTGTGATTGGCTGACAAAACGGTCCATAAGGAGGAATGGCTTTGATACATCCACAGGAGTCATCAGTAATGTTGTCACAGGACCCATAAGAGAGACACTGGTCACATGACCAACCATACTGATCCTCACATCTGCATGTGCTGTTTGGGTAGCATGCTGTGAATGAAAGGAGAGTGGATTGAACATCATCATCATCTGTGAGACCAACTATTTGAAAATATCTGAATCAGTTCTTGAATATATTTTAAAATGCACAAGGAATTAAAACTCAAATGAGCATCAGCAACAGAAATCTCTTACCAGTAGTGAAGTTCACGTCCGTTACATTTAACACATTGGAGATCAGGACAGGGTAGGTCAGGTCATTCACACTGGCCCTAAGTACATCTATCAATGTAGCTGAAATATTTGGCATGTCCAACTCAATTTCAATGATTCTGCCGTAAATGGTTGATGGCTCTATGGAAAATTACAATTAAATAAATCATGACAAGCATGTCTATTATTTTCAGTAAATGGAATCTATTACTTGAGTAACTTCTTGGAATATCTGCTGTAGTAGTTGCACTTGGACAAGCAGTAAGATTAGTTGGGATTAGGTAAAAGACGTGTCACCAAAAAGAACTATGCAGCTGGGAGACGTTGCAAAAAACAATTACATACAACTACAACAACAGGTACAATGTCAAACACCAAGTGGAAGTGAGAATCAAATAGTTACTTGTGATTGGCCGACAGAACATTACTTCAGAATGATAGTCCTTGAGACATCCACATATTTCGCTAACGATCTCATCACAGGACCCATAGGAGGAACAGTGATCACATGAACAACTATACTGGTCCTCACATCTGCAGCTGAATCCAGTGGAGCCTGAGGAGCATTCTGTGAATGGAGGGGAAGTGGATTGAACATCCTCAACATGGAGATACAACGTTTTCTTCTGATACCAACAACGTCCAGGTTAGTTTTTTAAATACACGATTTACTAACTGTTACGGATACAGGTAGTGTGTATCCTGTATTTGTATTTATTTTCTCTCCTTCTCCCCTCACAGGTGACCATCATCAATTCCCCCCCAATCAGTCATCAATCAGTCCCCAATCAGAAGACACCTGTTCCTTTTCCCTCAACCAATCACAGCCCCTTTCCCTTGGTTTAAAAACCCCAGTCAGTTGCTCTCTCTCTAGCTCATTCTCACTCTGAGATCAATCTTTGTGTTCATTCTTTCAATCGCTCTATCCCTAGTTCTACATCTCTGTATTCCTAGCTCTACATCTCTGTATTGATCTATTTTGTTTTGCAACTACATGTCACTTTGTCCATCCCACCTGTGAGTAATATTTTGTTAAAGTGTTGACTGTTTGTTTGGTGGGAAAAGGGGGTACTACGACAAGTTGTCCATTGGGCATACATTACCCGTAGGAATACTTTGTCTAAGTACCCTAGTTAGAACTGGGTGGACCACCCACTGTATTTTTGGTTAGTTAGCTAACTGTTGTGGAAATAGGCTAGTCTAGCTTAGGGGTGTTTTTGATTATTGTTTCTTTGCTTGGGTCCAGCTCAGCCCCTTTTCTCACACCCCTTTACCGTGTGTTTAAAATAAACCTTTTGAGTTTGACGGTAGATTTCAGTTGTCTGTGGTTTTTGGTTCTCACTGTTCTTTATCACTATTATAATTTGCATGATTTGTTACGGGTCTCGTATCCATCCCCCCTAGACTGCTGGGCCAAAGGGATTCGTAACACTAACACATGAGCCTTGTAGGTCTTGAACCTTTTATAAAATAAAATAAAAAGAAAAAGAACAATGGAAACTCTTACCAGTAGTAATGTTTATGTCTGTTACAAATAACTCATTGGAGATCAGGATGGGGTAGGTTACATTTTTCACATGGGACTTTTGGTAGTCTATGACTTCAAGTGGAATATTATAGATGTCCAACTGAACTACACCAACTTTCTCATAGAGGGTTGCTGTCCCTGTGAAAACAATTCAAGAGATCTTTATGGTGCAATTCTTGTGCACCATAAAAATAAATATTCATACAGTACCAGTCAAAAGTTTGGAACCACCTACTCATTCCAGAGGTTTTCTTTGTTTTTACACTTTTCTGCATTGTACAAAAGTAGTGAAGATATCAAACATATGAAATAACACATGGAATCAAGTAGTAACCAAAACATTTTATATTTGAGATTTTTCAAAGTAGCCACCCTTTGCCTCTGCAAACTCTTGGCATTCTTTCATAAAGCTTCATGAGGTAGTCACCTGGAATGCATTTAAATGAACAGGTGTGCCTTGTTAAGTTAATTTGTGTAATTTCTTTCCTTCTTAATGCATTTGAGCCAATCAGATGTGACAAGGTAGGGTTGGTATACAGAAGACAGCCCTATTTGGTAAAAGACCAAGTCCATATTATGGCAAGAACAGCTCAAATTAACAAAGAGAAACGACAGTCCATCATTCCTTTAAGACATGAAGGTCAGTCAATCTGGAAAATCTGAAGGACTTAAAGTTTCTTCACGTGTAGTCAAAAAAACCATCAAGCGCAATGATGAAACTGGCTCTAATGAGGACAGCCACAGGAAACGAAGACCCAGAGTTACCTCTGCTGCAGAGGATATGTTCATTAGAGTTAAATGCAAGTCAGATTGCAGCCCAAATAAATGCTTCAGAGTTCAACAGACACATCTCAACATCAACTGTTCAGAGGAGGCTGTGTGAATCAGGCATTCATGATCAAATTGATGTAAAGAAACCACTACTAAAGGACACCAATAAGAAGAGACTTGCTTGGGCCAAGAAACACAAGCAATGGTCATTAGACCGGTGGAAATCTGTGCTTTGGTCTGATGACTCAATTTTTGATTTTTGGTTTCAACCATCGTGTCCATGTGAGATGCAGAGTAGGTGAACGGATGATCTCAGCATGTGTATTTCCCACCGTAAAGTATGGAGGAGGCGGTGTCATGGTGTGGGGGTGCTTTGCTGGTAACACTGTCGTGATTGATTAAAAATCAAGGCTCACGTAACCAGCATGGCTTTCACAGCATTTTGCAGCGATACGCCATCCATCTGGTTTGCGCTTAGTGGGACTATCATTTGGTTTTCAATAGGACAATGAACCAACACACCTCCAGGCTGTGTAAGGGCTATTTGACCAAGGAGAGTGGTGGATTGCTACATCAGATGACCTGGCCTCCACAATCACCCGACCTCAACCCAATTGCGTTGGTTTGGGATGAGTTGGACCACAGAGTGAAGGAAAAGCAGCCAACAAGTGCTCCGCATATGTGGGAACTCCTTCAAGACTGTTGGAAAAGCATTCCAGGTAAAGCTGGTTGAGAGAATGCCAAGAGTTTGCAAAGCTGTCGTCAAGACAAAGGTGGCTACGTTGAGGAATCTAAAATATATATTGATTTGTTTTTTGGTTACTACTTGATTCCATATTTGTTATTTCATATGTTTGATGTCTTCACTATTATTCTACAATGCAGAAAATAGTAAACATTAAGAAAAACCCTTGAATGAGTAGGTGTGTCCAAACTTTTGACTGGTACTGTAAATAAAAACATGCACGCAGCAAATATCCTACACACAGGAAAAATCCAATGGCAAAGAGCAGTGAGATAAATAATGTTTTATTCGTTTCAGATTTGTGTGAACATAAAAAATAAGATTTTTTTTGTCATTTTTCTAAGGTGTCTAAAAGCACATTATGGGGGCAGACATGTAGGTTTGAGCTGACTCACCCTCAAGCTTTTCTCTAGAAGGAACTTGTGATCCATCAGTGGGTGATTCCTGGAAAGGATAGATTTAATAAAAAAACCATTGATTTGTATCATTGCGTAAAATGAAGTATGTGTTTTTACACTCAGAAAAGTCCCCCTATATTTTTTTATTTCACCTTTTTTTTTAACCAGGTAGGCCAGTTGCGAACAAGTTCTCATTTACAACTGCGAGCTATGTATTAGCATGGTAGATACACAGGGATGTGCAGTGTTATTACAATATGGATACAGTTACACAACTGTGCTGTTTGTGTAATTATAATGTATTCCTGCTGTAATTGCACCAATGGAACGAACAAACAAATCTGTTTTGAAACATATTATATTAATAGTGATACACCTAAAGATATGTAGCTCAAACAATATTATATTTCTCTGACATTGCTAAATATCACCTTGTGAACAATTTGTGAAGTTTGTGAAGTTTATTTACTGGCCTCTTACCTCTGATGTTACATTTGGAGTTTCCAAGCAATCTTGTTTTTCCAGACTACAGCAAAGTACCAAGAGGACACTAAAGTACCAAACTGTCTTTGGTGAGGCCATAGCTGTATGAATATAGCATAAGATATACAAAACATCATACTATCAATATTACACATTTTAGATTTTTTTCACCCAACGGAATACCATATGGTGTGCAGATTGTGAGGTAGCATTGTTGCAAAAACATTATACAATAAAACACAACTAAATACGCACCAATTATGGTGACAGCTGAGGTATTTATGGGATCTTTTCTTGATTATTTTACATAATATTCATTAACTCATTTTTCAACCACTCCACAAACGTCTTGTTAACAAACTATAGTTTTGGCAAGTCAGTTAGGACATCTTCATTGTGCATGACAAGTCATTTTTCCAACAATTGTTTACAGACAGATTATTTCACTTCCAATTCACTGTATCACAATTCCAGTGGGTCAGAAGTTTACATACACTAAGTTGACCGTGCCTTTAAACAGCTTGGAAAATTCCAGAAAATGATGTCATGGCTTTAGAAGTTTCTGTTAGGCTAATTGACATCATTTGAGTCAATTGGAGGTGTACCTGTGGATGTATTTCAAGGCCTACCTTCAAACTCAGTGCCGCTATGCTTGACATCATGGGAAAATCAAAAGAAATCAGCCAAGACCTCAGAAAAAAATTGTAGACCTCCACAAGTCTGGTTCATCCTTGGGAGAAATTTCCAAACGCCTGAAGGTTCCACGTTCATCTGTACAAACAATAGTACGCAAGTATAAACATGATAAGACCAGGCAGCCGTCATACCGCTCAGGAACGAGACGCTTTCTGTCTCCTAGAGATTAACGTACTTTGGTGCAAATCAATCTGTCACGTTCTGACCATAGAAAGCTGTTATTTTCTATGGTAGAGTAGGTCATGGCGCAACGGGGGTTTTCTAGTTTAATTTTTCTATGTTATGTTCTAGTTTTGTATTTATATGTTGGGTTTTGTTTGGGATGATCTCCAATTAGAGGCAGCTGGTCATCGTTGTCTCTAATTGGAGATCATACTTAAGTAGGTGTTTTTCCCACCTGGGTTTGTGGGAGATTGATTTGGAGTACGTGCACGTAACCTGTTTGGGATAGGGGGCAGTATTTTCACGGCCGGATGAAAAAACGTACCCGATTTAAACTGGTTACTACCCTTTCCAGAAATGAGAATATGCATATTATTAGTAGATTTGGATAGAAAACACTCTAAAGTTTCTCAAACTGTTTGAATGGTGTCTGTGAGTATAACAGAACTCATATGGCAGGCAAAAACCTGAGGTATCCAAGCAGGAAGTGGCCTGTCTGAGAATTTGTAGTTCTTCTTTTGATTCTCTATCAAAACTACAGCATCTGTGGGGTTACGTAGCACTTTCTAAGGCTTCCATTGGCTCTCTAAAGCCTTCAGAAAGCAGATTGAGGCGTCTTCTGTCTCTGGGCAGAGTATAGGAGCTCAGTTTGTCAGTGGTCTGCCTGGTGACTAAGAGATTGGATATGCGCATTCACGTGAGCACGGAGTTTTTTCTTTTCCTCTTTGAATGAATACACTATTGTCCGGTTGGAATATTATCGCTATTTTACGAGAAAAATACCATAAAAATGTATTTTAAACAGCGTTTGACATGCTTCTAAGTACGGTAATGGATTTTTTTTTTTAAATGGTCTCGATATGCGCTCGCGTGTTACCCTTTGGATAGTGACCTGAACGCTTGAACAAAACGGAGGTATTTAGACATAACTATGGATTATTTGGAACAAAAACAACATTTGTTGTGGAAGTAGCCATCCTGGGAGTGCATTCTGACGAAGGTCAGCAAAGGTAATACAATTTTTCTAATAGTAATTCTGAGTTTAGTGTGCCGAACTTGGTGGGTGTCAAAATAGCTAGCCCTGATGGCTGAGCTATGTACTCAGAATATTGCTAAATGTGCTTTCGCCGAAAAGCTATCTTAAAATCTGACATAGCGATTGCATAAAGGAGTTCTGTATCTATAATTCTTAAAATAATTGTTATGTATTTTGTCAACATTTATGATGAGTAATTTAGTAAATTGATGTGCACATTCACCGGAAGTTTTCGGTGGGAATACATTTTCTGAACATCATACGCCAATGTAAAAAGCTGTTTTTTTATATGAACTTGATTGAACATGCATGTATTGTATAACATAATGTCCTAGGAGTGTCATCTGATGAAGATCATCAAAGGTTAGTGCTTCATTTAGCTGTGTTTTGGGTTTTTGTGACATATATGCTTGCTTGGAAAATGGCTGCGTGACTATGTACTCTCCTAACATAATCTAATGTTTTGCTTTCGCTGTAAAGCCTTTTTGAAATCGGACAATGTTGTTAGATTAACGAGAGTCTTTAAAATGGTGTAAAACAGTCGTATGTTTGAAAAATTGAAATTATTGCATTTTTGAGGTTTTTGTATTTCGCGCCACGCTCTTCCATTGGATATTGGCGAGGCGTTCCGCTAGCTCAACATTAACTCTAAGTCACAGTTTGTTGTTTTTGTTCAGTCAGTTTATTTTGTACGCATTTCATAGTTTCACAGTGAAAATAAAATGTGGAACGACACACATGCTGCACTTTGGTCTGGTCCTTCCTACGACAACCGTGACACAATCCCAGAACAACAGCAAAGACCTTGTAAAAATGCTGGAGGAAACCGGTACAAAAGTATCTATATCCACAGTAAAACAACTCCTATATCGACATAACCTGAAAGGCCGCCCAGCAAAGAAGAAGCCACTGCTCCAAAACCGCCATAAAAAAGCCAGACTACGTTGTGCAACTGCACATGGGGACAAAGATCGTCGTTTTGGAGAAATGTCCTCTGGTCTGATGAAACAAAAATAGAACTGTTGGCCATAATGACCATCGTTATGTTTGGAGGAAAAAGGGGGAGGCTTGCAAGCCGAAGAACACCATCACAACCGTGAATCACGGGCGTAGCAGCATCATGTTGTGGGGGTGCTTTGATGCAGGAGGGACTGCTGCACTTCACAAAATAGATGGCATCATGAGGTAGGAAAATTATGTGGATATATTGAAGCAACATCTCAAGACATCAGGCAGGAAGTTAAAGCTTCCTGACTGCAAATGGGTCTTCCAAATGGACAGTGACCCCAAAGCATACTTCCAAAGTTGTGGCAAAATGGCTTAAGGACAACAAAGTCAAGGTATTGGAATGGCCATCACAAAGCCCTGACCTCAATCCTATAGAAAATTTGTGGGCAGAACTGAAAAAATGTGTTCGAGCAAGAAGGCCTACAAACCTGACTCAATTACACCTGCTCTGTCAGGAGAAATGGGCCAGAATTCACCCAACTTATTGTGGTAAGCTTGTGGAAGGCTACCCAAAATGTTTGACCCAAGTTAAAAAATGTAAAGGCAATGCTACCAAATACTAATTAAGTGTATGCAAACTTCTGACCCACTGGGAATGTGATGAAAGAAATTAAAGCTGAAACAAATCATTCTCTCTACTATTATTCTGACATTTCACATTCTTAAAATAAAGTGGATATCCTAACTGACCTAAAACAGGGAAAATTTACCTGGATTAAACGTCAGGAATTGTGAAAAACTGAGTTTAAATGTATTTGGTTAAGGTGTATGTAAACTTCTGACTTGAACTGTATGTACATAAGAGATGAGAAAGATTACTTATTTTAATAATTGTGACAGTGTCACAAGCATCATATGTTATCTAAGAATCCTTCATTTACTCTTCTGTATTGACATTGTTAAACCTTGAACAAATATTACATTTCTATTTATACCTGAACCCTGTGAAAGGTTATACTTAAAAATGAACTCATTTAAATTATTTACATATTTCAATATAAAATGTGAAAAGTACAATTATTACCTTACCTCTCTATATTGACTACTCAAGGAAGGGCAAAAATGTTTCTGTGTCTCGCCAATTTGCCACTGTACTCTGATTCAGAAGGGTTGGGTTATATGCGGAAAAGACATTTCAGTTGAATGCATTCAGTTGTACAACTGACTAGATATTTCCCTTTTCCTTTCCACATTTCACATCAAAACATTTGATTAAATATAATAAAGGCACTCACCTCCTTGTCCTTGAACTGTGAGAGTATAGTTGAGTCAGAATCTTGATTAGAATCCAAAAATGTGGTCATATTATTCCAGTGCTAGCCTCTCTACACTGGAATCCTGTTAAGGCTAGGGCTGATTTCAAGGTTTACCTGCTAAACAATGCATTACATGGACTTGCTCCTAACTCTCTCTCTCTGATTTGGTCCTGCAGTACATACCTACACATACATTATGGTCACAAGACGCAGGACTTATTCTTCCAAGAATTTCAAAGCAAACAGCTGGAGGAAGGGCTTTCTCCTATAGAGCAACATTTTTGTTGAATGGTCTGCCAATCCATGTGAGAGATGCAGACTCGGTCTCAACCTTTAAGCCTTTACTGAAGACTGAACTCTTTAGTAGGTCCAATGATTGAGTGTAGTCTGGCCCTTAGGTGCAAAGGTGAAAGACAAGGCACTGGAGTGACGAACAACCCTTGCTGTCTCTGCCTGGCCGACTCCCCTCTCTTCACTGGGATTCTATGCCTCTGATCCTATTTTGGAAGCTGAGTCACTGGGTTTCTAGTTGTCTCCCATGTCGTCCCTGGGAGGGGTGCATCACGTTGTGCCAAGATTTTTCGCTATACACAACTTGAGTGGGTTGAGTCACTGAAGTGATCTTCCTGTCTACCCTGTCTCAGTCTCCAGTATCTCTGTTGCAATAGTCTATGTGCCACGGGGCTAGGATCAGTCTATACTATTGGATGTGCTGCTATGGAACCCTGACCTGTTCACCGGACGTGCTAACTTGCTGTTTTGACCTTTTATCTCCCTCTCCCTCTCCACCACAACTGTCTTGACCTCTGAATGCTTGGCTATGAAAAGACAAATTACATTTACTTCTGAGGTGCTAACCTGTTGCACCCTCTATAATCACTGTGATTGTTATTTGACCCTGCTCGTCATCTATGAACGTTTGAACATCTTGAAGAAAGATCTGGCCATGTACTCTCCACAGCCAGAAGAGGACTGGCCAATGCTCAGAGCCTGGTTTCTCTCTTGGTTTCTTCCTAGGTTTCTGCCTTTCTAGGGAGTTTTTCCTAGGCATTGTGCATCTACATCTGCATTGCTTACTCTTTTGGGATTTTATGCTGAGTTTCTGTATAAGCACTTTATGACATCTTCTGAAGTAAAAAGGCCTTTATAAAAATACATTTGATTCATTTATTGATTATGAAGTGTGCTTTTGAGATGGCTATCAAGGTGACATTTCCAGTAGGGGGCCAGGGTTGGGGAGTAACTGATTACATGTAATCCGTTACATGTAATGGATTACAAAAAAACGGTAACTGTAATCCGTTACGTTACCAGCAAAACTATTGTAATCAGACTACAGATACTTTTGAAAAACTAGATAATTACTTCAAGGATTACTTTTAAATTCAGAAAGGATGTTTGCAAAAAAAATCTTAGACACTTCTCTGTTTTCTCAATGACATTCAAATCAGCATTTAAAAAAGGTGCAAGTTTAAGTTTGTTCCACCTGAGCGAGTCTGACCACAAGTCAGAGACCATTATGATGACACACTAAATGTGTTTGATCGATCTCAGGAAAAGCGCATGAATAGGCTTTTGTAGGCTAAATCCCAAGTTATGTCTTCCAATGGTGCGACGTCTGTCGGCATCCAAAGACTATCCAACTTGCTTGGAGGTAAGGATGACAGAAGTGGTGCAGTCTATGGCGATACGGATATCACTTATTATTGATATAGCACAGTGGTCTAAGGCACTGCATCTCAGAGCTTAAGGCATCACTACAGACCCTGGTTTGATTCCAGGCTGTATCACAACTGGCTGTGATTGGGAGTCCCATAGGGCAGTGCACAATTGGCCCAGCGTCATCTGTGTTAGGGCTTGGCCGGGGGTAGGCCATCATTGTAAATAAGAATTTGTTCTTAACTGACTTAATATCAAATCAAAATGTATTGGTCACATACACGTGTTTAGTAGATGTTATTGTGGGTGTAGTGAAATGCTTCTGCTTCTAGTTCCGACAGTGCAGCAATATCTAACAAGTAATAACCATCAATTTCACAACAAATATATAATACACACAAGTCTAACTAAATGAATGGAATTAAGAATATATCAATATATGGATGAGCAATGTCGGAGTGGCATTGACAAAAATTCAGTAGAATAGAATGCAGTATATACATATGAGATGAGTAAACATTATTAAAACCTCTTTGGGCTAGGGGACGGTATTCAGAAGTTCGGATGACTGATGTGCCCAAAGTAAACTGCCTGTTACTCAGGCCCAGAAACTAGGATATGCATTTAACATGTTTAGGATAGGGGGCAGTATTTTCATGGCGGATAAAAAAGGTACCCGATTTAATCTGGTTATTACTCCTGCCCAGAAACTAGAATATGCATATAATTGTTTGATTTGGATAGAAAACACCCTAAAGTTTCTAAAACTGTTTGAATGGTGTCTGTGAGTATAACAGAACTCATATGGCAGGCCAAAACCTGAGAAGATTCCATACAGGAAGTGCCCTCTCTGACCATTTCTTGGCCTTCTATAGCCTCTTTATGGAAAATAGAGGATCTCTGCTGTAACGTGACATTTTCTTAGGCTCCCATAGGCTCTCAGAAGGCGCCAGAACGGGGAATGATGACTCTACAGTCCCTGGCCAAAAAACAGTAGCGCATTTGGAAAGTGGTCGATCTGAGAACAATGACAAGGGTGCGCGCGTGCAGGTGAAGACACCATTTTGTTCTTTCAGTCTTTGAACAAAAACAATGTCTCCCGGTCGGAATATTATCGCTATTTTACGAGAAAAATCACATAAAATTTGATTTTAAACAGCGTTTGACATGCTTTGAAGTACGGTAATGGAATATTTTGATTTTTTTTGTCAGGATACGCGCCGGCGCGTCACCCTTCGGATAGTGTCTTGAACGCAAGAACAAAACGCCGCTATTTGGATATAACTATGGATTATCTGGAACCAAAACAACATTGGGTGTTGAAAGGGAAGTCCTGGGAGTGCATTCTGACGAAGAACAGCAAAGGTAATCCAATTTTTCTTATATTAAATCTGAGTTTGGTGAGTGCCAAACTTGGTGGCTGTCAAAATAGCTAGCCTGTGATGGCCGGGCTATCTACTCAGAATATTGCAAAATGTGCTTTCACCGAAAAGCTATTTTAAAATCGGACACCGCGATTGCATAAAGGAGTTCTGTATCTATAATTCTTAAAATAATTATGTTTTTTGTGAACGTTTATCGTGAGTAATTTAGTAAATTCACCGGAAGTCTTCGGTGGGTATGCTAGTTCTGAACGTCACATGCTAATGTAAAAAGCTGGTTTTTGATATAAATATTAACTTGATTGAACAAAACATGCATGTATTGTATAACATAATGTCCTAGGAGTGTCATCTGATGAAGATCATCAAAGGTTAGTGCTGCATTTAGCTGTGGTTTGGGTTTATGTGACATTATATGCTAGCTTGAAAAATGGGTGTCTGATTATTTCTGGCTGGGTACTCTGCTGACATAATCTAATGTTTTGCTTTCATTGTAAAGCCTTTTTGAAATCAGACAGTGTGGTTAGATAAAGGAGAGTATTGTCTTTTAAAATGGTGTAATATAGTCATATGTTTGAAAAATTGAAGTTTTCGGATTTTTGAGGAGTTTGTAATTCACGCCACATCATTGGATATTGGCGAGGCGTTCCGCTAGCGGAACATCTAGATGTAAGAGGTTAATTGGTAGCATTGGATAGAATTTTTTTTTAAAGGGGTTTTAAAGTAACACTATTATTTAAAAAATGATATTAAATGGCCAACGACATATTTTTTTGTGTGTTTTTCCCCTGATACACATAATAATAAGAATTCATTTTAATTTAGCAGATGCCTGTTTAGGACACTCAAGAATGTTACATTAAAGTAGGCCTACATAAAATTAAGTGCGATACATAAAGTCATAAAATCAAGTGCATCAATCAAAAGTGCAATATAAAATTGAAACAATATAAAATCAAAGGTCCAGACAAAACAGGACAGATACATTGAGGAGGGAGGGGTTGGGATGAGGTTACAAATCCGGTTTAGGGAAAAGGGTTTGGTTAAGGCGGTAGGGTTGGTTTAGGGTAAGGGTTTGGTTTAACTTCTTACATCTAGACGTTCCGCTAGCGGAACACCGCTCCAATATCCAATGATAGGGCGTGGCGCGAAATACAAACTCCTCAAAAATCCCCAAACTTCAATTTTTCAAACATATGACTATTTTACACCATTTTAAAAGACAAGACTCTCCTTTATCTAACCACACTGTCCGATTTCAAAAAGGCTTTACAACGAAAGCAAAACATTAGATTATGTCAGCAGAGTACCCAGCCAGAAATAATCAGACACACATTTTTCAAGCTAGCATATAATGTCACCAAAACCACAGCTAAATGCAGCACTAACCTTTGATGATCTTCATCTGATGATCTTCATCAGATGACACTCCTAGGACATTATGCTATACAATACATGCATGTTTTGCTCAATCAAGTTCATATTTATATCAAAAAACATATTTTTACATTAGCATGTGATGTTCAGAACTAGCATTCCCACCGAACACTTCCGGTGAATTTACTAAATTACTCAGGATAAACGTTCACAAAAAACATAACAATTATTTTAAGAATTATAGATACAGAACTCCTTTATGCAATCGCGGTGTCCGATTTTAAAATAGCTTTTCGGTGAAAGCACATTTTGCAATATTCTGAGTAGATAGCCCGGCCATCACAGGCTAGCTATTTTGACACCCACCAAGTTTGGTACTCACCAAACTCAGATTTACTATAAGAAAAATTGGATTACCTTTGCTGTTCTTCATCAGAATGCACTCCCAGGACTTCTACTTCAACAACAAATGTTGGTTTGGTTCCAAATAATCCATAGTTATATCCAAATAGCGGCGTTTTGTTAGTGCGTTTAAGACACTATCCGAAGGGTAACGAAGGGTGACGCGCCCGCGCGTATCGTGACAAAAGTTTTTGAAATATTCCATTACCGTACTTCGAAGCATGTCAAACGCTGTTTAAAATCAATTTTTATGCGATTTTTCTCGTAAAATAGCGATAATATTCCGACCGGGAGTTGTTGTTTTCGTTCAAAGATGTATGTAAAATGGACTCTTCACGTGCATGCGCGCACCCGTCTCATTGTTCTCAGATCGACCACTATCCAAATGCGCTACTGTTTTTCAGCCATGGACTGCAAAGTCATCATTCAACGTTCTGGCGCCTTCTGAGAGCCTATGGGAGCCTTAGAAAGTGTCACGTTACAGCAGAGATGTTTTCAATAAAGAGGCTAAAGAAGGCCAAGAAATGGTCAGAGAGGGCACTTCCTGTATGGAATCTTCTCAGGTTTTGGCCTGCCATATGAGTTCTGTTATACTCACAGACACCATTCAAACAGTTTTAGAAACTTTAGGGTGTTTTCTATCCAAATCAAACAATGATATGCATATTCTAGTTTCTGGGCAGGAGTAATAAACACATTAAATCGGGTACGTTTTTTATCCGGCCGTGAAAATACTGCCCCCTATCCATAACAGGTTAAGGCGGGAGGGTTGGTTTAGGGTAAGGGTTTGGTTTAAGGTGGTAGGGTTGGTTTAGGGTAAGGGTTTGGTTTGGTTTAAGGTGGTAGGGTTGGTTTAGGGTAAGGGTTTGGTTTAAGGTGGTAGGGTTGGTTTAGGGTAAGGGTTTGGTTTAAGGTGGTAAGGTTGGGAATAGGAGCTAACTGGGGTCACTGGCTTACCTCGCGCGCGCTCACGAAGGATTAGCCATTTTTCTTTCTCTTCTGTAATGAATCTGCTATTGTCCGGTTGGAATATTATCTCAATTCTACGATTATAACACCCTAAAGATTGATTGTGAACATGGTTTGACATGTTTCTACAAACGCTGAGGGAACTTTATAAATTTTCGTCGACGGTGGATAGATACCTTTTGGAATGGGGATCTGGACGCGCCATCAAAACGGATTTATTTCGACATAAATGATGGACTTTATCGAACAAATGAACATTTCTTGTGGAAGTGGGAGACCTTCCGAGTGCATTCAGCCGAAGATCAGCAAAGGTAAGATAATATTTTTAACATATTTCAGCGTTTTGTGGATGCCGTGGCTGGACGGCTAACTGAATACCATGGTGCTCAGTACTCAGAATATTGAACAATGTGCTTTCTAGGTAAAGTTATTTTGAAATCTGACATAGTTGGTGCAGAAAAGAGTACTGTATCTATAATTCTTAAAATAATTATGTATTTTGTCAACGTTTATGATGAGTATTATTGTAAATTCACCGGACATTTTGGGGTGAATACATTTTCTGAACGTCACGCGTCAATGTAAAATGTTTTTTTTTATATAAATATGAACTTGATGGAACAAAAAATGCATGTATTGTCTAACATAATGTCCTAGGAGTGTCATCTGATGAAGATCGTCAAAGGTTAGTGCATAATTTTAGCTGGGTTTTGTGCTTTTGGATGGCTAGCCTTGCTTTGAAAATGGCTGTCCTTGCTAAGCAAATGGCTGTGTTGTTTTTTTGCTGTGGTTGTATCCTAACATAATCTAATGCTTTGCTTTCGCTGTAAAGCCTTTTTGAAATCGGACAATGTGGTTAGATTAACGAGAGTTATCTTTAAAATGGTGTAAAATAGTTGATTGTTTGAGAAAATTGAATTGTGGTATTTTAGTTGGTTTTGTATTTCGCGCCATGCGATGCCATAGGCTGTTGGCTAGGGGTTCCACTGGCGGAACGGTAATCCGCTAGCGGAACTCCTAGATGTAAGAAGTTAACCAAGACCTGGAACACAACTTTTTTTGTGTTGATGAGGCCAAATGGCATGGCCAGGTATTCGTAGTAACCATTGACCGTGTTGAAGGCAGTCTTCCACTCGTCCTCTTCCCGTATCCACACCAGGTGGTAGGCGTTCCGCAGGTCCAACTTGGAGAAAACGGTGGACTCCTGGAGAATCTCGAAGGCCGAAACGATGAGTGGTAATGGGTAGCGGTTCTTCACCGTGATGTTATTGAGGCTCCGGCAGTCGATGCATGGGTGCAGGATTTTGTCGTTCTTCTCCAAAAACAAGAATGCTGCACTGGCGGGGGAGGAAGAAGCACGGATACATCCTGTATCTAGGGAGTCATCGATGTAGGTCTCCATAGCCTTGGTCTCCGGACCCGACAGAGAGTAAAGTTCGCCCCGGGGTGGTGTGGTGCCTGGGAGAAGGTCGAACAGCGATTCCGGGTTCTAGGTACTCTCAGTTGCCAACGTGCGGAAATCCACCGCATTGTCTGCCACACTGCGGGAGTCTTGCCGAAGCTGGAGTAACTTCCAGGCAGCCTCTCTCCCGGACAATGGAGAATCAAAAACCTTCTTCACCTCCACCACAAACTCCTCCAGACTGAAGCATACGGCCGACTGTTGTTCCCACACGGCCGTAGCCCAGGCGAGAGCCCTCCCGGACATCAGCGTGACCTCCCACTATCTTCGACCGGTCCGAGGGGAAGGAGGAGGGCTGCAGCTCGATGATAAGAGAACACTGCACGAGAAACGCCCGACAGGTTCCCGACTGTCCAGCAAAGCGTTCCGTGGGAGGGAAGCGTGGTTCTTTCGGGAAACCGGGGTGGACAGGGAGGCCGCGCTGCTAACAGCCAGGTTTACTGAGGGGCAGGGAGGTTACAATTGTGGTAGGCTGCCTGACAGGCAACCCACAGAATTTCTCCAGCAATGTATTTTTTCCCTCATAAATCTACACACAATAACCCAAAATGACAAATCAAAAACCTGTTTTTTTAGAAATGTATAAAGAATTCAGAACATAAATACCTTTTATATAAATATTCAGACCCTTTGCTATCAGACTTGAAATTGAGTTCAGGTGCATCCTGTTTCCATGATCATCCTTGAGATGTTTCGACAACTTGATTGTAGTCCACCTGTGGTAAATTCAATTGATTGGACATGATTTAGAAAGGCACACACCTGTCTATATAAGTTCCCACAGTTGACAGTTCATATCAGAGCAAAAACCAACCCATGAGGTCGAAGGAATTGTCCGTAGAGCCCCGAGACAAGATTGTGTCAAGGCAAAGATCTGGGGAAGGGTACCAAAAAATGTCTGCAGCATTGAATGTCCCCAAGAACACAGTGGCCTCCGTCATTCTTAAATGGAAGACGTTTGGAACCATCAAGACTCTTTCTAGAGTCTGAGCAACTGGGGGAGAAGGGGGAGAAGGGCCTTGGTCAGGGAAGTGACCAATAACCTGATGGTCACTCTGACAGAGCTCCGGAGTTCCTCTGTGGAGATGGGAGAACCTTCCAGAAGGACAACCATCTCTGCAGCACTCCACCAATCAGGCCTTTATGGTAGAATGGCCAGACAAAAGCCACTCTTCAGTAAAAAGCACATGATCCCCCATTTGGAGTTTGCCAAAAGGCCCCTAAAGGACTCTCAGATCTGAATGCCAAACGTCACGTCTGGAGGAAACCTGGCACCACGCTACGGTGAACATGTTGGTTGCAGCATCATGCTGTGGTGATGTTTTTCAGAGGCAGGGACTGGCAGACTAGTCAGGATCGAGGGAAAGATGGACGGAGCAAAGTGCAGAGAGATCTTTGATGAAAACCTGGTCCAGTGCACTAAGGACCTTTCTGAATGTCCTTGAGTGGCCCAGAGAGAGCCTGATCGAAAATCTCTGAAGAGACCTGAAAATAGCTGGGCAGCAATGCTCCCCCTCCAAGCTGACAGAACTTGAAAGGATCTGCAAAGAAGAATGGGAGAAACTCCGCAAATACAGGTGTGCCAAGGTTGTAGTGTCATACTCAAGGCTGTAATCGCTGCCTAAGGTGCTTCAACAAAGTACTGAGTGAAGGGTCTGAATACTTATAAAAATGTGATATTTCAGTAAAAAAAATTATAAATGTGCAAAAATGTCAAAAAACCTGTTTTTTTGCTTGTCATTACGGGATATACTCCAAACACTCGAACAGCCCATCATCCCCGTCGTTCGCTGGAGAAGGAAACTGAGATTTCACGGAAAGAGATCAGGGTGCCTTGTCAGGATCAGGCGATGAGTGTTTAATCTGCCTTTGCCCTCCGTACTGCTACCTAACGTTCAATCGCTGGAAAATAAATGGGACATACTGAAAGCACGTATATCCTACCAACGGGACAAATTAAAACTGTAACGTCTTTTGTTTTACCGAGTCGTGGCTGAACGGCGACATTAATGAAATACAGCTGGCGAGTTATACTCTCTATCGGCAGGATAGAAAAGCAGCCCCTGGTAAGACAAGGGGTGGGGGCCTATGCATATTTGTAAACAACAGCTGGTGCACGATATCTAAGGAAGTTTCAAGGTTTTGCTCTCCTGAGGTAGAGTATCGCATGATAAGCTACAGACCGCACTAGAGTTTTCATCTGTATTTTTCGTAGCTGTCTACATTCCACCACAGACAGATGCTGGTACTAAAACCACACTCAATGAGCTGTATACCGCCATAAGCAAACAGGAAAATGCTCATCCAGAGACGGCGCTCCTAGTGGATTCTTCCGATGGCATTGACGAGTACACCACATCAGTCACTGGCTTCATTAATAAGTGCATTGATGATGTTGTCCCCACAGTGACCGTATGTACATACCCCAACCAGAAGCCATGGATTACAGGCAACATTCGCACTGAGCTAAAGGGTAGAGCTGCCGCTTTCAAGGAGCGGGACTCTAACCCGGAAGTTTATAAGAAATCCCGCTATGCCCTCCGACAAACCATCAAACATAAAAAACATCAATACAGGACTAAGATTCAATCGTACTACAACGGCTCCGACGCTCGTCGGTTGTTGCAGGGTTTTCAAACTATTACAGATGACAAAGGGAATCACAGCCAAGAGCTGCCCAGTGACAGGAGCCTAACAGATGAGCTAAATAACTTTTATGCTTGCTTTGAGGCAAGTAACACTGAAACATGCATGATAGCATCAGCTGTTCAGGACAACTGTGGGATCGTGCTCTCCGCAGCCAATGTGAGTAAGACCTTTATTAAACAGGTCAACATTCACAAGGCCCCAGGGCCAGATGGATTACCAGGACGTGTACTCCGAGCATGCGCTGACCAACTGGCAAGTGACTTCACTGACATTTTCAACCTCTCCCTGTCTGCGTCTGTAATACCAACGTGTTTCAACATGTTGCCCAAGAACACAAAGGTAACCTGACTAAATCACTACCGACCCGTAGCGCTCACGTCTGTAGCCATGAAATGCTTCGAAAGGATGGCCATGGCTCACAGCAACATCATTATTCCAGAAACCCTAGACCCACAAATCTCCTCTGTTCCTCTGGTGATGTAGAGGTTAATCCAGGTCCTGCCGTGCCTAGCTCCACTCCCACTTCCCAGGTGTTCTCATTTGTTGACTTCTGTAACCGTAAAAGCCTTGGTTTCATGCATGTCAACATTAGAAGCCTACTCCCCAAGTTTGTTTTACTCACTGCTTTAGCACACTCTGCCAACCCGGATGTCTGAATCCTGGCTTAGGAAAACCACCAAAAACCCTGAAATCTCCATCCCTAACTATAACATTTTCCGCCAAGATAGAACTGCCAAAGGGGGCGGTGTTGCAATCTACTGCAAAGATAGCCTGCAGAGTTCTGTATTACTATCCAAGTCTGTACCAAACCCATTCGAGCTTCTACTTCTAAAAATTCACCTTTCCAGAATCAAGTCTCTCACCATTGCCGCTTGCTATAGACCACCCTCTGCCCCCAGCTGTGCCCTGGACACCATATGTGAATTGATTGCCCCCCATCTATCTTCTCGTGCTGCTAGGTGACCTAAACTGGGACATGCGTAACACCCTGGCCATCCTACAATCTAGGCTTGATGCCCTCAATCTCACACAAATTATCTATGAACCTACCAGGTAGAACCCCAAATCCGTAAACACAGGCACCCTCATAGATATCATCCTAACTAACTCGCCCTCCAAATACACCTCTGCTGTTTTCAACCAAGATCTCAGCGATCACTGCCTCATTGCCTGCGTCCGTAATGGGTCTGCGGTCAAACGACCACTCCTCATCACTGTCAAACGCTCCCTAAAACACTTCAGCGAACAGGCCTTTCTAATCGACGTGGCCGGGGTATCCTGGAATGACATTGACCTCATCCCGTCAGTAGAGGATGCCTGGTTATTCTTTAAAAGTCCCTTCCTCACCATCTTAAATAAGCATGCTCCATTCAAAAAATGTAGAACCAGGAATAGATATAGCCCTTGGTTAACTCCAGACCTGTCTGCCCTTGACCAGCACATAAACATCCTGTGGTGTTCTGCATTAGCATCAAATAGCCCCCGTCATATGCAACTTTTCAGGGAAGTTAGAAACCAATATACACAGGCAGTTAGGAAAGCTAAGGCTAGCTTTTTCAAACAGAAATGTGCATCCTGTAGTACAAAGTTCTGGGACACTGTAAAGTCCATGGAGAATAAGAGCACCTCCTCCCAGCTGCCCACTGCACTGAGGCTAGGAAACTCTGTCACTACTGATAAATCCACAATAATTGAGAATTTCAATAAGCATTTCTCTACGGCTGGCAATGCTTTCCACCTGGCTATCCCTACCCCGGTCAACAGCCCTGCACTACCCACATCAACTCGCCCAAACCTCCCCCACTTCTCCTTCACCTAAATCCAGATAGATGATGTTCTGAAAGAGCTGCAAAATCTGGACCCCTACAAATCAGCCGAGCTAGACAATCTGGACCCTCTCTTTATAAATTGTTGCAACACCTATTACTAGCCTGTTCAACCTCTCTTTCGTATCGTCTGAGATTCCCATAGATTGGAAAGCTGCCGCGGTCATCCCCCTCTTCAAAGGGGGAGACACTCTAGACCCAAAGTGCTACAGACCTATATCTATTCTACCCTGCCTTTCTAAGGTCTTTGAAAGCCAAGTTAACCTCTCTAGGGCAGGCGGGACAAATTCGTCCCACCTACGCAACAGCCAGTCTAATCCAGTGGCGTGATTTTCAAATACCTTAGAAATGCTATTACTTCAATTTCTCAAACATATGACTATTTTACAGCTATTTAAAGACAAGACTCTCGTTAATCTAACCACACTGTCCGATTTCAAAAAGGCTTTACAACAAAAGCAAAACATTAGATTATGTCAGCAGAGTACCCAGCCAGAAATAATCAGACACCCATTTTTCAAGCTAGCATATAATGTCACAAAACCCCAAACCACAGCTAAATGCAGCACTCACCTTTGATGATCTTCATCAGATGACACACCTAGGACATTATGTTATACAATACATGCATGTTTTGTTCAATCAAGTTCATATTTATATCAAAAACCAACTTTTTACATTGGCATGTGACGTTCAGAACTAGCATACCCCCCGCAAACTTCCGGGGAATTTACTAACAATTTACTAAATTACTCATGATAAACGTTCACAAAAAGCATAACAATTATTTTAAGAATTATAGATACAGAACTCCTCTATGCACTCGATATGTCCGATTTTAAAATAGCTTTTTGGTGAAAGCACATTTTGCAATATTCTAAGTACATAGCCCAGCCATCACGGGCTAGCTATTTAGACACCCGGCAAGTTTAGCACTCACCAATATCAGATTTACTATTACAAAAGTTTGATTACCTTTTGTTGTCTTCGTCAGAATGCACTCCCAGGACTGCTACTTCAATAACAAATGTTGGTTTGGTCCAAAATAATCCATCGTTATATCCGAATAGCGGCGTTTTGTTTGTGCGTTCCAGAAACTATCCGAAATGGTAAATCAGGGTCGTGCGCATGGCGCAATTCGTGACAAAAAAAATCTCAAATATTCCATTACCGTACTTCGAAGCATGTCAACCGCTGTTTAAAATCCATTTTTATGCAATTTTTCTCGTAAAAAAGCGATAATATTCTGACCGGGAATATCCTTTTAGGTAAACAGACAAAGGAAAAGAAAGCTTTCGGTCGACGCGGGCACGAGCCTGAGTCTCACAGTACTGTAACGAGCCACTACCCAAACGCGCTACTTTGTTTCAGCCAGAGCCTGCAAAGCCACGATTCAGCATTTTGCCGCCTTCTGAGAGTCCATGTGAGCCGTAGAAAGTGTCACGTAAGAGCAGAGATCCCCTGTAATTGATAGAGATAATCAACAAGGCCAAGAAATGGTCAGACAGGGTACTTCCTGTACAGAATCTTCTCAGGTTTTGACCTGCCATTTGAGTTCTGTTATACTCACAGACACCATTCAAACAGTTTTAGAAACTTTAGAGTGTTTTCTATCCAAAGCCAATAATTATATGCATATTCTAGTTACTGGGCAGGAGTAGTAACCAGATTAAATCGGGTACGTTTTTTATGCAGCCGTGTCAATACTGCCCCCTAGCCCTAACAGGTTAACCTCTTTAGGGGGTGTGGGACGCTACCGTCCCACCTGGCCAACATCTAGTGAAATTGTAGAGCGCCAAATTCAAAAACAGATAAACTCATTATAAAAATTCATAAAACATAGAAGTGTTATACATCGGTTTAAAGATGAACTTCTTGTTAATTCAACCACGGTGTCAGATTTCAAAAAGGCTTTACAGTGAAAGCATACCATGCGATTATCTGAGAACAGCAGACAAATCATTACAAACAGTTACAAGCCAAGTAGAGGAGTTTTACAAGTCAGAAATAGTGATAAAATGAATCACTTACCTTTGATGATCTTCATATGGTTGCACTCACAAGACTCCCATTTACTCAATAAATGTTTGTTTTGTTCGATAAAGTCCCTCTTTATATCCAAAAACCTCAGTTTTGTTTGCGCGTTTTGATCAGTAATCCACAGGCTCAAATGTGGTGACAACAGGCAGACGAAAAATCGGAAAAGTATCAGTAAAGTTTGTAGAAACATGTCAAACGATGTTTATAATCAATCCTCAGGTTGTTTTTAGTCATAATAATCAATAACATTTCAACCGGACAATAGCTTCGTCAATATAAAAGGAAAACAAGAAAGGCGTACTCTCAGTCGCGCGCATGAAAAACCTCTGGCACACTGCAGTGTCCACTCATTCAAAGTGGTCTTACTCCCTAATTTTTCAGAATACAAGCCTGAAACAATTTCTAAAGACTGTTGACATCTAGTGGAAGCCATAGGAAGTGCAATTTGAGTCCTAAGTCAATGGAATCCGTATAGGCAGTCAATAGAAAACTACAAACAGAAAACAATCCCACTTCCTGGATGTATTTTTCTCAGGCTTTCGCCTGCCATATCAGTTCTGTTATACTCACAGACATTATTTTAACAGTCTTAGAAACTTTGGAGTGTTCTATATGCATATCCTAGCTTCTGGGCCTGAGTCGCAGGCAGTTTACTTTGGGCACGCTTTTCATCTGAAGGTGAAAATAGTGACCTCTACCCTAGTGAGGTTAACACAGTGTCCAAAGAAGGGCCAGAGGTATACAGAATGGTGTCGTCTGCGTAGAGGTGGATCAAAGAATCACCAGCAGCGAGAGCGATATCATTGATGTATACAGAGAAGAAAGTCGACCCGAGAATTGAACCCTGTGGCACCCCCATAGAGACTGCCAGAGGTCCGGACAACAGGCCCTCCAATTTGACATACTGAACTCTATCGGAGAACTAGTTGGTGAACCAAGCAAGGCAATCATTTGAGAAACCAAGGCTGTTGATTCTGCCAGTAAGAATGTTGTGATTGACAGAGTCGAAAGCCTTAGCCAGGTCGATGATTACGGCTGCACAGTAATGTCTCTTATCAATGGTGGTTATGATATCGTTTAGGACCTTGAGCGTGGCTGAGGTGCATCCATGACCAGCTCTGAAACCAGATTGCATAGCGGAGAAGGTATGGTGAGATTCGAAATGGTCGGTATTCTGTTTTTTAACTAACCTCCAGATGAGCTTCAATGCCATACAACTCTCCTTCCGTGGCCTCCAACTGCTCTTAAATGCAAGTAAAACTAAATGCATGCTCTTCAACCGTTCGCTGCCCGCACCTGCCCGCTGGTCCAGCATCACTACTCTGGACGGTTCTGACTTAGAATATGTGGACAACTACAAATAACTAGGTGTCTGGTTAGTGTAACGGTTGTCGTCGGGAATGGAGGACCAAAACGCAGCAGGAATGTGGATGCTCATCTTGATATTTATTTGAAAATAAAGTGAACACCAAAATAACAAAACAACGAAGAACTCACGAACAACCAAACAGTCTTGTCAGGCTCACACATGCAAAACAAGAAACAATCTCCCACAAACACTAAACCAATCACATACCCATATATAGGACTCCCAATCAGAGGCAACGAGAAAACACCTGCCTCCAATTGAGAGTCCAACCCCAATAAACCAGACATAGAAATACAAAAGACCCACCGGCCGATCAATCTACAGCTGATCGGCCGGTGGGTCAACATTCTCTCCAATCATTTGATGGCCATTTTCAAAAGTCTGTCCAAAATATGCTTCTGCAACCACATTGCAACTCGCTAAGACCCTGAAGCAACAACAAAAACGGAGTTGTTGACACCAAAAAGTTCATTTGAGGCCAATCACATTGCTGTAGGGGGGTGTTCAGGGGGCTGAGGAAAAAATCAATAGTGCCTACCTGTCTGTGAATGCAGGGGAAGGCTATGGGCCATATAACTGCTATGATGTACAATTAGCAACTTCACATTCTTTGTTTCAGACCTTTGTAGTTTCTTCTGGGTATCCTGCCTTAATGACTTCTGGTGGGTCCACTTCTCTTCACTCCACTGATAAACAAAAAGCCATATTTTTTCCTCATCCTTGCTGGTTCAGCTAGTAGTCCACTACACCTGTCACTCATATAAACAACCCTGAATCCTTTACAAATCTTTGTATTCAAGACCAAACCTTGACTGGAGTAGCCCACGGCGTCCGAATCTCCAAGTGGAACGCCATTTGCACTTGAAGCCCATTTGCATGTGAAGAATTTGCTAATGTCGAACTGAACGCATTCCTACAGTAGATGTATTTTGTCTAACCTAGGAGTTGATATGTTCCTATTTAGCTACTTTGTCCTTTATGACATCTTTCATCAGTTTATATTTATTTTACCATTCATCTTAACTTAGAACACAAACTGTATTACAACAACAAACTGGGGACCATTTGCATGTATGGGAAAGTTAGGTGTAGAATGGTCCAAAATGAAGTGTAAGAAAATCAAGATGCCTTCTTATGTGTTTTGTTTATTGTGGGGTAGGGGCTGCCTGTCTAGCCTAGAACTCCCTGGCTCCCAGGTTCAGCAGTTTCTGGGTCAGCGGGACCCATAACTGACACTCTTGCCCAGGTCATGCTGGTGTCAGATGTGAGACCAAAAAATGTGGTTGTTTTCATTATTTTTAATGGTGGGAATTAAGTCACAAAACATATGTTGAAATCAAGTGTCCAGTATAATGAAATGAAATGCTTCCACCTCATGAGAATAAGTTATCTACGTACTGTTTAAGTGAGACAGAAATATGAATGAAAGTACAGTTAATTGCTTTGTGTATGTGTTCTGCATGTGATAGTATTTAACTGTATGGCAGTACACGTTAGTATTTTTGTCAATTTCATAACTATATATTAAATATGCAGTTGGTTATTATGAGTCCTAATACATACATTTGTGTTGCAGATATCCCCAGACCCCCTGGTGTCATTGGACATCTCCCAACTTTATGAACATTTAAAAAAAAAACAATCTTCCTATTTGTGTTTTGGTCGTTAATATGGGGTGGCAGGTAGCCTAGTGGTTAGAGAGTTAGACTTGCAACCTAAAGTTTGCAAGATTGAATCACCGAACTGACAAGGTAAATATCTGTCATTCTGTCCCTGAGCAAGGCAATTAACCCACTGTTCCAAAGCCATCATTGAAAATAAGAATTTGTTCTTAGCCCCAGACCACTATTCCTCCTCCACCAAACTTTAAAGTTGTCACTATGCATTGGGGAATGTTCTCCTGGCATACGCCAAACCCAGATTCGTACATCGGACTGCAAGATGGCGAAATGTGATTCATCACTCTAGAGATCGTGTTTCCATTGCTCCAGAGTGCAATGGCAGCGAGCTTTACACCACTCAAGCTGATGCTTGGCATTGCACATGGTGATCTTAGGCTTGTGTGCGGCTGGTTGGCCATGGAAAGCCATTTCATGAAGCTCCCGACGAACAGTCCTTGTGCTGATGTTGCTTCCAGAGGCAGTTTGGAACTCTGTAGTGAGGGTTGCACCGGAGGACAGACGATTGTTACGCGCTTCAGCACTCGATGGTCCCATTCTGTGAGCTTGTGTGGCCTACCACTTCGCGGCTGAGTCTTTGTTGCTCTTAGACGTTTCCACTTCACATTAACAGCAGTTAAAGTTGTCCAGTGCAGCTCCAGCAAGGCAGACATTTGACGAACTGACTTGTTGGAAAGGTGGCATCCTATGACGGTGCCAAGTTGAAAGTCACTAAGCTCTTCAGTAGGCCATTCTACTGCCAATGTTTCCATATGGAGATTGCATGGCTATGTGCTCTATTTTATTTACCTGTTTGCAATGGGTGTGGCATTAATAGGCCAATACACTCATTTGAAGGGGTGTCCACATACTTTTGTATATATAGTGTATTTTAAATGTAAAGTCAATTGAAATTAATAGAAAATGGACAAAGTAAAAAAAACGAAATACAACATTAATTGCCATGGCTTGGAGAGATAAGGTCTCTGTACCAATAACAGCTGATTGTATTCGTGCAGGTGATATGGGTTGGAAGCTCCATCATATTATTATGGTTATAAATAAAAGGCAGTTGCTCCATGATGAAATGGTACAAGAGTATACTCTACTGGACAAAACAGTCTATGACTAGGGTGCCTTGAGTCTTTGACAATTTTTAGGGCCTTCCTCTGACACCGCCTGGTATAGAGGTCTTTTTTCTTTTCTTTTTTTTAATTATAATTATTTATTACAAAAAACACGGAAGGGGTAAGATTAAAGAATTAGAACATGAAGGACAAACAGTACAGCATCAAGACACTATCAAACATGTATCAGTCTTACCGCAACAGAGCCATCCTTATGTGTGAGGGTGCGTGTGCATGATAGTGATATAAAATATATGTCATAGTTTCCTTTTTCATGATCACAATCTTGTGAAACCCGAACCCTCCAAGATCCCCCCACATTTCCCCATTTAGCTGTCCCTCAACCATTCGAGTCCCCTCCCACAGCCCCCCCCCCCCCCACCCCCAAGAACCCCCCAATGCACCAACAACCAAGAGAAAAAAGGAAAAGACAGAAGAAAACAGCAAACAATGCAAAAAATGTTTTTACAAAATAATAAATTAAAAACAAAGGACATCAAGGACAACTGAAATCATAACAGCAATGCCTACTTTATATGTTTGTGTGCATGTCTGGCACTATTACATGTATGTGTGAGTTCTTGTATGTGTTTATTTGAATTAGAGTGTGTGTATATGCATGTGTACAAACACCTGCACGGCATCAGCCTCAGGAAAACCAGCATTAGTTGTAAAAACACTGCCACTTAGTGTCATTCAAATGTACTTTTATTATGTTTTATTTAGACTTTTTTTTCCTTTATCTTTTGACCATCATTCTCTCTCTCACACAGCAACTCCACTCCCACTTGTCTCCAATTCCACATACCAACTATCAGCTTCCCTTAGCCCATCCCGTCTATCTCCGCTGGCTACCCACTTCGTGTCTCTACACAACACATATCTTTCAGTTATGCTGTGATATTTAACGTACAATTTCAATCAATCTAATCGAATAGAATCTACAGATTGCGAGATGAAGATAAATACTTTTACTAAGAGTATTAGTATATTAGTAATTGACTGACCCGTTCTTTCCAGATCTCCTAACAGTACTATTTCTAGGGTCAATTTTAGATCAATGCTATGCATTTTCAGCCATTCCTGAGCCTGAGACCAGAAACAGGCTACCTGAGGGCAATACCAAAATAAATGGTCTATTGATTCTGTATCCTCACAACAAAATCTGCAGAGCTTTGATGATTTTATGACCCAAATATTCAACATTTTGTTGGTGGCAAGAATTCTATATAATACTTTTAGCTGAAAAGCACGAAGTCTTGAATCTTGCGTTGTTTTATATATCAACTCATACACCCTGTACCATGGAATCGGTACATCAAAAATCTCTTCCCAACTATTTTGCAATCTGTATGGTACAGTTGTCAACATCCTGGTCCTCAAATGAAACTGGTATACTTTCCTATTTATGCTATTTTTATTCCTCCGCCAGTTTTGATCCTTTATATTGGGCAGACAGACCAGTTCCCTACCTCCTCCCGCTGCCACCCGCCTCCTCCATTTTTGGGGCAATGCTGTAATCAATTGGTTGAACTCTTGGCTTGAGCAGACCTTCTCGTACAATTCTGATAACTCCATGAAGAACATAACTCTACCATTACAATGTCATTTAAGAACAAAATACCCTTTTCAAACATCTTTCCCATAAATACAGGTATTTTATCAACCAGCACATTTGAGTTCAGCCATAATATTTGTTGTAACATTTGTTCTATCTTTTCAGGGGGATGAAATTGAAATTGTAGCCAGCTCTGCAATGGTTGTTTGAAAAAGAGAGATACTTTGAAAAAAGTATCATTTTCAATTAATTGAAAATGAGACATGGCAATCTGCACAAAGGCAAAAAGGCCATTTTTAAACAATGGATGAGCTTTTCTTAGTAATCTACTTGAGAACCATTTAGGGTTCAAATAAAACTTTTGAATGAATGAAGCTTTTAGAGAGAGGTTTAGTGCTTTTATATTTAATCATCTCAACCCACCCAATTCATATTCATTATATAGATAGGCTCGTTTTATTTTGTCTGGTTTAGCGTCCCAGATAAAGCTAAATATTTTTTGCTCATATGATTTGAAAAACAAATCATCAGGAGTAGGCAGCACCATAAGTAAGTGAATAAACTGAGATATGACTAAGGAGTTAATCAGGGCAATTTTTCCATAAATAGACAGGTATTTACCTCTCCATGGTTGCAGGATCTTGTCTATTTTTACAAGTTTTCTATTGAAATTCATTGTGGAGAGCTTATTTATGTATTTTGTGATATGAATACCGAGTATGTCTACTTCACCATGTCCTGTATTATCTCCAATGTATCGTCCATGTAAAAAAAAAAAACCTGTCTGATCAGGATGAACAATACCTGGTAAAACCCTTTTAATTCTGAGTGTTATGCATTTTGCTAGTATTTTTGCATCACAACATTGAAGTGTAAGGGGCCTCCAGTTTTTTAGATAGACCGGGTCTTTATATTTGCCATCTGGGTCTTGTTTAAATAATAGAGAAATCAGACCTTCCTGCTGAGTTCCTGACAGACTACCATTTCTATAGGAGTAGTTAAAACAATCTAACAATGGAGCTTTTAGTATATCAAAAAATACTTGATATACCTCTACCGGTATGCCATCAAGCCCTGGGGTTTTTCCAGACTGAAAGGATTTAATAGCCTCAAAAAGTTATTCCTTTGTAATTTGGCCTTCGCACTGATCTTTCTGTACATTTGTTAATTTTCCATTTTTTATATTATTTGGAAAGAATTCCTTACCGTAATCTTCATTCAGTGGGATAGGATGAGACGGAAAAGAGAACATCTGCCTGAAATAATTAGCTTCCTCTTTTAAAATATCATTCAGAGAATCATAGATGACTCTGTCTTCAATAACGAGTTTCTGCTAATTCTTTTTGTTAGCGTTCCTGTATTGGAGATTCAGGAAGAATTTTGTGCATTTTTCTCCATGTTCCATCCAGTTTGCTTTATTTTTGTAATAGATTACATTAGATCGTTCTTGAATAAGTTCCTCAAGTTCTTTTTGTTTTTCCTCTAACGTATAAATAAGCTATACTTATTTCACCCCTTACCATAACTGGATACTATTCTCAGGCTAAATTGACCATAATTAGTGCTTGTAAAGTTACTGCCATCAGAGGTATTATGAAGTTCAAAACTAGAGCTTTCAAATGTCTGATATTTAGAATTCAAGAAATAGGTTCTAGCAATATTTTTTTTATTCCCTTGCATGTTTGCCTGTGAGCCAATGCCACAGATGTTAGAAAATTTGAAAATTATGTGTGTAAGAAATCTGAGTAGGTTGATGTGTATGATATTGGATTTGATATAATGAGAGTGTGTATGATGTCTGTATAAGAGTAAAACTATAATGTGTGATGTCCAAATAAATAATAACTCTGCCAATTTGCATGTTTGAGTGTCTATGTGTGTAACATGTAGTGCGTACAGCCTTAATATTCATCATTGTAATATCCATATCGTATCACCATCATAGTTGCATCATAATTACCTTTAACATAATTGAAAAACACATCCCAGCATTTCCATAGCAGTTGACGTTTCACATGATGATGAAAGAGACCTTGCATTACTCTAGAGACGGCTTCACTACAGTACAAATGTATTCCGTACAATATGTTATTATTCCCCAATGCCCCTATTTTGATATCTTCCACTTGCTTGTTGTAAACATATTTAACTTGTTATGGATAGGGGGCAGTATTTTCACGTCCGGATAAAAAACGTACCCGATTTAATCTGGTTATTACTCCTGCCCAGAAACTAGAATATGCATATAATTAGTATCTTTGGATAGAAAACACTCCAAAGTTTCTAAAACTGTTTGAATGGTGTCTGTGAGTATAACAGAACTCAAATGGCAGGCCAAAACCTGAGAAGATTCTGTACAGGAAGTACCCTGTCTGACCATTTCTTGGCCTTTTTTGTCATCTCTATCCAAAACAGAGGATCTCTGCTGTAACGTGACACTTTCTAAGGCTCCCATAGGCTCTCAGAAGGCGCCAGAACGTTGAATGATGACTGCAGTCTCTGGCTGAAAAACAGTAGCGCATTTGGATAGTGGTCGATCTGAGAACAATGAAACGGGTGCGCGCATGCACGTGAAGAGGCCATTTTACATTTTCAGTCTTTGAACGAAAACAACGACTCCCGGTCAGAATATTATCGCTATTTTACGAGAAAAATCGCATAAAAATTGATTTTAAACAGCGTTTGACATGCTTCGAAGTACGGTAATGGAATATTTTGAATTTTTTTGTCACGATACGCGTCCGCGCGTTACCCTTCGGATAGTGTCTTGAACGCACTAACAAAACGCCGCTATTTGGATATAACTATGGATTATTTGGAACCAAACCAACATTTGTTGTTGAAGTAGAAGTCCTGGGAGTGCATTCTGACGAAGAACAGCAAAGGTAATCCAATTTTTCTTATAGTAAATCTGAGTTTGGTGAGTACCAAACTTGGTGGGTGTCAAAATAGCTAGCCTGTGATGGCCGGGCTATCTACTCAGAATATTGCAAAATGTGCTTTCACCAAAAAACTATTTTAAAATCGGACACCGCGATTGCATAAAGGAGTTCTGTATCTATAATTCTTAAAATAATTGTTACGTTTTTTGTGAACGTTTATCGTGAGTAATTTAGTAAATTCACCGGAAGTGTTCGGTGGGAATGCTAGTTCTGAACGTCACATGCTAATGTAAAAAGCTGGTTTTTGATATAAATATGTACTTGATTGAACAAAACATGCATGTATTGTATAACATAATGTCCTAGGAGTGTCATTCTGATGAAGATCAAAGGTTAGTGCTGCATTTAGCTGTGGTTTTGTTTTTTGTGCCATTATATGCTAGCTTGAAAAATGGGTGTCTGATTATTTCTGGCTGGGTACTCTCCTGACATAATCTAATGTTTTGCTTTCGTTGTAAAGCCTTTTTGAAATCGGACGGTGTGGTTAGATAAAGGAGAGTCTTGTCTTTAAAATGGTGTAAAATAGTCATATGTTTGAAAAATTGAAGTTTTCGGATTTTCGAGCGCCACGCCCTATCATTGGATATTGGAGCGGTGTTCCGCTAGCGGAACATCTAGATGTAAGAGGATAAACTCGTAGACAAATAAATAAAAAAGATAGACAAACAATAAACACATTCAATTATAAAACAGTTCTCAACAATAGAGAGAGAGGGAGAGAAGAGAAAATAGAGAGAAAGAGAGAGTGAGAGAAGAGAGCGAGAATAGGTGTGTGTGTATGTATAAGTCCGTATGTGTAAGCAAGCATGTAGTTGAGTACGTGTGTGTTCATATCCACTTCATAATGTTCAGATATTTTAAACAGTTCCCATACCTTTTTTTTCTTTCGTAAACTGAAGTCTTTTTTTAGCACAGTCTTTCCCACAACGACGGCAGGTGTCTGTAGTACAGCCAGCTAACACTCGCGGAATCCACGCAACAACAAAAAAGGAACACAAACTTGCAGTCCCAGCCGTAAAGGCTAACCGCGTTGTGGAATCCTTAGTAACAAAACTTGAGTTCGGATTAAAATCGATTTAATGAAAATGTTTTATGTAAACAACAAACCGAGTGTAGACAGTAGTGTCCTGTTGCGCGCTCTGATGACGTCTCTCTCTCTCGTAACGTAACGTATAGAGGTCTTGAATGGCAGGAAGTTTGGCCCCAGTGATGTACTGGGTCGTACGCACTACCCTCTGTATTGACTTGCGGTCGGAGGCCGAGCATTTGACATACCAGGCAGTGATGCAACCAGTCAGGATGCTCTCAATGGTGCAGCTGTAGAACCTTTTGAGGATTTGAGTACCCATGCCAAATCTCTTCAGTCTCCTGAGGGGGAATAGGTTTTGTCTTGCCCTCTTTACGACTGTCTTGGTGTGCTTGGACCATGATAGTTTGTTGATGTGGACACCAAGGAACTTGAAGCTCTCAACCTGCTCCACTACAGCCCCGTTGATGCGAATTGGGGCTTGCTCGGCCCTCCTTTTCCTGTAGTCCACAGTCAGCTCATTTGTCTTGATCACATTGAGGGAGAGGTTGTTGTCCTCGCACCACACGGTCCTCAACCAACTCCATGAATGTCCTGGCCTGAAGTTTGCAGTTTTGTCTATAAAACACTATTTTGCTCAAAATGTTTTTCATTTCACCCTTTAGTGTGTGCAATGGTGGAAAAGGTACCCAATTGTCATACTTGAGTAAAAGTAAAGATACCTTAATATAATTTGATAGATAAAAAATTCTGCTTCATTGAAGGTCCCTAAGAACACAGTGGCTTCCATCATTCTTCAATGGAAGAAGTTTGGAACCACCAAGACTGCATTGTTTGTAATTGATGTCTTAGTGTTGGAGTATACCCCTGGCTGTGTTTACATTTAAAAAAATGCAGGAATTGCCTGTAGAACTCTGAGACAGAATAGCTAGCCCTGATGGCTGAGCTATGTACTCAGAATATTGCAAAATGTGCTTTCACCGAAAAGCTATTTTAAAATCTGACATAGCGATTGCATAAAGGAGTTCTGTATCTATAATTCTTAAGTATTTCGTCAACGTTTATGATGAGTAATTTAGTAAATTCACCTGAAGTTTTCGGTGGGAATACATTTTCTGAACATCACACGCCAATGTAAAAAGCTGTTTTTTGATATATGAACTTGATTGAACAAAACATGCATTTATTGTATAACAATGTCCTAGGAGTGTCATCTGATGAAGATCAAAGGTTAGTGCTTCATTTAGCTGTGTTTTGGGTTTTTGTGACATATGCTTGCTTGGAAAATGGCTGTGTGATTATGTACTCTCCTAACTTAATCTAATGTTTTGCTTTCGCTGTAAAGCCTTTTTGAAATCGGACAATGTGGTTAGATTAACGAGAGTCTTATCTTTAAAATGGTGTAAAATAGTCATATGTTTGAAAAATTGAAATTGCATTTGAGGTTTTGTATTTCGCGCCACGCTCTTCCATTGGATATTGGCGAGGCGTTCCGCTAGCAGAACCCTAGATGTAATATTAAATTGTGACAAAATGAACAGTGAATTATTCAAAGAGAGAATGTAATGTGTTATTTCAGAAACAATCTCCATTCTTCATGTTAGCTGATTAATCCATTTACACAGTAATACTCTTATTTAAACACTCCCACACCAAAAAACAATAATCATGTTTTTCAATATAATACTCAACAATCCCGATAAAAAGTTCAAATACCATATAGTTCAGAATGAATCGCTTTGTGTTAGACATAACCACTAATGACGTCACTGAGAGTTGGGGTCAGATCTTAGTGGCAGTCACTTCAAGGTCACACTCAAGGTGTTAGCTACTGTAACCTAGTGCGTCAGCTGATGATGTGCAACAACGCCTTTTGATTGTCAGATTATTTCATAATAATCACATTTGTTGCATAGAGTTAAGTGTTGAAAGTCTCTGATGCACCAGTAGTGCTGGATGTTGGAGCTGCTGAAACGTTGAAAACGTCTGGAACAATAGGTCAAACAATGGCACTACATACAGTTGTAGAAGGGCAATTTAATGTGAAATTCTGCCCAATTGCCTAAGAGTATTGCTTTATACTATAGACTTACTTCTCCTCCGTATCCGGAAAAAATCCCAAACCACTTGACGATGTTGCAGCACTTGGTCTGAAACGAGAATATAATATAAAACATTCAATACTAGCCTAAAGGTAGTAAAGTTCCTGACATGTTCAACACAGTGATAAATACAATAAAATTGTCATATGAGTAAGCATAGACAATAGTGTAATAAACCTGTTGTCGTCAGCAACAATTTTTTTAAATTTATAACATGTTATACCTAATTATAAACATCATAATATAACATACTATATTATGCAGCCGTGTGGTTTTGAAAAAAGCCCTTACCCTTGTGCGGTTGGAGGACACTTGTGACCTTCCTGTCAGAGCTTCCCGGATCTGAAAGCACAGACAAGGAGTTCATCAAATATATGAATTGTCAGAACACAGCACATTCCAATACATACAGTAATATGAGGGGTATCAGTAAGTGTCAGGAACATACCTTTTTGTCCAAAAGTGTTCCAAATACCAAGATGAACAAACCCTTTGAATGATAACATGGTGACGGATGGAATTACTACACCAAAGTCCAGTATATTTAATTGTAAACATTCATCCAAATCTTAACTTAGTATAACAAGCCATTGGGAATTGAATGCATTAAAAAAAAAAATCTTTCAAGTCAATTGGATTTCACTGAGGAACAGTTAATTACTAGTGTTATTTAACTGAGCTAAATACCTGTAATGAATTGAAGATTGCAAACACAATATGGATTCCTAGATTGTTTGGTGTAGTCATGGTTCCTACTCCTAGTCCCCAGGTAGTACCAAAGAAGGGAGTCAGAATGGCCAGACACCTGGCGATGACCACCAAAGCATTTCTCTCATCTGGCTGGGTAACATCCCCCACACCTCTCCTCAGCATTTTGAACAGAACCACAATCAGGATCAAAAGGTTGATGACCACTATGGTCAGGGCAGGGATCACAAAAGCCCCGTCAATACCTCTAATGTATTGTTTCCCTGGGGCTGTCACTGTGATAGTTATGACAGCAATGATGAGGGGAGCTCCATAGCCCAAAGAAAAACTTATGGCCAACATTGCTGGTTTAGACATGTGAGAGAAAACCATGACAGTCCGGTAGAGCAGCAAAAGGCCTGAGACCAGCATCCAGAAAAACAGAGCCAGGTAGAAAAAGTGGATGAAAAATGTTGCTGTGGAACACGCAGGTAGATCTTTTTCTTCATTTTCGGAAATTGCTGCACCAATAATGAACCAAATGTCAGCGTTCAGTACGTCAAAACTGAAAGTCACATTCTTGATTGTGCCATTCCCCTTCACTAGAACCACTTTTCTGTTGATGGTGTTGACCCTGTTGTTCAGACTGCTGCTGTTTTTTGCAGGTAAAACATTCTCCAAGGATTCAAATGTTATTATGGTGATTGAACTGAAGGAAGCTTCAGATGCCGGTATGTCTATCAGAACAGATGAGTTTAAATTGAATAAGTTGTTGACTGTGGTTTTGTTGAAAAAAATTATTGGCGTTTCTATGTCAAAAAAGTCATCGGTAAGGAAATTGGAAATTGTTTCAACGGTGCCCAGAAAGGGTGAGCTTTCGTTTTTGTTGGGGTCGGTGTTTAGAACACCCCAGGAGGCTTTTGCTGCATTGGAAGTAAGTACACCTGCCGTGTCCAGGAAATTCTAGAGATCAAGATAGAAATCAGAATTCGTACAGGATTATTGAAATCCTAATAAAAATGATGCTGTATGTGCTCTAATTCAACTTTTAAGGGTGTAATACTAAATTAATATTATAATATCTTTGAATGGAGTGTTTAAAAATGATTTAAAGTGATGCTGTTGATGTCAACATACCTTCATCAATGGTTTGTTTATTGGGGTACTTCGGGACACATTTGCAACATTTTTTTGAATATTAACAATAGTAGAAATAGTTGCAGGTGATGCAACTATTCTATCTCGGAGGTTAAAAGTGCTGTTGCGGATTCTTTCCAAAAAGACTGGAAGACCAGTCCCCACTAAAGCCTGTGTGGATTTAAAGTGATGAAAGAAAAATAAAATACAAATGAATTTCAGGATTGACGCTATACACAGTACTGTAACAAAGAAATACCATCGTTACTAAACAATTTTTATGTAGAGTATATTTTATATCCAGTAAAAATTGTTAATATGTTAACATATTACCTGAGATAAAGAAAACAGGTTTTCAATTTCTTTTAGGACACAGTTGTCCACCCGATCTGAAAAAAAGCCATTTTCTTTACAAATGGCAGTCTTTTCACCCACTTCATCCGGTTTGCAGTAACCTACAACTTTCTCATCAACTTGTCCATTGCCAAAGATCGTATCATTCAAGCAGGTAAACTCTGGAGAAAAATGGAATAGGATTTGTGAAATCATGACGTGAAAACATTACTCCACATATACCTTAAATATATAAATATACAATATTTAGAATTGTAATTTTATAGATATTACAACTGTAGATTACATGTCATGAATTATGTGATAACATGAAGGCGAATTTAGCGAAATTCTTGAGACAATATTTTTGAAGCACACCAGAAATGCAAGAAAGTGAACAATTAATCTAAAATCAACTGACATGTACTGCTGCCACAGTTTAAACTGATCTAAATACTTTTTTGAATGCATTTCAGGACAAATAATAACTAACTTTGTCCACCAAATCCACCAAATATTAACCTAATCAAGTACTTACTTGTTTTATATTTTTCTCCAAGTGTTGAGACAATATCCTCTTTTGCTTTGGCAATTTCCACATTATCGACAATTGTTGTCATAACAGTAAAATCTGCAATAACACTTCCCCTCCTATTAATTAGAGAGAAAAATAGCAGCAAACATATCCACAAATGAATTTCATGCATGTGTACATCAGCAAAAATAGCCCATACACACATTGTATAACATCAACCCAAAGTCCTTTTCATTTCAAAGGGATACTCTTGTCTCTGGGGCATATACTGAAAATGTATTTATTATATTGGACATTGTGGGACACAATTTAAATTGTTAGTATTTCAGCTTTGCTTAGCAGTCTTCAATTCGTTACATTTGTTCAACAAGTATTATTTATCCCTCAAAATCACTAGGGATTGAAATTATACATTATGCTGAAAGTTGAGAAATTGGCTAAATTTAAGGAGACATTTACTATTTGCATATTCAAATTACTAGCACATGAAATGAAGGCTTGAAATAACATAAAATGTAAAAGATTTTGAATAGAGGTAATAACACAGAGGCAAAACTTACTTCAAGCTATTTAACTTTGCTGATATGAAGCCTTACATGTTTCTCTTATATATGACTTTGATCTGTGTGAGACAGTGAATTATTATTGATCAAAGTGATTTAAAATAAAGACTTGAAAAGGACATGAAATGAAAGCTCTCTGAAGTAAACCAGAAACGTGTTGGTGTAACGCTTACTGTAGTGGTTGTGGAGTCAGGCGCAGGAAACAGGAGTGTTTGCTATCGGGCTTTAATGAAATGCACCGTCTAAAGAATATACACCCAAGAAACAACAACAACAGGGTGTAATCCAAAAACACGTACCACTACTCAAAACACAGTGAACAACAGAAATAAGCCCGCACACAGAACAGGTGGGGAAACGGGCTTAAATACCTAACTAAACACTAATGAGACACAGGTGAAACCAATAAAGACAAAACCAACAGAAAAGGAAAAAGGGATCGGTGGCAGCTAGTTGGCGGTGACGACGACCCCCGAGCGCCACCCGAACAGGGAGAGGAGTCACCCTCGGCAGGAGTCGTGACAGTTGGTGAATGGATTTATCAAATTAAATTATGGTAACACTTCCAAACTGGTTTCAAGGACTAGACGTAACATATAGATGTAGGATCTTAATTTGAGCCAGTTTGCTACAGCAGGAAAATAATCCTGTGTCAACAGGAAATGTGAATTTTTATGTGGATTATCATTAATGGACATTTTTGTAGGGGTTTATACAAGTCTGAAATTTCAAAGTGGAAAGTAAAAACATCAGAAGCCTTTTCAAACCACAAATATATAAGTTCTCCTGCTACAGGGTGATCAAATTAAGATCCTACTTATGTAGTACATGTAAATCTGTGACACTCAAATTAGTATGATATGTAATGTTTGGTATGGTTACATAATGCTGGGCGTACACGACATGACTTTCAAAATCCCAACATCTCTGAGCCTTGTGGTGGCTAATTTCTGCATTACCAAATGAGGAGAGTTACAAACTTCACACACCAGTCAGAGATATACTTAAACTACGTTTTTAATAATTAATAGTTTTGCAAAAGCCCTTGACTTTCAATGATGCACTATCTCTAATGAACCATTGAAAAGTGACTACACAAAAGTACAAAGAGCTTTTATAGCCAAGATGCACCCCTTCAACGTACATGACGAACCACAGATCTTAGGAACAGTTCACTAAGGTTAAGTTTTGTATGAAAGATATCTATAACACATAGCAGACAGCAACTGCTGTATCAACAGTGTTCATTGTATAGACCAGTGTCTGGTCCTCCTACTCCAAACTGGAACCGTCCCTCCCTGGTACGGTATAGAACAGAACCATTAGCTCATGTCCTCTGGAATGCCCTTTAGGCGTTATTATCAAAAGACATCGTATATCTCCTCTGTCAGTGCTATCTCATAGAGGCCCATCCTCAGTAAAACACACACACATACACACACACACATATGTAGACAATGTTCCATTCTGTCCTCTTCCCTTTCTGATATTCTGCATTGCACCAGGAACATGTAAAAGACAACCCTGACCTCTCCCCTCTCTGGGCCCCAAGTGACTGAGCCCCAGCTGAGGGAAAAGTGCAACTGAAAGACACCAGAGTCCAAAGGGATACATTCCAATGACAATTATCTCACATAAGCATATTATGCAAATAAAACATCTTAATTATCTATGTTACCCAACTAATTCTGATTCATCCGCCACAGCCTCTCACATTAAACGACAGTCTTTCCTGTAGTTTTGTGTCTTGACAAAGTAGTGTTGCGCACACTAAACAATGTGGCACAGATGGTCATACACTACAAGATTCTTTACTTGGTTGTGAGGATTCTCTATATCACACTGTCTCGCCAAAACTATGATGTGATGATGTGATTGGATTGTTAACGTTTGACGTGTCTTTGGGGGTACCATTAAACGGAAGATATGTTTATCAATTAGCTCCCTGTAATTATTATCACGCGATTAAACTGATTAATCGTTTAATTGTAATTAACTAGGAGATCGGGGCACCAAGGAGAATATTCAGATTACAAAGCTATAATTTTCCTAATATAACTTTCCTGTACTATTATATTCTATTATAGTATAGGTCGATTATCTTCTAAGTTTAAATGGTGTATTTACCTCTAGTCCAGTCTCATTCCAAAACGTCGTAAATTGTTGTATCTGCACGAACCCAGTCTTTACTAAAATCATCCATACATCAATTGTCTTAAAATCATTTATTTACTACACTAAGTAATTAATAGAAAAACATACAAACAGTAATTATTGTCACAAAGGATTGGTATCGGAATGTGCCCTACTGGCTAAACAGGCTGGTCGGCCTGTTGAACAATGGGTCATAAATGGTCAGCTGAGAAGTTTACACAGAGTTCATTAACAATTGACAATTGAAGGCTCACTCATTCGGGAACAATTGCAATCAATATATATATTTACGCTCAGTGTGTCGTTCTGATTCTTGTTGGAGAGTAGTTCTGTTGGGGAGTTTTGTCCGCGTTCTCTCTCTCTCTCTCGGTTAGAATGGATCTTTCAGAGCTACATTCATTAATGTCGTCATCGAATGGTTGCTTCGTTGGTCTTCGCGTTCAATGATATAATTTACTTAGCTGCAGACTAATAATTAATATCAAAAACTTGTTCTTATTCTGTCAGTATCGATAGTCTAAAAGTTAACCACGTGGTATGGTTCACTTTCAGTAGAGGAATTAGATGGTAGAACCTATGTGGCCACGGAGTGTAGGCCTGGTCTGAGGAAATGTAAATCCGGGGGTGTTTTATAGTGCCCATAGAACAGCTTGTCAAATGACGCCTGGTCCTGTATGGGTGTTGGGGGCATGCCTATGACTGAGTTAGATTTGGTTACAGAAATACAATTCTATCACATTACATCAGTACATAGCATCTCAATGTCTTACAAAAGCTTTATCCTTATTAATACATTCTATACAACCATTATGGTGCTATTATATAAACAGTTTTATGGTAATATGGCTATATTGTCTCTTCTGAGTATCACAAAATTGTACCAAGCGGATTAGTTTGTAGCTGGATTCTTCACCAATCTTCCATACCTTCTCCAGAACACAAAATGTCGCTTGGCTCTCCAATTCTATGAGTTGGAAGAATTTCCTTTGTCTCTCTATGGGCCATGTGGCCAGAGACTTTCCTGGAATTTTAGAGTTTTTACGACCCTTTACACACAGGGTGGATTGTGTGCAAAAGGGAGGGGTCAACTGTCCTCCCTGTACCAAAAGAGGCCAACGTCATGACACGTTGTTAGGACGAGCTGTGGCTCAAAGCAGCCTCATAACCGTTTTCAGTCAGACATTCATGTTTGCCATACAGAGTAAAAATATTTAGCCAATCCATTTTGAATGGAATAACATTGTTTGTGAACTTCAGAGCTGTAACGATTTGACATGTTGCTACCAACCTTATTATATCGCCAAAATGAACCACTTGTTCACAAATATATTGTTATCATATATTAGTGTTATTTAACACTGTCACTTTATTTAACATTCTAAATGATTTAACCTTTTTTTCAATTTTCTCCTAAAATTACATACCCAAATCTAACTGTCTCTTGCTCAGGACCTGAAGCAAGGATACGCATATTCTTGATACCATTTAAAAGGAAACACTTTGAAGTTTATGAAAATGTGAAATGAATGTATGAGAATATAATACAGATCTGATAAAAGATAATACAAACTAAAAAAACATGTGTTTTGTTTTTTGATTTTTGTTCCATCATCTTTGAAATGCAATAGAAAATATTTTTCCGATTTCTGCCACCCGATGGCAGCAGTGCGTGTGCAAAGTTTCAGATTGATCCAGTGAAAAATTACATTACTGCACAATATTTTGTATCAAGTCTGCCAGAAGTTTGCCCAAATGTGCCGAAATGGTCAGTTGATACATTTTTAAGTACATAACTATAGATAACATACAAAAAAGCTATGGTCATACAAAATGTAAGTTTACACATTCCCAGGAATGTCATACATGATGGATCATTAGCTTTTACACAAACTTTTACACATCTAGATGGCCGGGCGGAGTTGGTTTGGAGCCAGAGACAGCAGTGGTGTCAAACTGTGGACCCCAGTTCCTACATTTGAATATGAAAAATGGACTTTATCAAACAAACTATGCTACATTTTATCTCTGGGACCCTCAAGATGACAAATCAGAGCAAGAATACTGGATGTAAGTACATTATTTACCTTCAGAGGAGAATATATCAAACCAGTTGCCGTGATAAAGGTTTTTGTTGTTTTACACTCTCCTCGAACAATAGCATTGTATTTTTTCACTGTAATAATTCATGTTAATTGGACACTGCAGTTAGATTAACAAGAATGTATGCTTTCTGCCCATATAAGACATGTTTATGTCTTGGAAAATTGGCTGTTGTAATGCACGTCATTCTAGCTCACATTAGCAACAAATGTCCCGGTTTAGGGACACCCATCCCGTAGAGGTTAACAGTTTAAGAAACTTCAAAGTGTTTCCTATCCAATGCTACCAATTATATGCATATCCTGGCTTCTGGGCCTGAGTAACAGGCAGTTTTCTTTGGGCACGTCAGTCTAGCGGAAATTCAGGAAACTAGACCCTAGCCCTAAGAAGATTTATTTTAAGACATGAAGGTCAGTCAATACGGAACATTTCAAGAACTTTGAAAGTTTCTTCAAGTGCGCTATGATGAAACTGGCTCTCATGAGGACCACCACGGGAATGGAACACTGGGAGTTACCTCTGCTGCAGAGGATAATTTCATTAGAGTTACCAGCCTCTGAAATTGCAGCCCAAATAAATGCTTCACAGAGTTCAAGTAACAGACACATCTCAACATCAACTGTTCAGAGGAGACTGTGTGTATCATGCCTTCATGGTCGAATTGCTGCAAAGAAACCACTACTAAAGGATACTAATAATAAGAAGAGACTTGCTTTGGCCAAGAAACACGAGCAACATTTGTCCTTTGGGCTGGAGTCCAAATTGTAGATTTTTGGTTACAACTGCTGTGTCTTTGTTAGATGCGGTGTCGGTGAATGGAAGATCTCTGCTTGTGTATTTCCCACTGTAAGGCATGGAGGAGGAGGTGTTATGATGTGGGGGTGCTTTGCTGGTGACACTGTTTGTAGATTTATTAAGAATTCAAGGCACGCTTAACCAGCATGGCTACCACAGCATTCTGCAGCGATATGCCATCCCATCTGGTTTGTACTTAGTGGGACTATCATTTGTTTTTCAACAGGACAATGACCCAACACACCTCCAGGCTGTGTAAGGTCTATTTTACTAAGAAGGAAAGTGATGGAGTGCTGCATCAGATGACATGGCCCCCACAATCCCCCCATCTTAACCAAATTGAGATGGTTTGTCGGACTGCAGAGTGAAGGAAAAGCAGCCAATAAGTATTCTGCATATGTGGGAACTACTTCAAGACTGTTGGAAAAGCATTCCAGGTGAAGCTGGTTGAGAGAATGCCAAGAGTGTGCAAAGCTGTCATCAAGGCAAAGGGTAGCTATTTGAAGAATCTCACATATAAAATATATTTTTATTTGTGTAACACTTTTTTTGTTACTACATGGTTCCATATGTGTTATTTCATGGTTTTGATGTCTTCAATATTATTCTACAATGTAAAAAATATAAAAAATAAAGAAAAACCCTGGATAGGTAGTGTAATTCAACTGAAAACATTCGAGCATAACACAGTATTACTTCTGTGCTGATAAAATGCCATTTACAGTACTCTAACTAAACATGATTTTACTCTGTTGTGTGATTCTGCCTCATCTGCACTGTTCTAGGTGGTGAATTGTTGATTATTTTTTTCACAATATTCAAATAATACAGGGGGTTAGGAAAGCAAACACTTGGCCTGGGGTTGTCCAGTGGTCTTGTGCTGTGGTGGAATGTCTCCCCATTATGCTTGCACCAATCCAATGCTTTTAAACAAGCCTTTTTTCCTTTTCGTAGGCCATCGTCATTGTAAATAAGAATTTGTTCTTAACTGATTTGCCTAATTAAATAAACATGAAAAATTAATAAATTGTGAACACTTCTGGATGAAGGGTATTGGAATGCAGCCTATTTCTTTCCCCACTCTCCCATATATCAATTTGTCACCCCAGTCCCCTCTTGCCATTAACCTCTTACATCTAGACGTTCCGCTAGCGGAACACCTGCTCCAATCTCCAATGACGGGCGTGGCGCGAATTACAAATTCCTCAAAAATCAAAAAGCTTCCCTTTTTCAAACATATGACTATTTTACACCATTTTAAAGACAAGACTCTCCTTTATCTAACCACACTGTCCGATTTCAAAAAGGCTTTACAGCGAAAGCAAAACATTAGATTATGTCAGCAGAGTACCCAGCCAGAAATAATCAGACACCCATTTTTCAAGCTAGCATATAATCTCACAAAAAACAAAACCACAGCTAAATGCAGCACTAACCTTTGATGATCTTCATCAGATGACACGCCTAGGACATTATGTTATACAATACATGCATGTTTTGTTCAATCAAGTTCATATTTATATCAAAAAACAGCTTTTTACATTAGCATGTGACGTTCAGAACTAGCATTCCCACCGAACACTTCCGGTGAATTTACTAAATTACTCACGATAAACGTTCACAAAAAACGTAACAATTATTTTAAGAATTATAGATACAGAACTCCTTTATGCACTCGCTATGTCCGATTTTAAAATAGCTTTTCGGTGAAAGCACATTTTGCAATATTCTGAGTAGATAGCCCAGCCATCACGGCTAGCTATTTTGACACCCACCAAGTTTGATCCTCACCAAACTCCGATTTACTATTAGAAAAGTTTGATTACCTTTCCTGTTCTTCGTCAGAATGCACTCCCAGGACTGCTACTTCAATAACAAATGTTGGTTTGGTTCAAAATAATCCATAGTTATATCCAAATAGCGGCGTTTTGTTCGTGCGTTCAAGACACTATCCAAGGGTGACGAAGGGTTACGCGCCCGACGCGTTTCGTGACAAAAAATGTCTAAATATTCCATTACCGTACTTCGAAGCATGTCAACCGCTGTTTAAAATAAATTTTTATGCTATTTTTCTCGTAAAAAAGCGATAATATTCCGACCGGGAGTCGTTGTTTACGTTCAAAGACGAAAGAATAAAAACATGGGGTCGCCTCGTGCACGCGCGCACCAGTCTCTGTACTCTGATCGACCACTATCAAAATGCGCTACTGTTTTTCAGCCAGGGCCTGCAAAGCCACGATTCAGCTTTTTGCCGCCTTCTGAGAGCCTATGGGAGCCGTAGGAAGTGTCACGTAACAGCAGAGATCCCTTGTTTTGGATAGAGATGATCAAGAAGGCCAAGAAATGGTCAGACAGGGTACTTCCTGTACAGAATCTTCTCAGGTTTTGGCCTGCCAAATCAGTTCTGTTATACTCACAGACACCATTCAAACAGTTTTAGAAACTTTGGAGTGTTTTCTATTCTATATTCTAGTTTCTGGGCAGGAGTAATAATCAGATTAAATTGGGTACGTTTTTTTATCGGGCCGTGAAAATACTGCCCCCTATCCATAACAGGTTAACACCTCAAAATCCAACAAACCTGTAGTCACGTCCCTAATTCCACCTCCCTTTCACCCCCCAACCACCCCTTCCATCCATTTCATGCACTTCCTGAGTTCATCAGGCTAGCACTGGAGTAATATAATCACATTTTTGGATTCTAATCAAGATTCTGACTCAACTCAACTATGCTCTCACAGTTCAAGGACAAAGAGGAGAAACCTAAACCTGTCAAGCAGGTGTCTTACACAGTGAATGCCCTTATTATATTTAATAGAATGTTTTGATGTGGAATGTGGATAGCGAAAGGGATAGGGGAGATACCTAGTCAGATGTACAACTGAATGCATTCAACTGAAATGTGTCTTCCACATTTAACCCAACCCCTCTGAATCAGAGTACAGTGGCAAATTGGCAAGAGACACACAAAAACCTTTTTGACCTTCCTTGAGAATTCAATTGAGAGAGTCGGAGGGGTAAGATTATAATTGTACTTTCCACATTTTATATTGAAATGATGTAAAGAATCTGATTGAGTTCATTTTTAAGTATGACCTTTCACAGGGTTTAGTTATAAATAGAAATGTAATATTTGTTAAAGGTTTAACAATGTGAATACAGAAGAGTAAATGAAGGACTCTTAGACAACATATGGTGCTTGTGACACTGTCACAATTATTATAATAAGTAATCATTCTCATCTCTTATATGTACATATGTAGTATACAGATCCAGGAGTGCATGCTATGTGTGTCATTTTGAGCATGAATTTCAGATTAAATTGCATTTAATGCGATTGGATCAGTATGTACAGAAAAGTTAGGTTAATATATTCACTGAAATGCAGAAGAGACATGACCAACCATTTTGTCAGTCATATGTTTCCTTCTTCATCAGACCGCAACAATTTTCTTCTTAGCATTCCAATTAGGTTAATAAGTAAAAATATCAAGAAAACAGCACACAAATACCTCAGCTGTCACCATAATTAATGCTTGTTTAGTTGTGTTTTATTGTAGAATGTTTTTGCACAATGCTATCTCACAATCTGCACTCCATATGGTATTCCATTGGGGGAAAAATCTAAAATGTGTAATATTGATAGTATGATGTTTTGTTTATCTTATGCTATATTCATACAGCTATGGCCTCACCAAAGACAGTGTGGTACTTTAGTGTCCTCTTGGTACTTTGCTGTAGTCTGGAAAAACAAGATTGCTTGGAAACTCCAAATGTAACATCAGAGGTAAGAGGCCAGTAAATAAACTTCAAAAACTTCAAAAATCGTTCACAAGGCGATATTTAGCAATGTCAGAGAAATATAATATTGTTTGAGCTACATATCTTCAGGTGTATCACTATTAATATAATATGTTTCAAAACAGATTTGTTTGTTCGTTCCATTGGTGCAATTACAGCATGTATTCATTATAATTACAAAAACAGCACATTTGTGTAACTGTTTCCACATTGTAATAACACTGCACATCCCTGTGTATCTACCATGCCAATACATAAGGGGACTTTTTTGAGTGTTAAAACACCTACTTCATTTGACGCAATGATACAAATCAATGTTATTCTGATTAAATCTATCTTTTCCAGGAATCACCCGCTGATGGATCACAAGTTCCTTCTAGAGAAAAGCGAGAGGGTGAGTCAGCTGTTTTGTTTCGTTTTCACTTGGTCTGCTCAAACCTACGTTGCCGCCCCCAATGTGCTTGAAGGCACCCTAGAAAATTGAAAAAAATATAATATTGTTTATGTTCACACAAATCCAAAACAAATATAACAATTTGCTTAGCAACTAACGTCATTATTTATCTCACTGCTCTTTGCCATTGGATATTTGCTGTGTGCGGAATATTTGCTGTGTGCATGTTTTTATGTGTGTACATTGATTTTTATGGTCCACAAGAATTGTCCTTCGGGGACCATAAAGATCTCTTGAGTTGAATTGTTTCCACAGTGACAGCAACCATCTATGAGAAAGTTGGTGAAGTTCAGTTGGACGTCTACAATATTACACTTGAAACCATACATTACCTAAAGTCCCAGGTGAAAAATGTAACCTACCCCATCCTGATCTCCAATGAGTTATTTGTAACAGACATAAACATTACTACCGGTAAGAGTTTTTAATTGTTCTTTTTTCCTTCATTTTATAAAAGGTTCAAGATCTACAGGGCTCATGTGTTAGTAAATGGTGCATTTAAAAAACTAACCTGGACGTTGTTGGTATCAGAAGAAAACGTTGTATCTCCATGTTGAGGATGTTCAATCCACTTCCCCTCCATTCACAGAATGCTCCTCAGACCCCAGTGGATTCAGTTGCAGGTGTGAGGACCAGTATAGTTGGTCATGTGACCAGTGTTCCTCCAATGGGTCCTGTGATAAGATCGTTGATGGAAAAATATGTAGATGTCTCAATGACTATCCTTCTGATGGAAAGTTCTGTCAGCCAATCACAAGTAACTATTTGATTCTCACATCCACTTGGTGTTTGACATTGTACCTGTTGTTGTAGTTGTATGTAATTGTTTTTGGCAATTTCTCCCAGCTGCATAGTTCTTCTTGATAACACGTCTTTTACCTAATCCCAACAGATCTTACTGCTTGTCCAAGTCCAACTACTACAGCAGGTATTCCAAGAAGTTACTCAAGCAATAGATTCCATTTACTGAAAATAATAGACATGCTTGTCATGATTTATTTAATTTTAATTTTCCATAGAGCCATCAACCATTTATGGGGAAATTATTGAAATTGAGTTGGACATGACAGATATTTCAGCTACATTGATAGATGTACTTAGGGCCAGTGTGAATGACCTGACCTACCCTGTCCTGATCTCCAAATCGTTAAATGTAACGGACGTGAACTTCACTACTGGTAAGAGATTTCTGTTGCTGATGCTCATTTGAGTTTTAATTCCTTGTGCTTTGTAATATATTCAAGAACTGGTTCAGATATTTTCAAATAGTTGGTTTCACAGAAAACATTGATATGATGATGTTCCATCCACTCTCCTTTCATTCACAGCATGCTACCCAAACAGCACATGCAGATGTGAGGATCAGTATGGTTGGTCATGTGACCAGTGTCTCTCTTATGGGTCCTGTGACAGTACTGATGACTCCTGTGGATGTATCAAAGCCATTCCTCCTTATGGACCGTTTTGTCAGCCAATCACAAGTAACTGTTTCCTTACCACCTCCACTGTGCTAGTTTAATCAATGTTTATGTATTCGTTCAGCAACATTTAAACTCTAAGATTACCCTTATCTCCTTTACCACATAGATCTGACGGCTTGTACAACACCATCTCCAACAGCAGGTATGAGACAGTTACTAATGACTATTTAATTAACAACAGTGTTATTGTACTAATTAGAGTCTTAGTAACATCAACTTGCCATGGTGTTATCCATGGTTGTAAATTTACTTGAGACCTACAGCTGTAAGACAAAAAGCTGTAAAACAGGTTAGAGAACAAGCCCTTATCATAATCATCTCACATTTCTCTGCTACCACACCTTTTCCAGCAGAAGAGGAAGCAAGTACTGGTTTTACACAATAATCTATGTATTTCAAATATATTTAACAGTGTCAAAAATGGACAATTACAATAATTCTAACAATCAATCTTTGATTAATTATTGCAATAATTAAACTGTAGACCCCACACTCTTGAGTGTGTTGCAGAGAGCTTAACCTTTACAGAAACTGCTGGTTCTTATATAGCTGACACTAAAAATGCTTAGTCATGGCTGGTTCCCCCCTCCCAGGCAGATTGGGGGCATGGTAAGCCACCTTGGGTTTATCTAGTGGTTATCTGCACCTGGTGTTGTTTTAACCCCTAGCCCGGATTAGTTTCACAGATGCCAGGATGATAAGGAATAAATAAAATGTAAATAGGGTTTTGTTCTACTGCTCCAGGCTCTCTCTCGGTTACACCCACCACATGTTGTCTATGGAATGCGAGCTGTAGATCAATTGTCAGCTCAAGCTATCTCTAGTGATCATACGGCCAGTGTCACGATTCTCTAAGACAGAACCCAGAAGCAGACCAGGACAAGGTGAGTAAAACGAAGGTAAGTATTTATTGTTAGTCTTGATGTGTAATTTGAGTGATCCAGGAGACGGAGTGGCAGCGGAGGTGAGTTGATGAGAGTAAATGGGTTGATCCAATGCAGTCACTGTATCCACCGACGGCCAGGCAAGGGAGTTGAATGTTCCGGGAGAATGACTGTAGACAGAGTAAACGGGAGTGAAGGTTGATGAGATGCAGGTGCGAGTAATAAATAGATCTCCCGCCTAACCTCGTTGCCTGGCAACCAGACAGGGTGCGTTCAGGAACCTTAGACAACACACAAAAACAGTAATCTCAGGCAGAAACAGACTCAGGAAGCGGGATTCCTGACAGTACCCCCCCTCTGACGAACGCCACAGGATGGAGGCGGTAGAAGTCAGTAAGGAGGGTATTGTCCAGGATTTGACGGCGAGGAATCCAACTCCTCAGGACCATACCCCTCCCAGTCCACGAGATACTGAAAACCTCGACCCCGCCGTCTGGCATCCATAATGCGGCGCACTGTGTAGACTGGACCACCTCCGATCATCCGAGGTGGAGGAGGAGGAGACGGAGGGGGTAGCAGAGGACTGAGGTGCACAGGCTTGAGGCAGGAGACATGAAAGGTGGGGTGGACTCTGAGAGTTCTAGGCAACTTAAGTCGAACCACAACGGGATTAGTCACCACAACGGGATTAGTCACCCTCTCCACCACAAACGGACCAATGAACTTAGGTGACAGTTTCCTTGATTCCGTCCGCAGAGGAAGATCCCGTGTAGCCAACCATACCTTATCTCCAATAGCATAAACTGGAGCTGGAATCCGGTGACGATTCGCCTGGAGCTGATAACGGTCAGAAACTCTAAGGAGAGCCTTTCTGGCCCTATGCCAGGTCCGGTGGCAACGACGAATATGGGCCTGGACCGAGGGTACCGCGAGATCCTTCTCCTGAGAAGGAAACAAGGGAGGTTGGTAACCGTACAGGCACTGGAAGGGAGACATCCCAGTAGCAGATGTAGGGAGAGTATTATGGGCATACTCGACCCACGGCAACTGAGAGGCCCAAGAGGCGGGGTTGGAGGAGACAAGGCAGCGCAGCGTGGATTCCATCTTCTGGTTGGCCCTCTCCGCCTGACCATTAGATTGGGGGTGAAATCCAGATGTTAGGCTGACTGTAGCTCCAATGGCCAAACAGAAGGATTTCCAGACAGCAGAGGTAAACTGAGGACCACGGTCGGAAACAATGTCACTGGGCAACCCGTGGACCCTGAAAACCTCCCTAACCAGGATCTCGGACGTCTCGGAGGCAGAGGGAAGCTTGGAGATGGGTACAAAGTTGGCGAACTTGCTGAATCTGTCCACAATAGTCAGAATGACCGTGTTCCCTTCAGAAGAGGGCAATCCCGTAACAAAGTCCAGAGCCAGATGCGACCATGGTCGCTGGGGAATAGGTAGGGGGTGAAGAAGTCCAGAACTGGCCCGATTGGCACTCTTATTTTGTGCACATACTGGGCATGCAGCAACAAACCCCCGGGTATCTTCTCCCATGGCAGGCCACCAAAATCGTCTGCGTAGTAACGCCATCGTCCGAGCTACGCCAGGGTGAGAAGCCATCTTACTGGCGTGGGACCATTGGAGGACAGCAAACCGGACAGACTCAGGCACAAACAACCGACCGGGTGGACCGTTACCGGGACCGGGCTGCGTCCGAAGGGCTGCCAGAACCTCCTCCTCAATCCTCCAAGTGACAGCTCCCACAACAAAGTTCTGGGGAAGAATCGTCTCGGTCTTGGCCCCACTCTCCTCCGTCTTGGAGAACCTCCGGGACAAGGCATCCGCCTTGCCGTTCTTAGATCCAGGTCGGAATGTTAGGGAAAAATTAAAACGTCCAAAAAACAAAGCCCACCTGGCCTGACGCGAGTTGAGACGTCTAGCCGATTGCACGTACGCTAGATTCTTGTGGTCAGTCCAGACAATAAACGGTTGCTCCGCTCCCTCCAACCAGTGGCGCCACTCCTCCAATGCCAGTTTCACTGCAAGAAGCTCCCGGTTACCCACATCGTAATTCCTCTCCGCCGACGACAGACGACGAGAGTAGAAAGCGCAGGGATGGAGTTTGCCGTCAGTGGAGCTTCGCTGGGACAGGATAGCGCCAACCCCCACATCAGACGCATCCACTTCCACGGCAAACTGTCAGGCAGCGTCAGGTTGAGAGAGAATCGGGGCATTGGTGAATCGACCTTCAGTTCCAGAAACGCAAGATCTGCCTCTGGATTCCAACTGAAGGTCCTGGTGCTAGAAGTCAGAGCAGTTAATGGAGCGGCCACACGGCTGTAGTCTCGGATAAACCGACGATAGAAATTCGCAAACCCCAGAAACTTCTGGAGCTGCAATCTCGTATCAGGCTGGGCCCAATCCAGAACTGCCCTAACCTTCTCTTGGTCCATCTTTATCTCTCCCCGGGAGATGATGTACCCGAGGAAGGATGTAGTGTGGGCGTGAAAGTCACACTTCTCGGCCTTCACAAACAGGCGGTTCTCCAGCAATCGCTGCAGAACCTGCTTGACATGCTGGACGTGGCTGGAATGCTCCTTGGAAAAAATCAACATGTCATCCAGGTAAACGAACACGAACAGATCGATCATATCTCTCAATACGTCATTAACCATGCTCTGGAACACTGCAGGAGCATTGGTCAATCCAAACGGCATCACCAGATATTCTAAATGACCCATCGGTGTATTGAAACCAGTCAACCACTTGTCCCCCTCTCTGATCCGGACCAGATGATACGCATTGCGTAGGTCAAGTTTAGTAAACACCGTAGTGCCCTGTAAAGAATCGAAAGCAGAGTTCATCAAAGGCAGGGGATACTTGCTCTTAACCGTAATATCATTCAACCCCCGGTAATCAATACACGGTCGAAGAGAACCATCCTTCTTACTCACAAAAAAGATTCCTGCCCCCAGTGGTGAAGACGAGGGACAAATAAGACCAGCAGCTAGAGACTCCTTTATGTAGGTCTCCAAAGCCTCCCGTTCAGGTCGAGAGATGCTGTATAATCGTCCCTTGGGATAGACAGCTCCAGGAAACAGGTTAATGGCACAATCATATGGTCGGTGGGGAGGAAGTGACAGTGCCTTCTGCTTACTGAACACCTCACCCAATTCGTGAAATGTTTCAGGAACCAGGGACAATTCAGGGGAGTTAGAATCACTGACCTTACGAGGAACCGAATGGGAACAGGCCGTCCTCAGACAGTTAGCATGGAATTCAGTGCTCCAACTAGTTACCTTGCTGGTCACCCAATTGAATGTGGGATTGTGTTCTCAGCCAGAGGTATCCAAGAACCAGAGGAACATGGGAAGAAGGCAAAATGAAGAAGGATATAACCTCTGAATGATTCCCTGACAACAACATCTTAACCGGTTCAGTCCTCATAGTGATACGTGCCAGACTACTGCCGTTCAGAGTTGTAGCTTCAATGGCTTCCGGTAGCTTCTCCTTAGAAAGCCCCAGCTGTTCCACTAAGTCGGCATCTATAAAGCTGCCATCTGCACCTGAGTCGATAAATGTGTTAATCGCTAAACTCTGAGTCTTATTCATGAGGGTAGCAGGAAAAAGAGGTCTAACAGGACTATTGAGAGGTTGAAACTGGCTCGCAAAAAGACCTCCCACCTTTAGCGAGCCGAGCCGTTTAACGGGTGCTGAGGATTGGACGTGCCCCATTTCTTCTCCCTCCGTCTCTCTCGGACTCTATTATCCACCCGAATAGCTAATGCTACCAGACTGTCCAGGTCCCTAGACTCAGGATAGGAGATCAACTCATCCTTGAGTTGCTCCGACAAGCCGTAGTGATTCCTCATTCCACCCACTCTCCACAGCCAATGTCCTGAATTCAATAACAAAATCAGCCACACTGTGACCTCCTTGGCAAAGGGAGAACAACCGCTTAGCTGCGTCCTTACCTCGGACAGGGTGGTCAAAGAGTTTCCTCATCTCTGCCGTGAACTCCTGGTATGACCCCATGCAGGTGTCCTGTTGTTCCCATATGGCTGATGCCCACTCCAGAGCTCTTCCACGCAGCAGTTCAATAACAAAGGCTATCCTAGCCTTGTCTGTGGCGTAAGAGTAGGGCTGTAGATCAAAAACTAATCCACACTGCATAAGAAACGAACGGCACTTTCCCAAATCCCCTTCGTACTTATCTGGTGTCGGAACCTTGGGCTCACGGAAGGAAACCCCTCCAGAAGCGACAGGTGAGAGGGGTGAAGCAGGTGGTGGATGATCCGCCGGCAAACTGAACTGAGCCTGGATATTCGTTAGAATATTAGAAAAATTCTGAACCTAAAGCGCGATCTCCTGTAGCGCCGTGTTGTGTTGTCCCAACATCTGACCCCGATGGGTAATGGCATGGCGAACGGAGTCCAGGTCCGCTGGGTTCATTTTTGGCCGGATCGTTCTGTCACGATTCTCTAAGACAGAACCCAGAAGCAGACCAGGACAAGGTGAGTAAAATGAAGGTGAGTATTTATTGGTAGTCTTGATGTGTAATTTGAGTGATCCAGGAGACGGAGCGGCAGCGGAGGTGAGTTGATGAGAGTAAATGGGTTGATCCAATGCAGTCACTGTATCCACCGACGGCCAGGCAAGGGAGTTGAATGTTCCGGGAGAATGACTGTAGACAGAGTAAACGGGAGTGAGTAACCAGTAACAAGCACTAAACAACAAAACTATCTCAGGAAACATGAGGCTGATACGCTGGCACAACATACTGTTCGTTGCTAACGATCCGGCAGGGAATGGATGTCAGCTCAGGGTTTAAGAAGAGGTGAAGATCAGGACCAGGTGTGCAGAAGGTTGATGAGATGCAGGTGCGGGTAATACATAGATCTCCCGCCTAACTTCGTTGCCTGGCAACCAGACAGGGTGCGTTCAGGAACCTTAGACAACACTTAAACAAAAACAGTCATCTCAGGCAGAAACAGACTCAGGAAGCGGGATTCCTGACACCCAGATTAGCTGCAGGGGGCTAGAGTGGAGACCATATAAACACAGCATTAGTAGAACAAAAATGTCTTACTATTTGTTAAGTATTAATATCAAACAAATCAGGTAAATATGAAGTTTTCTTTCACAGTAGTTACTGTACATAACTACTCTGTTAATCAAAATGCAATCATTCAATGATACACAGCAATGTCAGTAAAGTAAATACTTTTACGCATTCGTGCCAACAACAAAACAGTCCACAGCAAGTTCAACAACTCCAACAACTCCCTCCAGTACAACATCAAAGGAACAAATCAATAATGTAATTTCATTGGACCTACGGTATTTCCTTGTTATATTATTGAGTCGGGCATCACCAATATTCCAGTTACACCATTGAGTTAAATATAATGTTTTTCTGTTCCACTGTACCTCTGTGCCAACAGCAAAAAAATCCACAGAAAGATCAACAACTACAATGACACCATCCAGTACTACATCAAGTATACAAATCTATAAATTCATTTAATTTTACATATTTCCTTGTTACATGTTTGAAAGAAGTTTGACATAACCACTATTCCAGTTACACCAATGTGTTCAATATATTGTTTTTCTGTTCCACTGTGCCCTAGTACCAACAACAAAACAGTCAACAGCAAGTTCAGCAACTCCAACGACACCCTCCGGTATGAGACCTCAATTATACAAATGTGTAATTACAATTTTAACTTTCGCATTTTTACATTTTGTTCTGTTTTTGTTTTAGAAAACACACTGAACCTACAATTTACTATGGCTCTCGACTTTCAATCCATCTTTAATGATGAAAATAATGCAATGTTCAAAGATATTGATCAAACTGTGAGTATACTATATTCCCTCATCCTTATCACAATGTCCATGTGCTGTAATGTAAAGTGTCAACCTGGACTCAGGGGTAGATGTAAACGTAAATTGGTCTCACTCCATTTAGTATAATAAGTTACATTTCATATGGTATGTATTAATTTGTGAATGTCCATCCTTCATTTTGCATGATATGTGACATATGACAATTCGTATGATATGTGTCAAATTACAATTTGTTGTGGCTAACATTAGCTAGGTGGCTAGTTGGCAAATTTTTGCGAAGCTAAGGTTAATGTTAGGTTTTAGGTTAACGTTCATGTTAAGGTTAGGGTTAGGGTTAGGGGAAGGGTTATCTAACATGCCAAGTAGTTGCAAAGTAGCTAAAAAAGTATTAAGTAGGCGCACAGTTGCTAAGTAGCTAAAATGCAAAAGTTGTCGATGATGTGATTCGAATATGACCCGACCAACCTCCTGCCTTTAAAGGGAATGGAAAAGGGAAAGGGGGATACCTAGTCATCTGTACAACTGAATGCTTTCAACTGAAATGTGTCTCCCGCATTTAACCTAACCCCTCTATCTTAAAGAAAAAATTCACCTAAAACCACTCATTCCTTTAAAACCTCTATGGGATAGGTGTCCCTAAACCGGGACATTTGTTGCTAATGTGAGCTAGAATTACGTGCATTACAACAGCCAATTTTCCAAGACATAGACATGTCTTATATGGGCAGAAAACATACATTCTTGTTAATCTAACTGCAGTGTCCAATTAACATTAATTATTACAGTGAAAAAATACAATGCTATTGTTTGAGGAGAGTGTAAAACAACAAAAACCTTTATCACGGCAACTGGTTTGATATATTCTCCTCTGAAGGTAAATAATGTACTTACATCCAGTATTCTTGCTCTGATTTGTCATCTTGAGGGTCCCAGAGATAAAATGTAGCATAGTTTGTTTGATAAAGTCCATTTTTCATATTCAAATGTAGGAACTGGGGTCCACAGTTTGACACCACTGCTGTCTCTGGCTCCAAACCAACTCCGCCCGGCCATCTAGATGTGTGAAAGTTAGTGTAAAAGCTAATGATCCATCATGTATGACATTCCTGGGAATGTGTAAACGTAAACATTTTTATGACCATAGCTTTTTTGTATGTTATCTATAGTTATGTACTTAAAAATGTATCAATTGACCAATTTGTCACATTTGGGCAAACTTCTGGCAGACTTGATACAAAATATTGTGCAGTAATGTAATTCTTCACTGGATCAGTCTGAAACTTTGCACACACACTACTGCCATCGGGTGGCAGAAATTGAAAAAAATATTTTCTCTTGCATTTCAAAGATGATGGAACAAAAATCAAAACGCATGTTTTTTTTGTTTGTATTATCTTTTATCAGATCTGTATCATATTCTTATACATTCATTTCACATTTCCATAAACTTCAAAGTGTTTCCTTTTAAATGGTATCAAGAATATGCGTATCCTTGCTTCAGGTCCTGAGCAAGAGACAGTTAGATATGGGTATGTCATTTTAGGAGAAAATTGAAAAAAAGGTTAAATCATTAAGAATGTTAAATGAAGTGACAGTGTTAAATAACACTAATATATGACAACAATATATTTGTGAACAAGTGATTCATTTTGGCAATATAATAAGGTTGGTAGCAACATGGAAAATCATTGCAGAAATCTGTTGCAGCTCAAGTCGACTACAAAATCCACAATGCAATGTACTCTCTGTGGGCTGGCTGGCTAGCTAGCTAGCAAACGTAGGTACTGATAAGAGAATTATCTAATAAAGGTAAATGAATCAATAATCCATTATTAATTAGTAGTTATGTAGCATGGATAATTAATAATTAATGGACTGAATGGTTAGTCCCATAAGGTCTAGTAGAAGTCCGGAACAAAATGTGTGTGTGTGTTTAAGCAGGGGTGTTTTTAGCAGGGAGATATCTCCAAGGTTTCTCTAATCTCGGGGTAAAGGAACGGGCAGCGCTGGATAGTGATTAACGGTTGTGAGAAATCCGGGGAGTGAAACATACATCTAATATTTGTGTGTATATATGTGCGTAGGTTAACTACGGTTTGTGTGGGGGAGTGTGCGTAAATGAGGAGCCTGGTATATAATGAGGTTTTGTTATTTGGACCTTAGAACGTTCTCTGAATAAAGCCCAATGAACCTTTTGCAGAAAGCTGAGTCCTTGCCTAATTATTCTTCAACCCAGTGTCTTAAAAACCCTGGGGATTAGTCAAGGCTTATTGATTGCTAATTATTATCATTAAGATATAACATTCCGTTAACAGGTACACACAATAATACCAAAGGCAATATCAATATGTAACATAGCTAGTTAGCTGTAAAATCGCCTAAACAAACTGCACTGTCAGTTTAGGAGTCTACAATCTCAACATGTTTAACCTGCAGATATACTTTTGAAGCGATGGGAAATGTTTCCCATGCTACATCAATGGGCAACACGTTCAATTGGCCCACGAATCATGACATTTCGTACTTTCTAGTAAAATAGGCACTTTTCTCAACATATACACTGACTTTGAGAAGGGATTGCATGATGATTAGCTTAGCAACCGTGTGACGCAGCATGACAACGTGAATGTGATATCTTGACAACGTGAATGTGATATCTTTGGCAACAGCACCATGCAATGCATCCTGGACTAAAGAGGCAGACAAATAGGGAAAATGTGCTAGAACCTCTGTTAAATTACACATTTCTCGAGGTAGGAATATCGCAAAAATATGATCAATGCCTCATTCGAGAGAAGATATCCTCCCGAATTATTACATCGGCCAGTATTGAAATCTGACATGTGTTATAGAAGTTTTCGCGATCTAAAAGTCATATTCCTATTAACTTCCAGGGTAGTGAGAGAAATGTTATCATGGTGCTACGTCATACCGGACATATTTCTGCCTGCTTGAATGCCAATAACTCAGATACACATGAAAACATGAAACAACCCAGGGCAATTGAAAGAACAACATTCAGAGATGCACAAAAACAATATAGCATTCAAAATGGGTGAACCTTTACTTTAGGCTGGGTGTACACTACACACGATTTTGGACCCGATTTAACAGTCCCAGACAACCCACTGGGCACACACAAGTTGAATAAATGTTGTTTCCATGTCATTTCACTGAAATTACGTTGAGCCAACGTGGAATAGATGTTGAATTGACGTCTGTGCCCAGTGGAAAGTCTTTGAGATCGGAGACAAAATCCCCGCGTCGTTGCCTATTCGCGGCACGCGGCTGTCACCTATGCTCGTTTAATGTGAGCCGGTCAGAGACTCATTCTGAGGACCACCGATCCCATCTTTGAGCCGTCCCAGACATCCCAATATTTTCAAACGTTTGATTTTATCAGCACAAAATCTGCAACGCTCTTATAGTGTGAGATGTGCAACGACAAGTTTTAAGAACAGTGATCAGCAGTAACCAATGAGAGCTCGCAAGAGAAGAAACCAAAGATGATGACGTTGTACTGCATCACTCTGAATGTGTAGACTCTCGAGCAAGAGCGATGACTACTACTAGTATGCATTTGTAAATTGCCTTTACCAAAGCCAATGTGTCAAATCATTACAGCTCTGAAGTTCACAAACAATGTTATTCCATTCAAAATGGATTGGCTAAATATTTTAACTCTGTATGGCAAACATGAATGTGTGACTGAAAACGGTTATGAGGCTGCTTTGAGCCACAGCTCGTTCTAGCAATGTTAACAATCCAATCACATCATAGTTTTGGCGAGACAGTGTGATATAGAGAATCCTCACAACCAAGTGAAGAATCTTGTAGTGTATGACCATCTGTACCACATTGTTTAGTGTGCGCAACACTACTTTGTCAAGACACAAAACTACAGGAAAGACTGTCGTTTAATGTGAGAGGCTCAGAGATGTTAGGATTTTGAAAGTAATGTCGTGTACGCCCGGCATTATGTAACCATACCAAACGTAACATATCATACTAATTTGAGTGTCACATTTACATGTACTACATAAGTAGGATCTTAATTTGATCACCCTGTAGCAGGAGAACTTATATATTTGTGGTTTGAAAAGGCTTCTGATGTTTTTACTTTCCAGTGTGAAATTTCAGACTTGTATAAACCCCTACAAAAATGTCCATTAATGATAATCCACATAAAAATTCACATTTCCTGTTGACACAGGATTCTTTTTCTGCTGTAGCAAACTGGCTCAAATTAAGATCCTACATCTGTATGTTACGCCTAGTCCTTGAAACCAGTTTGGAAGTGTTACCATAATTAATTTAATAAATCCATTCACCAACACGTTTCTGGTTTACTTCAGAGAGCTTTCATTTCATGTCCTTTTCAAGTCTTTATTTTAAATCACTCTTGATCAATAATAATTCACTGTCTCACACAGATCAAAGTCATATATAAGAGAAACATGAAAGGCTTCATATCAGCAAAGTTAAATAGCTTAAAGTAAGTTTTGCCCCGGTGTTATTACCTCTATTCAAAATCTTTTACATTTGATGTTATTTCAAGCCTTCATTTCATGTGCTACTAATTTGAATATTCAAATAGTAAATGTCTCCTTAAATTTAGCCAATTTCTCAACTTTCAGTATAATGTATCATTTCAATCCCTAGTGATTTTGAGGGATATATGGGCCCTATAATACTTGTTGCACAAATGTAACGAATTGAAGGCTGCTAAGCAAAGCTGAAATACTAACAATTTAAATTGTGTCCCACAATGTCCAATATAATAAATACATTTTCAGTATATGCCCCAGAGACAAGAGTATCCCTTCGAAATGAAAAGGACTTGGGGTTGATGTTATACAATGTATGTATGGGCTATTTTTGCTAATGTACACATGCATGAAATTCATTTGTGGATATGTTTGCTGATACTTTTTTGAATAGGAAGGGAAGTGTTATTGCAGATTTTACTGTTATGACAACAATTGTCGATAATGGGGAAATTGCCAAAGCAAAAAAGGATATTGTCTCAACACTTGGAGAAAAATATCAGATACGTAAGTACTTGATTAGGTTAGCATTTGGTGGACAAAGTTAGTTATTACTTGTCCTGAAATACATTCAAAAAAGTATTTAGATCAGTTTAAACTGTGGCAGCAGTACATGTCAGTTGATTTTAGATTAATTGTTCACTTTCTTAAATTTCTGGTGTGCTTCAAAAATATTGTCTCAAGAATTTCGCTTAAATTCGCCTTCATGTTATCACATAATTCATCACATGTAATCTACAGTTGTAATATCTATAAAATTATAATTCTAAATATTGTATAAAATATTGTTTATTTATATATTTAAGGTACAGTGGGGGGAAAAAGTATTTGATCCCCTGCTGATTTTGTACGTTTGCACACTTACAAAAAAATGATCAGTCTATAATTTTAATAGTAGGTTTATTTGAACAGTGAGAGACAGAATAACAACAAAAGAATCCAGAAAAACGCATGTCAAAAATTTTATAAAATGATTTGCATTTTAATGAGGGAAATAAGTATCTGACCCCTCTGCAAAACATGACTTAGTACTTGGTGGCAAAACCCGTGTTGGCAATCACAGATGTCAGACGTTTCTTGTAGTTGGCCACCAGGTTTGCACACATCTCAGGAGGGATTATGTCCCACTCCTCTTTGCAGATCTTCTCCAAGTCATTAAGGTTTCGAGGCTGACGTTTGGCAACTCGAACCTTCAGCTACCTCCACAGATTTTCTATGGGATTAAGGTCTGGAAACTGGCTAGGCCACTCCAGGACCTTAATGTGCTTCTTCTTGAGCCACTCCTTTGTTGCCTTGGCCGTGTGTTTTGGGTCATTATCATGCTGGAATACCCATCCATGACCCATTTTCAATGCCCTGGCTGAGGGAAGGAGGTTCTCACCCAAGATTTGACGGTACATGGCCCCGTCCATCGTCCCTTTGATGCGGTGAAGTTGTCCTGTCCCCTTAGCAGAAAAACACCCCCAAAGCATAATCTTTCCACCTCCATGTTTGATGTTGGAGATGGTGTTCTTGGGGTCATAGGCAGCATTCCTCCTCCTCCAAACACGGCGAGTTGAGTTGATGTCAAAGAGCTCCATTTTGGTCTCATCTGACCACAACACTTTCACCAGTTGTCCTCTGAGTCATTCAGATGTTCATTGGCAAACTTCAGACAGGCATGTATATGTATTCTTGAGCAGGGGGACCTGGCGGGCGCTGCAGGATTTCAGTCCTTCACGGCATAGTGTGTTACCAATTGTTTTCTTGGTGACTATGGTCCCAGCTGCCTTGAGATCATTGACAAGATCCTCCCGTGTAGTTCTGGGCTGATTCCTCACCGTTCTCATGATCATTGCAACTCCACGAGGTGAGATCTTGCATGGAGCCCCAGGCCGAGGGATATTGACAGTTCTTTTGTGTTTCTTCCATTTGCGAATAATCGCACCAAATGTTGTCACCTTCTCACCAAGCTGCTTGGCGATGGTCTTGTAGCCCATTCCAGCCTTGTGTAGGTCTACAATGTTGTCCCTGACATCCTTGGAGAGCTCTTTGGTCTTGGCCATGGTGGAGAGTTTGGAATCTGATTGATTGATTGCTTCTGTGGACAGGTGTCTTTTTTACAAGTAACAAGCTGCGGTTAGGAGCACTCCCTTTAAGAGTGTGCTCCTAATCTCAGCTCGTTACCTGTATAAAAGACTCCTGGGAGCCAGAAATCTTTCTGATTGAGAGGGGGTCAAATACTTATTTCCCCCATGAAAACGCAAATCAATTTATAACATTTTTGACATGCGTTTTTCTGGATTTTTTTGTTGTTATTCTGTCTCTCACTGTTCAAATAAACCTACCATTAAAATTATAGACTGATCCTTTCTTCGTCGGTGGGCAAACGTACAAAATCAGCAGGGGATCAAATACTTTTTCCCCCCGCTGTATATGTGGAGTAATGTTTTCACGTCATGATTTCACAAATCCTATTCCATTTCTCTCCAGAGTTAATCTGCTTGAATGATATGATCTATGGCAATGGACAAGTTGATGAGAAAGTTGTAGTTTACTGCAAACCGGATGAAGTGGGTGAAAAGACTGCCATTTGTAACAAAAATGGAACTTTTTCAGATCGGGTGGACAACTGTGTCCTAAAAGAAATTGATAACCTTTTTTCTTTATCTCAGGTAATATGTTAACATATTAACAATTTTCACTGGATATAAAATATACTCTACATAAAAATTGTTTAGTAATGATGGTATTTCTTTGTTACAGTACTGTGTATAGCATCAACCCTGAAATTCATTTGTATTTTATCTTTCTTTCATCACTTTAAATCCACACAGGCTTTAGTGGGGACTGGTCTTCCAGTCTTTTTGGAAAGACTCCGCAACAGCACTTTTACCCTCCTAGGTAGAATAGCTGAATCACCTGCAACTATTTCTACTGTTGTAAATATTCTTAAAAATGTTGCAAATGTGTCCCGAAGTACCCCAATAAACAAACCATTGATGAAGGTATGTTGACATCAACAGCATCACTTTAAATCATTTTTAAACACTCCATTCAAAGATATTATAATACTAATTTATTATTACACCCTTAATAGTTGAATTAGAGAACATACAGCATCATTTTTATTAGGATTTCAATAATCCTGTACGAATTCTGACTTCTATCTTGATCTCTAGAATTTCCTGGACACGGCAGGTGTACTTACTTCTAATGCAGCAAAAGCCTCCTGGGGTGTTCTAAACACCAACCTCACCAAAAATGATAGCTCAGGATTTCTGGGCACCGTTGAAACAATTTCCAATTTCCTTACCGATGACTTTGTTGACATAGCAACGTCTAGCATTTTTTTAAACAAAACCACAGTCAACAACTCAGTCAACAACTTATTCAATTTAAACTCATCTGTTCTGATAGACATACCGGCATCTGAAGCTTCCTACAGTTCAATCACCATAATAACATTTGAATCCTTGGATAATGTTTTACCTGCAAGAAACAGCAGCAGTCTGAACAACAGGGTCAACAGTGTCAACACTATCAACGGCAAAGTAGTTCTGGTGAAGGTGAATGGCACAATCAAGAATGTGACTTTCAGATTTGACGTACTGAACAAGACACTGGCCAATCCTCAGTGTGTTTTCTGGAACTTCAACCTTTTTGACGGCCTTGGAGGATGGGATGGTAAAGGATGTGAACTGCAGTCTGATAAGAATGGCACTGTCACCTGTCACTGTAATCATCTGACCTCCTTCTCCATTTTGATGTCGCCTTTCATTCCAGCTGTGTTACGAGTCGCTTTGGATTTTATCACTTACATTGGAGTTGGCATATCAATGGGTTGCTTGGTCGTGTGTCTCATCATTGAGATGTTGGTATGGAATGCTGTGACTGGAAACAACACATCTTACATACGTCATGTCTCTATAGTGAACATCGCCTTTTCCCTTCTGATTGCTGACATTTGGTTCATTATTGGTGCAGCAATTTCCGAAAATCCAAAAAAAGATCTACCTGCGTGTTCCACGGCAACATTTTTCATCCACTTTTTCTACCTGGCTCTGTTTTTCTGGATGCTGGTCTCAGGCCTTTTGCTGCTCTACCGGACTGTCATGGTTTTCTCTCACATGTCTAAACCAGCAATGTTGGCCATCAGTTTTTCTTTGGGCTATGGAGCTCCCCTCATCATTGCTGTCATAACTATTGCAGTGACAGCTCCAGGGAAACAATACATTAGAGGGAATGACGGGGTTTGCTGGCTCAACTGGACAGAGTCAATGGCCCTTCTGGCTTTTGTGATCCCTGCCCTGACCATAGTGGTCATCAACCTTTTGATCCTGATTGTGGTTCTGTTCAAAATGCTGAGGAGAGGTGTGGGGGATGTTACCCAGCCAGATGAGAGAAATGCTTTGGTGGTCATCGCCAGGTGTCTGGCCATTCTGACTCCCTTCTTTGGTACTACCTGGGGACTAGGAGTAGGAACCATGACTACACCAAACAATCTAGGAATCCATATTGTGTTTGCAATCTTCAATTCACTACAGGTATTTAGCTCAGTTAAATAACACTATTAATTAACTGTTCCTCAGTGAAATACAATTGACTTGAAATATATATATTTTTTAATGCATTCAATTCCCAATGGCTTGTTATACTAAGTTAAGATTTGGATGAATGTTTACAATTAAATATACTGGACTTTGGTGTAGTAATTCCATCCTTCACCATGTTATCATTCAAAGGGTTTGTTCATCTTGGTATTTGGAACACTTTTGGACAAAAAGGTATGTTCCTAACACACTTACTGATACCCCTCATATTATGTATTGTAATGTGCTTTGTAATGACAATTCATATATTTGATGAACTCCTTGTCTGTGCTTTCAGATCCGGGAAGCTCTGACAGGAAGGTCACAAGTGTCCTCCAACCGCACAAGGGTAAGGGCTTTTTTCAAACCACATGGCTGCATAATATAGTATGATCATTACATTTACATTACATTACATTACATGATCATGTTTATAATTAAGTATAACATGTTATAAATCTAAATTATTTGTTGCTGGCCACAACAGGTTTATTACACTATTGTCTATGCTTACTCATATGACCATTTTATTGTATTTATCACTGTGTTGAACATGTCAGGAAGTTTACTACCTTTAAGCTAGTATTGAAAGTGTTATATTATATTCTCGTTTCAGACCACAAGTGCTCCAACATCGTCAAGTGGTTTGGGATTTTTCCGGATACGGAGGAGAAGTAAGTCTATAGTATAAAGCAATACTCTTAGGCAATTGGGCAGAACTTCACATTAAATTGCCCTTATACTACAGTATGTAGTGCCATTGTTTGACCTATTGTTCCTACTGTTCCAGACGTTTTCAACGTTTCAGCAGCTCCAACATCCAGCACTAATGGTGCATCAGAGACTTTCAACACTTAACTCTATGCAACAAATGTGATTATTATGAAATAATCTGACAATCAAAAAGGCGTTGTCACACATCATCAGCTGACGCACTAGGTTACAGTAGCTAACACCTTGAGTGTGACCTTGAAGTGACTGCCACTAAGATCTGACCCCAACTCTCAGTGACGTCATTAGTGGTTATGTCTAACACAAAGCGATTCATTCTGAACTATATGGTATTTGAACTTTTTGGGATTGTTGAGTATTATATTGAAAAACATGATTATTGTTTTTTGGTTTGTGGGGGTGTTTAAATAAGAGTATTACTGTGTAAATGGATTAATCAGCTAACATGAAGAATGGAGATTGTTTCTGAAATAACACATTACATTCTCTCTTTGAATAATTCACTGTTCATTTTGTCACAATTTATATTAAGTTTAATTTACATGTAAAAAGTAATATATTGTGGAGTCTAAGACCAGTGGTGGTGACAATTAAGAACAAATACTTTACGGCATTTGTTGTTTTTTGGGTTATCTGTCCTTTACTTTACTATTTATATTTTTGAGAAATGTAACTTTTACTTCACTACATTCACTACACTGTATACATTTTCCCTGACACCCAAATGTTCTCGTTACACGTTGAATGCTTAGCAGGACAGGAAAATTGTCCAATTCACACACTTATCAAGAGAACACATGGTCATCCCTACTGCCTCTGATCTGGCAGACTCACTAAACACAAAGGCATTGTTTGTAATTGATGTCTTAGTGTTGGAGTGTACCCATGGCTGTCTTTACACTTTTAAAAATGCAGGAATTGCCCGTAGAGCTCCGAGACAGAATTTTGTCGAGGCACAGATCTGGAGAAGGATACCAAAAAATGTCAGCAGCATTGAAGGTCCCTAAGAACACATCATTCTTCAATGGAAGAAGTTTGGAACCACCAAGACTTTTCTTAGAGCTGGCTGTCCGGCCAAACTGAGCAATCGGGGGAGAAGAGCCTTGGTCAGGAAGGTGACCAAGAACCATATAGCCACTTAATCCAGAAGCTAGCCAAACCATGTCACTGGTCCCACCACAAGAGATGCTGGCGCACAATGGGTCAAGGACATCCCTACCAGCCAAACCCGGACTACACTGGGCAACTTGTGCACCGCTCCACAGGTCACCCGGTCGCAGCCGGCTGCGACAGAGCCTGGACTTGAACCCAGAATCTCTGGTGGCACAGCTAACACTGTGATGCAGTGCCTTAGACCACGGCCATTTACTTTCGATTCTTAAGTATTTGTAAAACCAAATTCTTTCCGACTTTTAATCAAGTAGTATTTTACTGGATGACTTTCACTTTTACTTCACCTTTACTTCAGTCATTTTGGCGTCCCGAGTCATCTTATTCACTGCATCTCAACGCTAGAGGCGTCACTACAGACCCTAGTTCGATTCCAGGCTGTATCAGAACCGGCTGTGATTGGGAGTCCCATAGGGCATGGCACAATTGGCACAGCATTGTCCCGGTTAGGGTTTGGCCGGGGAAGGCCGTCATTGTAAATAATAATTAAAAAATAAACAAAATTATATTAAGGCATCTTTACTTTTACTCAAGTATGACAATTGGGTACCTTTTCCACCATTGCACACACTAAAGGGTGAAAAAAAATACGTTTTTAGACAAAACTGCAAACTTGTTCCAGAAAACACACTGAGGATTGGCTAGTGTCTTCAAACTTCAGGCCAGGGCATTCATGGAGTTGGTCTAATGGGAATCTGTGGTAACCAGCCTTCCCCTTGCTTGAGGACCGTGTTGTGCAGTGTGGTGCCAGGACAACAACCTCTCCCTCAATGTGATCAAGACAAAGCCGATGATTGTTGACTACAGGAAAAGGAGGGCCGAGCAAGCCCCAATTCGCATCAACGGGGCTGTAGTGGAGCAGGTTGAGAGCTTCAAGTTCCTTGGTGTCCACATCAACAAACTCTATTGGTCCAAGACAGTCGTAAAGAGGGCAAGACAAAACATATTCCCCCTCAGGAGACTGAAATGATTTGGCATGGGTCCTCAAATCCTCAAAAGGTTCTACAGCTGCACCATTGAGAGCATCCTGACTGGTTGCATCGCTGCCTGGTATGGCAACTGCTCGGGCCTCGGGCCTCCGACCTCAAGACCCTACAGAGGGTAGTGCTTACGGCCCAGTATGTCACTGGGGCCAAGCTTCCTGCCATTCAAGACCTCTATACCAGGCGGTGTCAGAGGAAGGCCCTAAAAATTGTCAAAGACTCCAGCCACCCTAGTCATAGACTGTTCTCTCTGCTACCGCACGGCAAGTGGTACCGGAGTGCCAAGTCTAGGTCCAAGAGGCTTCTAAACAGCTTCTACCCACAAAAACCATAAGACTCCTGAACAGCTAATCAAATGGCTACCCAGACTATTTGCTTTGCCTCCCTCTTCTACGCTTTTACGCTGCTGCTACTCTCTGTTTATTACCTATGCATAGTCGCTTTAACTCTACCTACAGTGGCTTGCGAAAGTATTCACCCCCCTTGGCATTTTCCTATTTTGTTACCTTACAACCTGGAATTAAAATGGATTTGTTGTGGATTTGTACCATTTGATTTACACAACATGCTTACCACTTTGAAGATGCAAAATATTTTTATTTGTGAAACAAACAAGAAATAAGACAAAAACACAGAGAACTTGACCATGCATAACAATTCATCACCCCCCCCCCCTCCCAAAATCAATACTTTGTAGAGCTACCTTTTGCAGCAATTAAAGCTGCAAGTCTCTTAGGGTATGTCTCTAGAAGCTTGGCATATCTAGCCACTGGGATCTGCTCCAGCTCCTTTAAGTTGGATGGGTTCCGCTGGTGTACAGCAATCTTTGTCATACACACAGATTCTCAAATGGATTAAGGTCTGGGCTTTGACTAGGCCATTCCAAGACATTTAAATGTTTCCACTTAAACCACTTGAGTGTTGCTTTAGCAGTATGCTTAGGGTCATTGTCCTGCTGGAAGGTGAAACTCCATCCCAGTCTCAAATCTCTGGAAGACTGAAACAGGTTTCCGTCAAGAATTTCCCTGTATTTAATGCCATCCATCGTTCCTTCAATTCTGACCAGTTTCCCAGTCCCTACCGATGAAAAACATCACCACAGCATTATGCTGCCACCACCGTGCTTCCACCACCGGGATGGTGTTCTCGGGGTGATGAGAGGTTTTGGGTTTGCGCCAGACATAGCGTTTTCCTTGATGGCCAAAAAGCTCAATTGTAATCTCATCTGACCAGAGTACCATCTTCCATATGTTTGGGGAGTATCCCACATGCCTTTTGGCGAACACCAAACAAGTTTGCTTATTTTTTTCTGGCCACTCTTTCGTAAAGCCCAGCTCTGTGGAGTGTATGGCTATAGGGGGTCCTATGGACAGATACTCCAATCTCCGCTGTGGAGCTTTGCAGCTCCTTCAAGGTTATCTTTGGTCTCTTTGTTGCCTCTCTGATTAATGCCCGTGAGTTTGGTGGGCGGCCCTCTCTTGGCAGGTTTGTTGTGGTGCCATATTCTTTACATTTTTTAATTATGGATTTAATTGTGCTCCGTGGGATTTTCTAAGTTTCTAATATTTTTTTATAACCCAACTCTGATCTGTACTTCTCCACAACTTTGGCCCTGACCTGTTTGGAGAGCTCCTTGGTCTTGATAGTGAGATCATGTGACAGATCATGTGACACTTAGATTGCACACAGGTGGACTTTATTTAACTAATTATGTGACTTCTGAAGGTAATTGGTTGCACCAGATCTTATTTAGGGGCTTCATAGCAAAGGGGGTGAACATATATGTACGCACCACTTTTCAGTTTTTTTTGTTGTTGTTGAATTCTTTTAAATAAGTAATTTTTTTTATATTTCACTTCACCAATTTGGACTATTTTGTGTATGTCCATTACATGAAATCTAAATATAAATCAATTTAAATTACAGGTTGTAACACAACAAAATAGTATAAACGCCAAGGGGGGTGAATACAAGGCACTGTACATGTACATATTACCTCAATTACCTCAACTAACTGGTGCACCCGCACATTGTCTCTGTACTGGTACATTGACTCTGTACCAGTACGCCCTGTATATAGCCTTGGTATTGTTATTTTACTGCTGCTCTTCAATTATTTGTTACTTTTATTTCTTAATTTTTACTTATCTATTTTTTTACTTAAAAGGATTTTTTTTCTTAAAACTGCATTGTTGGTTAAAGGCTTGTAAGTAAGCATTTCACTGTAAGGTCTACAACTGTTGTATTCCGACAATAGAGGTGCAACAGAGAACAAAAGCTACACAAGTGCTATGTCATGACATACCTGGACCACCTATTGAGGTGTGCCTTTTGTTACGTAAATCAGGTGTTAAATGATTGTAAAAAAGAGACGAGTGCCATTTTAAGAAAATATAAAGCACCATTTACATATCAAACTGTTTACACTAAGCAGACCTAAAACAACTGTCCAGGTTTGTGACATGAAGAAATTAATAAATAGGTGTTGATCAAGAGGCATGTAACTGCCAAGGTAGAATATTGAAAGTGGAACATTCCATTTTATGTGCTTCTCTTCAGATTCTTTTTTAACTTTACATCTGACAGGATATATATGCCTTGCTCTGACGAGGCACACTATTGATCACAGTGGGGCCCCTCCTCTTCTGTAAAACGAGTTAATCACAGTGGGACACCTCCTCTCCTGTAAAAGTATTTGCTCTGAGGGAATACACTTTATTGTAATAAAGAATTGAACATAAAAATAAATCAAAAACTGATTCAACTTTATTAAAAATACGTTTCAGCAGAAAACTTTAAATAAGGTCACCAAAATCGTGCTACGGCTACACAGAACTGGCCCCCGCTGGTTGGTTAGTACTTGGATGAGAGATCGCGTGAAAAAATAAGTGCTGTAAACTTTTTGTCCAGTAGAGTATACTCTTGTACCATTTCATCATGGAGCAACTGCCTTTTATTTATAACCATAATAATATGATGGAGCTTCCAACCCATATCACCTGCAAGAATACAACCAACTGTTATTGGTACAGAGACCTTATCTCTCCAAGCCATGGCCTTGCTAGAGCTGCACTGGCCAACTTTAACTGCTGTTAATGTGAAGTGGAAACGTCTAAGAACAACAAAGACTCAGCCGTGAAGTGGTAGGCCACACAAGCTCACAGAATGGGACCGTCGAGTGCTGAAGCGCGTAACAATCGTCTGTCCTCCGGTGCAACCCTCACTACAGAGTTCCAAACTGCCTTTGGAAGCAACGTCAGCACAAGGACTGTTCGACGGGAGCTTCATGAAATGGGTTTCCATGGCCAAGCGGCCACACACAAGCCTAAGATCACATTTACATTTTACATTTAAGTCATTTAGCAGACGCTCTTATCCAGAGCGACTTACAAATTGGTGCATTCACCTTATAATATCCAGTGGAACAACCACTTTACAATAGTGCATCTAAATCTTTAAGGGGGGGGTTAGAAGGATTACTTTATCCTATCCCAGGTATTCCTTGAAGAGGTGGGGTTTCAGGTGTCTCCGGAAGGTGGTGATTGACTCCGCTGTCCTGGCGTCGTGAGGGAGCTTGTTCCACCATTGGGGTGCCAGAGCAGCGAACAGTTTTGACTGGGCTGAGCGGGAACTGTGCTTCCTCAGAGGTAGGGAGGCGAGCAGGCCAGAGGTGGATGAACGGAGTGCCCTTGTTTGGGTGTAGGGCCTGATCAGAGCCTGAAGGTACGGAGGTGCCGTTCCCCTCACAGCTCCGTAGGCAAGCACCATGGTCTTGTAGCGGATGCAAGCTTCGACTGGAAGCCAGTGGAGAGAGCGGAGGAGCGGGGTGACGTGAGAGAACTTGGGAAGGTTGAACACCAGACGGGCTGCGGCGTTCTGGATGAGTTGTAGGGTTTAATGGCACAGGCAGGGAGCCCAGCCAACAGCGAGTTGCAATAATCCAGACGGGAGATGACAAGTGCCTGGACTAGGACCTGCGCCGCTTCCTGTGTGAGGCAGGGTCGTACACTGCGAATTTTGTATAGCATGAACCTACAGGATCGGGTCACCGCCTTGATGTTGGTGGAGAATGACAGGGTGTTGTCCAGGGTCACGCCAAGGCTCTTAGCACTCTGGGAGGAGGACACAAGGGAGTTGTCAACCGTGATGGCGAGATCATGGAACGGGCAGTCCTTCCCCGGGAGGAAGAGCAGCTCCGTCTTGCCGAGGTTCAGCTTGAGGTGGTGATCCGTCATCCACACTGATATGTCTGCCAGACATGCAGAGATGCGATTCGCCACCTGGTTGTCAGAAGGGGGAAAGGAGAAGATTAATTGTGTGTCATCTGCATAGCAATGATATGAGAGACCATGTGAGGATATGACAGAGCCAAGTGACTTAGTGTATAGCGAGAATAGGAGTGGGCCAAGAACAGAGCCCTGGGGGACACCAGTGGTGAGAGCACGTGGTGCGGAGACAGATTCTCGCCACGCCACCTGGTAGGAGCAACCTGTCAGGTAGGACGCAATCCAAGCGTGGGCGGCGCCGGAGATGCCCAGCTCGGAGAGGGTGGAGAGGAGGATCTGATGGTTCACGGTATCAAAGGCAGCAGATAGGTCTAGAAGGATGAGAGCAGAGGAGAGAGAGTTAGCTTTAGCAGTGCGGAGAGCCTCCGTGACACAGAGAAGAGCAGTCTCAGTTGAATGCCCAGTCTTGAAACCTGACTGATTAGGATCAAGAAGGTCATTCTGAGAGAGATAGCAAGAGAGCTGGCCAAGGACGGCACGTTCAAGAGTTTTGGAGAGAAAGGAAAGAAGGGATACTGGTCTGTAGTTGTTGACATCGGAGGGATCGAGTGTAGGTTTTTTCAGAAGGGGTGCAACTCTCGCTCTCTTGAAGACGGAAGGGACGTAGCCAGCGGTCAAGGATGAGTTGATGAGCGAGGTGAGGTAGGGGAGAAGGTCTCCGGAAATGGTCTGGAGAAGAGAGGAGGGGATAGGGTCAAGTGGGCAGGTTATTGGGCGGCCGGCCGTCACAAGACGCGAGATTTCATCTGGAGAGAGAGGGGAGAAAGAGATCAAAGCACAGGGTAGGGCAGTGTGAGCAGGACCAGCAGTGTCGTTTGACTTAGCAAACGAGGATCGGATGTCGTCAACCTTCTTTTCAAAATGGTTGACGAAGTCATCCGCAGAGAGGGAGGAGGGGGGGGGGAGGGGGAGGAGGATTCAGGAGGGAGGAGAAGGTAGCAAAGAGCTTCCTAGGGTTAGAGGCAGATGCTTGGAGTTTAGAGTGGTAGAAAGTGGCTTTAGCAGCAGAGACAGAAGAGGAAAATGTAGAGAGGAGGGAGTGAAAGGATGCCAGGTCCGCAGGGAGGCGAGTTTTCCTCCATTTCCGCTCGGCTGCCCGGAGCCCTGTTCTGTGAGCTCGCAGTGAGTCGTCGAGCCACGGAGCAGGAGGGGAGGACCGAGCCGGCCTGGAGGATAGGGGACAGAGGAAATCAAAGGATGCAGAGAGGGAGGAGAGGAGGGTTGAGGAGGCAGAATCAGGAGATAGGTTGGAGAAGGTTTGAGCAGAGGGAAGAGATGATAGGATGGAAGAGGAGAGAGTAGCGGGAGAGAGAGAGCGAAGGTTGGGACGGCGCAATACCATCCGAGTAGGGGCAGAGTGAGAAGTGTTGGATGAGAGCGAGAGGGAAAAGGATACAAGGTAGTGGTCGGAGACTTGGAGGGGAGTTGCAATGAGATTAGTGGAAGAACAGCATCTAGTAAAGATGAGGTCAAGCGTATTGCCTGCCTTGTGAGTAGGGGGGGAAGGTGAGAGGGTGAGGTCGAAAGAGGAGAGGAGTGGAAAGAAGGAGGCAGAGAGGAATGAGTCGAAGGTAGACGTGGGGAGGTTAAAGTCACCCAGAACTGTGAGAGGTGAGCCATCCTCAGGAAAGTAACTTATCAAGGCGTCAAGCTCATTGATGAACTCTCCAAGGGAACCTGGAGGGCGATAAATGATAAGGATGTTAAGCTTGAAAGGGCTGGTAACTGTGACAGCATGGAATTCAAATGAGGAGATAGACAGATGGGTCAGGGGAGAAAGAGAGAATGTCCACTTGGGAGAGATGAGGATTCCAGTGCCACCACCCCGCTGGCTCGATGCTCTAGGGGTATGCGAGAACACGTAGTCAGACGAGGAGAGAGCAGTAGGAGTAGCAGTGTTATCTGTGGTAATCCATGTTTCCGTCAGCGCCAGGAAGTCTAGGGACTGGAGGGTAGCATAGGCTGAGATGAACTCAGCCTTGTTGGCCGCAGACCGGCAGTTCCAGAGGCTGCCGGAGACCTGGAACTCCACGTGGGTCGTGCGCGCTGGGACCACCAGGTTAGAGTGGCAGCGGCCACGCGGTGTGGAGCGTTTGTATGGCCTGTGCAGAGGAGAGAGAACAGGGATAGACAGACACATAGTAGACAAGCTACAGAAGAGGCTACGCTAATGCAAAGGAGATTGGAATGACAAGTGGACATCTCAAATGTTCAGGAAGTTAAGCTTACGTTGCAAAAATCTTATTGACTAAAATGATACAGTACTGCTGGCTGGTGGAGTAGGCTAGCTAGCAGTGGCTGCGTTGTTGACTATGAACGTGTAGCTGGCTAGGTAACCTCGATAGTTTCAGTACTACACCTTGTCATGATACAAAGCAACTTTGTAGCTAGCTAGCTAACATAACACTAATCAAGACGTTCCTTGTAATGTATTTAGTTTCTACAATGCTGCTCGTCGGTAATAGTTGGCTGGGTTAGGAAAAATGGCGTCGCGGGGGACGGAAAAAGCTGGCTAGCTAACCTCGATGGCTGGCAAGCTAACAATTATCAAGCTATGACAAAGACAACTAAGTAGCTAGCTAGGTAACTCTGCACTAGTCAAATCGTTCCGTTGTAAAGTATTAGTATCTACAGCGCTGCTAGTCGGTAACGGTTGGCTAGCTGGCAGTGGGTTAATGATGACTAGGTGTGTTGACTAAGTCTAAGTCAGGCGCGTAAGTCAGGCGCGTGCAATGCCAAGCATCAGCTGGAGTGGTGTAAAGCTCGCCGCCATTGCACTCTGGAGCAGTGGAAACGCGATCTCTAGAGTGATGAATCACGTTTCGCCATCTTGCAGTCCGATGTATGAATCTGGGTTTGACGTATGCCAGGAGAACATTCCCCAATGCATAGTGCCAACTTTAAAGTTTGGTGGAGGAGGAATAGTTGTCTGGGGCTGTTTTTTATGGATCGGGCTAGGCCCCTTGGTTCCAGTGAAGGGAAATCTTATGCTGTATGATATTCTAGATGATTTTGTGCTCCCAACTTTTTGTCAAGAGTTTGGGGAAGACTCTTTCTTGTTTCAGCATGACAATGCCCCCATGCACAAAGCGAGAACCATACAGAAATAGTTTGTCGAAATCGGTGTGGAAGAACTTGACAGGTCTGCACAGAGCCCTGACTTCAACCCCATCAAACACATTTGGGATGAATTGGATTGCCGACTGCGAGCCAGGCCTAATCACCCAACATCAGTGCCCGACCTCACTAATGCTCTTGTGGCATTAGCTTTCCAACATCTATTGGAAAGCCTTCCCAGAAGAGTGGAGGTTGTTATAGCAGCAAAGGGGGGACCAGCTCCATTCGAAATTGTGGTGAAGTGTACCTACAATGCACTGCTTAAATGTATATGTTGAGTAACATTACACTCAATAGGAGTGAAACTGTTGGATAGGCCTTACTAGTGTTGGATTTTGCAAGTCACATTTTAGAAAGGTGTTATTGTACAATGTTGCAATGGGCAGAAATGGCTTATACATACAACATGCTGCACCAACACTTTTTATTGGAACAAAATAATTCATACACTTTTGCTTATGTGGATGATGTAGTCCATAGTCTACGACCGGAAGGAAAGTTGACTGATGATCTGCCTCTACTACTTAGTGAGAGGCATTTTACCTGCTGTTCCTATGAGCCGTTCTGCCTAGCACAAGCCAAGGCTCCTGCAAGGCTTCTTCTTACTTACCTACATAGAGGCATTGGAACCCTGAAGCACATCTACAGCCCATAAATTAACATCCTAAATCCTCATGTGAGAAACATGCAGTTTAAAGTCATTTGCCAATGGATTGGGAAAGGCCCAGAATATGCTAAATCCATATCTATAGATGAACACATGATACATATCATGATTTTGCATCCCTAAATATATTTTGACATTTTCATTGTTTTCACAGCCCTTTAAGTAATGATAATAAGGACAGTGTCCGGATTAAAGTTAGTATGCATGTGTGCAATGCCTACTGCTTCCAGAATTTAGTCAGCTAAGATGATTACAACAAACGTTTACAGTACATTTCATTCTATCTGGACCATGGATGACAGGGCTGACAGATTTAAGCATATGGCTCAGTTGGTATGAGCAATTTGAATACTTATATGCCAACAAAAACAAAATAATGGGCAGATACTTAAAAAATGATGTTATATTTATTAAAAATATTATGAATATGATATATAAATACATGCAACCAACTGATTGAATCATTACTGTAAAAAAGGAGGAAGCAAGTGAAAAGAACTTGTCAGTCTGCCCTATATCAGTCGAGAACAAATTCTTATTTTCAATGACGGCTTTGGAACAGTGGGTTAATTGCCTTGCTCAGGGACAGAACGACAGATTTTTACCTTGACAGTTCGGGGATTCAATCTTGCAAACTTTCGGTTGCAAGTCTAACTCTCTAACCACTAGGCTACCTGCCACCCCATATTAATGACCAAAACACAAATAGGAAGATTTTTTATTTTTTATTTTCATAAAGTTGGGAGATGTCCAATGACACCAGGGGGTCTGGGGATATCTGCAACACAAATGTATGTATTAGGACTCATTATAACCAACTGCATATTTAATGTATAGTTATGAAATTTACAAAAATACTAACGTGTACTGCCATGCAGTTAAATACTATCACATGCAGAACACATACAGAAAGCAATTAACTGTACTTTCATTCATATTTCTGTCTCACTTAAACAGCAGGTAGATAACTTATTCTCATGAGATGGAAGCATTTAATTTCATTATACTGGACACTTGATTTCAACATATGTTTTGTGACTTAATTCCCACCATTAAAAATAATGAAAACAACCACATTTTTTGGACTCACATCTGACACCAACATGACCTGGGCAAGAGTGTCAGTTATGGGTCCCGCTGACCCAGAAACTGCTGAACCTGGGAGCCAGGGAGTTCTAGGCTAGACAGGCAGCCCCTACCCCACAATAAACAAAACACATAAGAAGACATCTTGATTTTCTTACACTTCATTTTGGCCCATTCTACCCCTAACTTTCCAATGCATGCAAATGGTCCCCAGTTTGTTGTTGTAATACAGTTTGTGTTCTAAGTTAAGATGAATGGTAAAATAAATATAAACTGATGAAACATGTCATAAAGAACAAAGTAGCTAAAAAGTAACATATCAACTCCTAGGTTAGACAAAATACATCTACTGTAGGTGTCACGTCCTGACCAGTATAGGGGTTATTTGTTATTGTAGTTTGGTCAGGACGTGGCAGGGGGTGTTTGTTTTATGTGGTTCAGGGTGTGTTTTGTGTATGTGTTAGGTAGAGGGGTATTTGATTTATTAGTCCGGGGTTTGTTAGTCATTGTTCTATGTTAGTATATTTCTATGTTCTATCTAGTCTTTTGTAGTTCTATGTTTAGTTAATTGGGGTTGGACCTTCAATTGGAGGCAGCTGGTAATTGTTGCCTCTGATTGAGGGTCCTATAATTAGGAGTTTGTTTTTTGTGGGAGATTGTTCTTGTTTAGCTGTTTGCCTGACAAGACTGTCAAGTTTGTTTTGTATACGTTTATGTGTATTCCATCTTCACCAATAAAAAAAGATGAGTGTACATTTTATGTGCCAGAGTAGTAAATTGGGTATGTTTTTCATTTGGCTGTGAAAATACTGCCCCCTAGCCCAGACAGGTTAATCTTCTAACAGGTTTTGTTATCAATGGTAAATCTTTTGTTAGAGAGGTGTCTGCGAGGGAGGATCATGTAAAAGTGTTTTATTTTAGAATGATGTCTTAATACTTTTATTTTTGCAACTGAAGGTATTTTATTAATTGACTGTTACCAGTATCATATTCATTGTATTATTCTCTCTATATTCTACATAACTGAGATAACCTCAGGCAAGGCTATGTACTACATGCTCATTGCTTCTTCATAGTATATTGGTTTATTAATAGTGTTTTATTTTTGGTTTTTGACTAGATCTTTTACTCCTATCCATGTTATGGATTGGAGATGTTTGGTCTAGTCGGTTTGTGTGCCTTATTCAAGTTCATTGTATGTATGAAGTTGATGTAATTTTGCCTCCTCTTGGTGTCACTTAGATGGTGGTTTGTGGGACTAATTAGTCCCAGAGGAGGTATGTATGTGGGATTTAATGTAATGTAGCTAGGTGCAACTGCTATGTTAATGTAATGTAACTAGGTACAACTGCTATGTTAAGAAAACACAGGAACAATGGTTACATTGGTTGCATCTGGACATACATTAGCTGAGGCAATAAGTACATTGGTTGCATCTGGACATACATTAGCTGAGGCTATAAGTACGTTTATGGCAGCTGGACACAACTAATGGATGCATAAAGTCAGGGCCATAAGTACATTTATGACAGTCAGACATACTAATGTCAGAAGGACACAGGAAGGAGGATGGTGGTAAAATGACCAACAGGTAAAATATAAGTATTCAATAAATGTATTATTTTTTGTATGACATAAGGGGTCCTGCCACCATTATAATCAAACCAGAAGCAGAGATGGGAGTTACTGGGCGTAAACAAGCAAAGAATTCGGACTAAAAGATAATGGTGGCAGAAGGACTAAGGGGAGTAACTGCATTTACATATGGGATGTACCCATATGCTGTATGTGTATAAAAGCAAAGCCAGTGCTGAGGGAAGTCAGTTGTTCCGCGGACCAGCTCGGCTTTGCTACCTTGTATTAAAGCCTATATTGAATTCACAAGTTCTTGTAAGAGTGTTATATTTTTGAGGCAATATTCCACGACACGAACACCGGGGCCTCACTGCGGTGATGGTCTGCGCTGGCTTTCTGGCGCAGCACGGCCCGCTGGAGGTGAACATGGGTGGCGTCCCATGTCTCCTCTGCGCGCCTGAACCAGTCGGCCACTGCAGGAGCCTTGGTCTGACTCTGATGCCAAGGCGCCAGAACTGGCTGGTACCCCAGTACGCACTGGAAGTGGGAGAGGTTAGTGGAGGAGTGGCGGAGCGAGTTCTGAGCCATCTCGGCCCAGCGGGACACGGGAGGGGAGCGGGCTCTGCACGTAACGCCTGCTCAATGTTTGCGTCCAGCTCCCACACTACCGGCGCCACCAGGCAGGAGGCCGGGAGTATTGGAGTGGGATCCATGGGCCGCTCCTCTGTGTCATACAATTGGGACAGTGCGTCTGCCTTCACGTTTTGGGAACCTGGTCTGTAGGAAAGGGAAAAAACAAAACGGGTGAAAAACATGGCCCACCTTGCCTGGCGAGGGTTCAGTCTCCTCGCTGCCCGGATGTACTCCAGATTGCGGTGGTCAGTCCAGATGAGAAAAGGGTGTTTAGCCCCCTCAAGCCAATGTCTCCACGCCTTCAGAGCCTTGACGACAGCCAACAGCTCCCGGTCCCCCACGTCATAGTTTCGCTCTGCCGGGCTGAGCTTCTTCGAGAAGAAGGCACAGGGGCGGAGCTTCAGTGGTGTACCCGAGCGCTGAGAGAGTCCAGCTCCTATCCCAGCCTTGGACTGGTCCACCTCCACTATGAACGCCAAAGAGCGATCCGGATGGGCCAGCACGGGAGCCGAGGTAAACAGAGCCCTCAGGTGACCAAAAGCCCTGTCCGCCTCAGCCGATCACTGCAAACATACCGGGCACCCCTTCAGCAGTGAGGTAATGGGAGCCGCTACCTGACCAAAACCCCGGATAAACCTCCGGTAGTAATTGGCAAACCCTAGGAACTGCTGCACTTCCTTTACCGTGGTGGGAGTCGGCCAATTACGCACGGCTGAAATGCGGTCACTCTCCATCTCCACCCCCGAGGTGGAAATGCGGTACCCTAGGAAGGAGACGGACTGCTGGAAGAACAAGCATTCCTCAGCCTTGACGTACAGGTCATGCTCCAACAGTCGACCAAGCACCCTGCGCACCAGGGACACATGCTCGGCGCGTGTAGAGGAGTATATCAGAATGTCATCAATATACACCACTACACCCTGCCCATGCAGGTCCCTGAAAATCTCGTCTACAAAGGCTTGGAAGACTGATTCATCAACCCGTACGGCATGACAAGGTACTCATAATGCCCTGAGGTTGTACTGAACGCCGTCTTCCACTCGTCTCCCTCCCGGATATGCACCAGGTTGTAAGCACTACTGAGATCCAGTTTGGTGAAGAAGTGCGCCCCATGCATTGACTCAATCGCCGTGGCGATAAGAGGTAGCAGGTAACTGTACCTCACCGTGATGAGATTAAGGCCTCGGTAGTCAATACACGGGCGCAGACCTCCTCCTTCTTCTTCACAAAAAATAAACTCGAGGAGGTGGGTGAAGTGTACCCCTGACGCAGGGATTCGGAGACATATATTTCCATAGCCACCGTCTCCGCCTGTGAGTGGGGATACACATGACTCCTGGGAAGTGCAGTGTCTACCAGGAGATTTATCGCACAATCGCCCCGTCGATGGGGTGGTAATTGAGTCGCCTTCTTTTTGGAGAAGGCGAGAGCCAAATCGGCATATTCAGGGGGAATGCGCACGGTGGAGAACTGGTCTGGACTTTCCACCATAGTAGCACCAACGGAAACCCCTAAGCACCTCCCCGAGCACTCTCGCGACCACCCCGTGAGAGCCCTCCGTTGCCAAGAAACAGTGGGGTCATGACAAGCTAACCAGGGTAGGCCTAGCACCACGGGAAACGCAGGAAAGTCAATGAGGAAGAGAATGATTCTCTCCTTGTAACCCCCCTGTGTCACCATACCCAGAGGAGCGGTGGCCTCCCTAATCAACCCTGACCCTAATGGTCGACTGTCTAAGGCGTGAACGGGGAAGGGCACAGCCATGGGAACAATGGGGATCCCTAAACTAAGGGCGAACGATCTGTCTATAAAATTCCCAGCTGCGCCTGAATCGACACGAGCCTTATGCTGGGAATGCAGGGAAAACTCAGGAAAAGTAACATACAAAAACATGTGTGCAACAGAGGGCTCTGGGTGAGAAGGGTGCCGGCTCACCGGGGATGACGCCAGAGTGCCCTGCCTGCTGCCTCGATCCCCAGAGGAACCAACCCGGCACTGACCGGGTTGGTACACGAGCCGGAACCTCCTCCAGTCTCCCTACGCACAGCACCTCCCAGCTCCATGGGCACCGGAGCGGCGGTGCTGAGGGATGGAACTGACAGAACCCAATCTGGACGTCCGCGGGTAGCCAGCAGGTTATCTAGCCGAATGGACAGGTCCACCAGCTGGTCGAAGGTGAGGGTGGTGTCCCTGCAGGCCAACTCCCGACGGACGTCCTCGCGCAGACTGCAGTGATAGTGGTCGATCAGGGCCCTATCGTTCCATCCCGCGCCGGCGGCCAGGGTCCAAAAATCCATGGCGAATTCCTGGGCGCTCCTTGTCCCCTGCCTCACATGGAAGAGACGTTCACCCGCCGCTCTACCCTCGGGTGGATGGTCGAAGACTGCTTCCAGGTGAAATGCTTGAAATGGTCCAGCGCCGCATCTCCTTCTCCTCATGCGGCTTTGGCCCACTCCAAGGCTTTCCCAGAGAGTCACGAGACGAGGGCGAACACCTTCTCACGACCTGAAGGAGCCGGGTGGACGGTTGCCAGGTAGAGGTCGAGCTGCAACAGGAAACCCAGGCAGCGTGCAGCCGTCCCGTCATACTCCCGGGGAAGGACGAGACGAATCCCACTGGGACTGGGTGAAGGGGGGCGAGTAGTGGAGGCCCCGGTTGTGCTGGTGGAGGCGCTGGAGGAACTCCCTGTCTCTCCCAGCGGTCCATAGTTTGGACAACGCGGTCCATGGCGGCGCCGAGATGGTGGAGCATGGCCGCGTGCTCCCGGACGCGCTCCTCCACCCCTATTCCAGGGGCACCTGCTCCTGCTGACTCCATATGTTATGGTGTGGGATTCTGTAGCGGGGTGCGTAATGTGCATGAATTGGCACAACCATTGTTGACAAATGCATTGCATATCCGTTGTTCCACATGAGTGTAGACTAAGCCTGTTCATGCTCCAATTAATGTCAGTCACTCTAAATCTAAGTATGAACTTGAGTGATCTTAATTTGACTAAATACGAAATCACACCTTAAGCCAACACTTTTATCTGGTCCTTCCTGTTAGGGTAAGGTGGCTTCACGTTCAGGAATGGAGGACCAAAGGTAATGGAATATTAACATTAAGTATGCATAACTTATAAAGATATCAAATCAAATTGTTGTTACATGTGCCGAATACAAATGCTTGCTTACAAGCCCATAGCCAACAATTCAGTTTTAAGAAAATCCCTAAAAAAGTAAGAGATAAGAATAACAAATAATTAAAAAGCAGAGTACAGTAAATTAAGTATCCACATTTATGAATTAAATTAAATTTGAATGAGATGTTTACCACCTATTGTCTATCTGGCACCCACAGCAATGGTGGCATCTTTTGGTTTGCAGTGTGTTTAAAAACAACAGTACATACTGTAGTTACATGAGCAATAACTGATATGGAAATCACTCTCAATCTAAGTAAAATCTGTAAATTGACGAGACCAGGTGTGTCTCATATGATTGAGAATTTTTGATACTATCTTTTTCTATTTTCTTTTGAAAATCTGCCACTGAACCATAAATGTATATCTAGTGAGAGTGCACAGAACAGTTTCGCTTTAATTATCCAAAAAAGGTGACACCACCACAGCTACATGAATGAGTGATCTCTCCACATGTTAATTTATCAATTCCAAAGCCCAACTAGCTAGACAGAACAGTGTTCAAACTACATTGTTGTCATTTAGTAAAGGTGTAGCTAGCTACTAACTTTACTCTACTGTAGCCTACAGACAACAACCAAGCTAGCTAATTAGCTAACTATAAAGAAACAATCAATTTCATCAATAGGTTTTTTAGCTAAATATATGTACCTAGTGTGATCACATGCCAAACAACTTTAGAGATGATTAGAAGATCTAAAAGCAAAAGTGACTTTTGACGAGTGCTGCTCTGCTGGCAAACTGGATCTAGAGGTAGCTTTGGGACACAGCATCGGGAGTCTGTGTATTGGTTGGACTCCCTGAGTTGTGAATCGTTCTGGTGGTTGGCGACGGAAAATAACCATACTACAATATAGCCGCCAACCAAATAGCTAGGTCCGGCTGTCCGACGGGGGGGTGGGAGATGCACTGGAAACATGTCACCATGAGGTAGGTAGGTCCGGCCTGCCGGGTAGGCCAGATAGCAAGATACTATTTGTATTTATTAGGGATCCCCATTAGCTGCTACCAAGGCAGGCTCGATCTTTTGGCCGGCAGGGCCAACCTACCTGGCCAGCAACGTTCAGACATTTACGTCAGTTAAATTGGTCCGTCCGGCCTGCCAGAGAGCTAGTTCTGGCCTCCCGTACAGATATTTAGGTCTGGCCTTTAGGTCCGGCTGGCCAGATTGGTAGGTCCGGCAGAACGGTGGGGGGAGAAGAAGATGCACTGGAAAGATGTGGCCATGAGCCAGATAGGTAGGTCCAGCCGGCCGGCCGGCCTGCCAGGTAAGTAGTATTTATGTTTATATATTATTACTTTTAGTTTTTTTTTTATGCATATTTTTGTTATCACAATTTTCTTTAACCAATTTTGGTCTTTATTAAGAATGATGGAGGCCACTGTGTTCTTGGGGACTTTCAATGCTGCAGACATTTTTTGGTACCCTTCCCCAGAGGTTAATGCAGGGCCGATAGACAAGTTCCTTACATTTTAATATATTTCTGTTAGCTGCATGTGTGACATAACTCCACCAGTCTATTTTATGATATGCAGTTAAAGTTGGAAGTTTACACAGGTTGGAGTCATTAAAACTCATTTTTCAACCACTCCACAAATTTCTTATTATCAAACTATAGTTTTGGCAAGCCGGTAAGGACATCTACTTTGTGCATGACACAAGTAATTTTTACAACAATTGTTTACAGACTGTGTCACAATTCCAGTGGGTCAGAAGTTTACATAAACTAAGTTGACTGTGCCTTTAAACAGCTTGGAAAGTTCCAGAAAATTATGTCATGGCTTTAGAAGCTTCTGATAGGCTAATTGACATCATTTGAGTCAATTGGAGGTGTACCTGTGGATGTATTTCAAGGTCTACCTTCAAACTCAGTGCCTCTTTGCTTGACATCATGGGAAAATTAAAAGAAATCAGCCAAGACCTCAGAAAAAACATTGTAGACCTCTACAAGTCTGTTTCATCCTTGGGAGCAATTTCCAAACGCCTGAAGGTACCACGCTCATCTGTACAAACAATAGAACACAAGTATAAACACCATGGGACCACGCAGCCGTCCTACCGCTCAGGAAGAAGACGCGTTCTGTCTCCTAGAGATGAACATACTTTGGTGCGAAAAGTCCAAATCAATCCCAGAACAACAGCACAGCACCTTGTGAAAATGCTGGAGAAAACAGGTACAAAAGTATCTATATCCACAGTCAAATGAATCCTATATCAACATAACCTGAAAGGCCACTCAGCAAGGAAGAAGCCACTGCCCCCAAACCACCATAAAAAACCCACACTACGGTTTGCAACTGCACATGGGGACAAAGATCATACTTTTTGGAGAAATGTCTTCTGGTCTGATGAAACAAAAATAGAACTGTTTGGCCATAATGACCATTGTTATGTCTGGAGGAAAAAGGGGGAGGATTGCAAGCCGAAGGACACCATTCCAACCGTGAAGCACGGGGTTGGTAGCATCATGTTGTGGGGGTGCTTTGCTGCAGGAGGGACTGGTGCACTTCACAAAATAGATGTCATCACGAGGGAGGAAAATTATGTGGATATATTGAAGCAACCTCTCAAGACATCAGTCTGTCTGACAAGTTCTTGTTCATCTTGGCTCTGTTTATTGAAGACTGAGGATCTTTGCTGTAACGTGACACTTCCTACGGCTCCCATAGGCTCTCAGAACCCGGGAAAAAGCTGAATGATATCGAGGCAGCCCCAGGCTGAAACACATTAGCGCGTTTGGATAGTGGCCTGTCAGAGGACCATCAGACTGGGGCTCGTGCACGAGGGCACGAGATGTTTTTATTTTCTCTCTCTTTGTACGTAAATACGCTTTCCCGGTCGGAATATTATCGCTTTTTTACGAGAAAAATGGCATAAAAATTGATTTTAAACAGCGGTTGACATGCTTCGAAGTACGGTAATGGAATATTTCGAATTTTTTTGTCACGAAACGCGTCGGGCGCGTGACCCTTATTTACCCTTCAGATAGTGTCTTGAACGCACGAACAAAACGCCGCTATTTGGATATAACTATGGATTATTTGGGACCAAACCAACATTTGTTATTGAAGTAGAAGTCCTGGGAGTGCATTCTGACGAAGAACACCAAAGGTAATCAAACTTTTCTAATAGTAAATCGGAGTTTGGTGAGTGCCAAACTTGGTTGGTGTCAAAATAGCTAGCCTGTGATGGCTGGGCTATCTACTTAGAATATTGCAAAATGTGCTTTCACCGAAAAGCTATTTTAAAATCAAACATAGCGAGTGCATAGAGGAGTTCTGTATCTATAATTCTTAAAATAATTGTTATGTTTTTTGTGAATGTTTATCGTGAGTAATTTAGTAAATTCACCGGAAGTGTTCGGTGGGAATGCTAGTCACATGCTAGTCACATGCTAATGTGAAAAGCTGGTTTTTGATATAAATATGAACTTGATTGAACAAAACATGCATGTATTGTATAACATAATGTCCTAGAGGTGTCATCTGATGAAGATCATCAAATGACATTATATGCTAGCTTTCGTTGTAAAGCCTTTTTGAAATCGGACAGTGTGGTAAGATTAACGAGAGTCTTGTCTTTAAAATGGTGTAAAATAGTCATATGTTTGAGAAATTGAAGTAATAGCATTTCCAAGGTATTTGAATATCGCGCCACGGGATTACACTGGCTGTTGAGTAGGTGGGACGCAAGCGTCCCACCTAGCCCATAGAGGTTAAAGGCAATGCTACCAAATACTTATTGAGTGTATGTAAACTTCTCACCCACTGGGAATGAGATGAATGAAATGAAGCACTAACCTTTGATGATCTTCATCAGATGACACTCATTGGACATTATGTTATACAATACATGTATGTTTTGTTCAATCAAGTTCATATTTATATCCAAAATCAGCTTTTTACATTGGCGTGTGATGTTCAGAACATGTATTCCCACCAAAAACTTCCGGTGAATTTACAAAAATACTCATCATAAACGTTGACAAAATACATAACAATTATTTTAAGAATTATAGATACAGAACTCCTTTATGCAATCGCTGTGTCAGATTTTAAAATAGCTTTTCGGTGAAAGCACATTTTTCAATATTCTGAGTACATAGCTCACCATCACGGCGAGCTATTTTGACACCCGCCAAGTTCGGTGCAAACTAAACTCAGAATTAGTATTAGAAATATTGTATTACCTTTGCTGATCTTCATCAGAATGCACTCCCAGGACTGCTACTTCCACAAGAAATGTTGTTTTTGTTCCAAATAATCCATATTTATGTCCAAATACCTCCGTTCGTGCGTTCAGGTCACTATCCAAAGGCTAACTCGCGAGCGCATTTTGAGACACAAAAAGTCAAAATGTTCCATTACCATACTTAGAAGCATGTCAAACGCTGTTTAAAATCAATTTTTATGGTATTTTTCTCGTAAAATAGTGATAATATTCCAACCGGACAATAGTGTATTAATTCAAGGAGGAAAAGAAAAAACAGCGTGCTCGCGGGAACGCGCATATCCAATCTCTTTGTCCCCAGGCATACCACTGAGAAACTGAGCTACTATACTCTGCCCAGAGACAGGAGAAGGCTCAATCCGCTTTCTGAAGGCTTTAGATAGCCAATGGAAGCCTTAGAAAGTGCAACGTAACCCCACAGATACTGTAGTTTCGACAGAGAATCAAAAGAAGAACGACAATTCTCAGACATTCCACTTCCTGCTTGGAATTTTCTCAGGTTTTTGCCTGCCATATGAGTTCTGTTATACTCACAGACACCATTCAAACAGTTTTAGAAACTTCAGAGTGTTTTCAATCCAAATCTAATAATATGCATATTCTCGTTTCTGGGCAAGTAGTAACCAGTTTAAATCGGGTACGTTTTTCATCCGGCCGTGAAAATACTGCCCCCTATCCTAAACAGGATTTATACATTATTCTGTCCTAGTTATAAACAATTTATCATCTAGTAGGTTTTGATTACATTTCCAATATCCTCTCCCACGTGGAAATTCTGTAAGAGTAATATATATGCCAATTATGTGATGATCCGACCGCATTCTGTCCCGTATCAACACTTGTTTTTACTTTTGGTGCCGGAGAGAATGACTTAAGAAAGTAATCAAGATGACTGGCTTGATTAAGCCTCCACCATGTATATCTCACTAGGTCAGGGTATTTAAGCCTCCATATATCCACTAATTCCAGTATATCCGTGACATTCATGATTTCCTTAAGTTCCTGAGGGTGATAGTTTGTAGAGTGATTTCCTTTACGGTCCATGAAGGTATTTAAAACCGTATTAAAATCTCCCAAAATCTCTAGTGTTGCTTGTAGAGTTGCTAAAGTTTTCTGTATATTTTCAAAGAAGCTTGGATCATCGTTATTTGGACTGTATAGGTTAATAAGCCATATCGGTTTATTGTCCAATAAAACATTACAATAATCCATCTACCTTGATGATCTCTGTTTGGACAATATGCACATTTAGATCAAAATTACTGTTAATTAATATCATCAACCCTTTTGAATTTCTTTGCCCATGGGAGAAATATATTTCGCCCCCCCAGTCCCTTTTCCACAAAACTTCATCTAAAATTGCTGAATGAGTTTCCTGTAAACAATAGATATTATATTCCTTCTCTTTTAGCCAGGTAAATACTGATTGTCTTTTCTTATTATCTGCTAGGCCATTACGATTATAAATGGCTATACTTATTTCACCACTTACCATAATGAGACACAACTTTCAATTCTATTTATCAAAATATATGTTTGTAAACCTGTCATTAAAAAGTAACATGATGATTGAGTGTCTATACAGCTGTACCATGATATTTGCATTGCTACTAAGTAAACATCCAATTGGTCCCCACTATTCCACCCGCTAAAAGCCCTCCTCATCCCGAGTTGGGTTGTCATCCCAATGCCCGGCAGACCACCCCTGACCCCCCGGATCCCATAGCCCCGGAGAGACCGGGACCCATCCTTCGAAAAGAGCACACAGTGCCACTCACAGAACAGAAGTAGATCAACCGCCAAATGCATTTCCATCGCCCTCACCTCGATTTATGTGATATATAACCATTAAAAATGTATATACATTTAAAAAATCCTGTTTATCTTATTTCCATAATTAGCTATCCATATTTGTAGTAATGTAGGCAATTTATGCAAAGGATTTTTACCTCTCACCAGTCTCGCCATTACCAAAATTACATTTTTGCAAGCAATTATTATATTAGCAAACAATTATTGTGAATCATCCTATATTGTCCCTAACATCTTTAACTCTCTCGCAACAGTTGTGGGATACACACATGCACCCACACGCTCATACACACTCATACACACTCATACACACACACTTAACGCCTTTCCCCCACACAACCATAGACTCACATTCTCAACAGTTTCACCATCCCGGAGCCCAACTCAAGAAAGGTCTTGATTTACGAATGCATATACAGTTGCAGCTGTATGAGAAGGCCTGCAAGACTGTGCAAAAAAATGGGCAGAAATGGGGAGATTTTATTAACCATTGTCACGTCCTAGATGATGGAGATCTGATATATCCCCTTTCCTTGAAACACACCCACAATATGGTCCCCCGTATTCACCATATTCCCAAGCATCTCCATGCAGTCAGACTTTTGATTTTGTGCCACCATGGCCACAATGATATACCCCCTCTCTGAATGTCCGAGTGTGACCCCCCTCCCCATGGGTTACTGTAGCTAGTGTTGCCAGCACTGCCACTGCCTGGGTGGGGGCACCCCATCGGAATACCCACCGGCTAGGTACAAGGTCATCAAGGTTCTCATTAGCAGCTTTGAGAATTTCCTTGGATATTATGCTCTCCCTTCAGGGGGGTTTAGCATTGCAGGACCAACCCTGCCAAGCAGGCTCAGAATCTTGAGGGGGCAGTGCTGCTCTAGGTCTCTGACCGCATTTTGGTTGTATACAGACTGCTTACAGCAGGCCCCTAAAAAAAATAAGTTAGGGACTTCTCCTTAGTATCTGGGTCATTCAGGTGAGTGTCTAGGGTATAGGGTTGTGGTCCGTTCCATCAATAAAGGATCATAAATAAATTAGATGTATAATTTATTTTAAAAATGTAGTTCCCCATGATAGGACAATAAATAAATTAAATGTATACTTTATTTTAAAATGCTGTTCCACCAGGATAGGACAATAAATAAATAAATAAGATGTATAATTCATTATAAAAAGTATATCCCTCATCCAAACAACATTGAAAGCAACCCCTGCTCAGAGCAATACATTGGTTCTGGGATCTGCAACCATTTCCTTTCACTCAACGCCACACTTTCCCAAACACCAAAAAACACACACCACACCATCCACACATACTGTGCCTTCTGTTTGCTGAGTTTTTATCTTCACCATGTTGAATTAGTGCTTTTGTGTTCCAATTAGTTATATTTGAAGATACATAGAAAAGCTACATTTTTTGTTGTATTATAACAATCCATAAGAGGGCAAGAATTGTGTGTTTCATTATTTGCCTCCTCTATAAGAACACATTTTTAAAATAGCCATGGAGTAGTCTTTGTGTCTCTGAACAACTGGTTATCCATATATAGTTTATCGACGAAACAACTGGTTATCAAAATATAGTTTATCGATGACGAGAGCTACTCGTTTCCCTTTTAATCTATTTTCCTTGAAAATTGGATACAGAACTTTACGCCATTCTGCAATTTCCTTCGGGAACTGGTCATTCATGCCAATTTCTGTGCCAGCAAGTCTTTTACCCAGGCTTTTAACCATTATTTTATCTTTAAAGAAAGCAAATTTGGCAACGATTGGGCATTCATACCTCTGCCCAATCTGTCCGAAGCGGTGCACACGTTCGAGTTGGATTTTGTCGATAGCTTCACGTGGAATCCGAAGCGCTGTAAGGAGGAACTCTCTAACTACAGTTTCAGGAACTTCTCCTTCTTTCTCTTGGATACCTGTAAGTACCAGATTCTCTCTCATGGATCTAGTCTGTATGTCAAGTAAGGCTTCTCTCAGAACGATGTTCTCCTTTTTAAGTTCATTAACTTCGGTTTCAATCTTATTGACTGTCCCTTTTAGCTTATTTGTATCTTTCTCCAATGTCACAGCTTTTTCATCACTCATCTCGAGGCCTTCAACTCTTTTATATCCTTACTGACTAGTTCAAGTACACCCAGTTTGTCATTTATTGATTTTAACAGATCGGTTTCGACCTTTACCATTCCCGGTGGTGAAAATATAAAATTGTCTGTGTCTGTAGAAAAGTCACGTTTTCGTTTTGAAATAGGTTCCCGTCTTACTCTCCGTCATGTTTGGGTGTTGCTTGTTTTCAGTAATATTTGTCGATAAATTTCTCTAGTCTTAAGATTTGTTTTGTGTTGTTATCCAGATTGAAGGTTATCACCCACCAGATTGTGTAGTGCTAATACTTAGTCTAACTTACCGATATTGAATATTACGTTTTTATCTTGAGTTGGTCTACATAGCTACGTTCAGTCCGCCATCTTACCTGTGGACAAGAATTTAGGGTTCGGATTCACAATTACTCGGATGGCGAGAGACAATGTCATGTTAATTTCTCTACCACTGTCGTTTTAGAGAATTTGGCAGTACGTCCAACTGGCCTCACAACCAGACCATGTGTACAGTGACTTGTGAAAGTATTCACCCCCTTGGCATTTTTCCTATTTTGTTATATTACAACTTGGAATTAAAATTGATTTTTTGGGGGTTTGTATCATTTCATTCACACAACATGCCTACCACTTTGAAGATGCAAAATATTTTTTTATTGTGAAACAAACAATAATTAAGACAAAAAAAACTGAACTTGAGCGTGCATAACTATTCACCCCCCCCAAAGTCAATACTTTGTAGAGCCACCTTTGGCAGCAATTACAGCTGCAAGTCTCTTGGGATATGTCTCTATAAGCTAGGCACATCTAGACACTGGGATTTTTTCCCATTCTTCAAGGCAAACTGCTCCAGCTCCTTCAAGTTGGATGGGTTCCGCTGGTGTACAACAATCTTTAAGTCATACAACAGATTCTCAATTGGATTGAGGTCTGGGCTTTGAATAGGCCATTCTAAGAGTTTTAAATGTGTCCCCTTAAACCACTCGAGTGTTGCTTTAGCAGTATGCTTTGGGTCATTGTCCTGCTGGAAGGTGAACCTCCGACCCAGTCTTAAATCTCTGGAATGTTTGCTTATTTTTTCTTTAAGCAACGGCTTTTTTTGGCCACTCTTCTGTAAAGCCCAGCTCTGTGGAGTGTATGGCTTAAAGTGGTCCTATGGACAGATAATCCAATCTCACTGTGGAGCTTTGCAACTCCTTCAGGGTTATCTTTGGTCTCTTTGTTGCCTCTCTGCTTAATGCCCTCCTTGCCTGGTCCGTGAGTTTTGGTGGGCGGCCCTCTCTTTGCAGGTTTGTTGTGGTGCCATATTCTTTCAATTTTTTAATAATGGATTTAATGGTGCTCCGTGGGATGTTCAAAGTTTCTGATATTTTTTATAACCCAACCCTGATCTGTACTTCTCCAGAACTTTGTCCCTGACCTGTTTAGAGAGCTCCTTGGTCTTCATGGTGCAGCTTACTTGGTGGTGCCCCTTGCTTAGTGGTGTTGCAGACTCTTGGGCCTTTCGGAACAGGTGTGTATATATATACTGAGATCATGTGACAGATCATGTGACACTTAGATTGCACACAGGTGGACTTTATTTACAGTTGAAGTCAGAAGTTTACATACACCTTAGCCAAATACATTTAAACTCAGTTTTTCACAATTCCGGACATTTAATCCGAGTACAAATGCCCTGTCTTAGGTCAGTTAGGATCACCACTTTATTTTAAGAATGTGAAATGTCAGAATAATAGTAGAGAGAATTATTTATTTCAGCTTTTATTTCTTTCATCACATAGCCAGTGGGTCAGACGTTTACATACACTCAATTAGTATTTGGTAGCATTGCCTTTGAATTGTTTAACTTGGGTCAAATGTTTCGGGTAGCCTTCCACAAGCTTCCCACAATAAATTGGGTGAATTTTGGCCCATTCCACCTGACAGAGCTTGTGTAACTGAGTCAGGTTTGTAGGCCCCCTTGCTCGCAAACACTTTTTCAGTTCAGCCCACACATTTTCTATAGGATTGAGGTCAGGGCAATATGATGGCAACTCCAATACCTTGACTTTGTAGTCCTTAAGCCATTTTGCCACAACTTTGGAAGTATGCTTGGGGTCATTGTCCATTTGGAAGACCCATTTGCAACCAAGCTTTAACTTCCTGACTGATGTCTTGAGATGTTACTTCAATATATCCACATCATTTTCCTCTCTCATGATGACATCTATTTTGTGAAGTGCACCAGTCCCTCCTGCAGCAAAGCACCCCCACAACATGATGCTACCAACCCCGTGCTTCACGGTTGGAATGGTGTTCTTCGGCTTGCAAGCCTCCCCCTTTTTCCTCAAGACATAACAATGGTCATTATGGCCAAAAAGTTATATTTTTGTTTCATCAAACCAGAGGACATTTCTCCAAAACGTACAATCTTTACATTTTAGTCATTTTAGCAGACGCTCTTATCCAGAGCCACTTACAGTAGTGAATGCATACATTTCATTAAAACAATTCTCCGTACTGGTCCCCCGTGGGAATCGAACCCAAAACCCTGGCGTTGCAAACACCATGCTCTACCACCTGAGCCACACGTGCAGTTGCAAACTGTAGTCTGGCTTTTTTATGGCGGTTTTGGAGCAGTGGCTTCTTCCTTGCTGAGCAGCCTTTCAGGTTATGTTGATATAGGACTCGTTTTAATGTGGCTACAGATACTTTTGTACCTGTTTCCTCCAGCATCTTCACAAGGTTCTTTGCTGTTGTTCTGGGATTGATTTGAACTTTACGCACCAAAGTACGTTCATCTCTAGGAGACAGAACGCGTCTCCTTCCTGAGTACTATTGATTATACAGATGAACGTGGTACCTTCAGGCGTTTGGAAATTGCTCCCAAGGATGAACCAGACCTGTGGAGGTCTACAATTTTTTTACTTAGGTCTTGGCTGATTTATTTAGATTTTTCTAATGATGTCAAGCAAAGAGGTACTTTGAGTTTGAAGGTAGGCCTTGAAATATATCTACAGGTACACCTCCAATTGACTCAAATTATGTCAATTAGTCTATCAGAAGCTTCTAAAGCCATGACATTTTCTGGAATTTTCCAAGCTGTATGAAGGCACAGTCAACTTAGTGTATGTAAACTTCTGACCCACTGGAATTGTGATACAGTGAATTATAAGTGAAATAATCTGTCTGTAAACAATTGTTGGAAAAATTACTTGTGTCATGCACAAAGTAGATGTCTTTACCGACTTGCCAAAACTATAGTTTGTTAACAAGAAATTTGTGGAGTGGTTGAAAAACGAGTTTTAATGACTCCAACCTAACTGTATGTAAACATCTGACTTCAACTGTAACTAATTCTGTGACTTCTGAAGGTAATTGGTTGCACCAGATCTTATTTTGGGGCGGTAGGGTAGCCTAGTGGTTAGACGTTGGGCTAGTAACCAAAAGGTTGCAAGTTTGAATCCCCGAGCTGACAAGGTACAAATCTGTCGTTCTGCCCCTGAACAAGGCACTGTTCCTAGGCCATCATTGAAAATAAGAATTTGTTCTTAACTGACTTGCCTAGTAAAATAAATAAATAAAGGGGGTGAATACATATGCACGCACCACTTTTCCATTTTATATTTTTTCGAATTTTTTTAAACAAGTTATTTTTTTCATTTCACTTCACCAATTTAGACTATTTTGTGTATGTCCATTACATGAAATCCAAATAAAAATCTATTCAAATTACAGGTTGTAATGCAACAAAATAGGAAAAACGCCAAGGGGGATGAATACTTTTGCACTGTATGGCGTTGTATGGCGTTCGTAAAAATCCAAATAACTTCACAGATATTCATCGTAAAGAGTTTAAACTCTGTTTGCCTTGCTTGTTCAATGAACAATAAGCAATTAATGAACATGCACCTGTGGAACGGTCGTTAAGACACTAACAGCTTACAGACGGTAGGCAATTAAGGTCACAGTTATGAAAACTTAGGACACCTCAGAGGCCTTTCTACTGACTCTGGAAAACACCGAAAGAAATTGCAATGTCTATACTGTGAGACGCCTAAGACAACGCTACACGGAGACAGGATGGACAGCTGATTGTCCTCACAGTGGCAGACCACGTGTAACAACACCTGCACAGGATCGGTACATCTGAACATCACACCTGTGGGACAGGTACAGGATGGCAACAACAACTGCCCGAGTTACACCAGGAACGCACAATCCCTCCGTCAGTGCTCAGACTGTCCGCAATAGGCTGAGAGAGGCTGGACTGAGGGCTTCTAGGCCTGTTGTAAGGCAGGTCCTCACCAGACATCACCGGCAACAACGTCACCTATGGGCACAAACCCACCGTCGCTGGACCAGACAGGACTGGCAAAAAGTGCTCTTCACTGACGAGTCGCAGTTTTGTCTCACCAGGGGTGATGGTCAGATTCGCGTTTATCGTCAAATGGAATGAGCGTTACACAGAGGCCTGTACTTTGGAGCGGGATTGATTTGGAGGTGGAGGGTCCGTCATGGTCTGAGGCGGTGTGTCACAGCATCATCGGACTGAGCTGTGTGTTACAGGGAAGACTTCCTTCTCCCTCATGTGGTACCCTTCCTGCAGGCTCATCCTGACATGATCCTCCAGCATGACAATGCCTCCAGCCATACTGCTCGCTCTGTGCGTGATTTCCTGCAAGACAGGAATATCAGTGTTCTGCCATGGCCAGCGAAGAGCCCGGATCTCAATCCCATTGAGCACGTCTGGGTGAGGGCTAGGGCCATTCCCCCCAGAAATGTCCGGGAACTTGCAGGTGCCTTGGTGGAAGAGTGGGGTAACATCTCACAGCAAGAACTGGCAAATATGGTGCAGTCTATGAGGAGGAGAAGCACTGCAGTACTTAATGCAGCTGGTGGCCACACCAGATACTGACTGTTACTTTGATTTTGACCCCCTTTGTTCAGGGACACATTATTCCATTTCTGTTAGTCACATGGCTGTGGAATTTGTTCAGTTTATGTCTCAGTTGGTGAATCTTGTTATGTTCATACAAATATTTACACATGTTAAGTTTGCTGAAAATAAATGCAGTTGACAGTGAGAGGACGTTTCTTTTTTTGCTGAGTTTATATTCCCAATCTTGCAAAATTCATAGATTAGAGCCTAATGAATTCATGCCAATCGATCGATTTCCTCATATGTAACTGTAACTCAGTAAAATCTTTGAAATTGTTACAATTTGCGTTCATATTTGTGTTCGGTATAGATACAGTGCATTAGGAAAATATTCAGACCCCTTCCCTTTTTCCACATTCTGTTACGTTACAGCCTTACTCTAGAATTGATTTAATTATGTTTTCCCTCATCAATCCACATACAATATCCCATAATGACAAAGCAAAACAGGTATTTAGAAATGTTTGCAAATTTAAAAAAACAGAAATACCTTATTTACATAAGCAATCAGACCCTTTGTTATGAGACTCGAAATTGAGCTCAGGTGCATTCTGTTTCCATTGATCATCCTTGAGATGTTTCTACAACTTGGTTCTACAACTTGGTCCTACAATTTAATTGATTGGACATAATTTGGAAAGGCACACAACTTTCTATATAAGGACCTGTCTATATAAGGTCCCACAATTGACAGTGCATTTCAGAGCAAAAACCAAGTAATGAGCTAGAAGGAATTGTTCGCAGAGCTCCGAGACAGGATTGTGTCAAGGCACAGATCTGGGAAAGGGTACCAAAAAATGTCTGCAGCATTGAAGGTCCCTAAGAACACAGTGGCCTCCATCATTCTTAAATGTAAGAAGTTTTGAACCACCAAGAATCTTCCTAGAGCTGGCCACCTGGCCAAACTGAGCAATCGGGGGAGAAGGGCCTTTGTCAGGGAGGTGACAAAGAACCCATTGGTCACTCTTACAGAGCTCCAGAGTTCCTCTGTGGAGATTGGAGTACCTTCCAGAAGGACAGCCATCTCTGCAGGACTCCACTAATCAGGCCTTTATGGTAGAGGGGCCAGACAGAAGCCACTCCCCAGTAAAAAGCATATGATACCCCGCTTGGAGTTTGCCAAAAGGCACCTAAAGGACTCTCAGACCATGAGAAACAAGATTCTCTGGTCTGATGAAACCAAGATTGAACTCTTTGTGTCACGTCTGTGTCACGTCTGGAAGAAACTAGGCACCATCCCTACAGTGAAGCATGGTGGTAGTACCATCATGCTGTGTGAGAGCCCGGACTTGAACCCGATCGAACATCTCTGGAGAGACCTGAAAATAGCTGTGTAGCGACGCTTCCCATCCAACCTGACAGAGCCTTGAGGGGACTTGCAGAGAATAATGGGAGAAACTCCCCAAATACAGGTTTGCCAAGCTTGTAGCATCATACCCAAGAAGATTCAAGGCTGTAATCACTGCCAAAGGTGCTTCAACAAAGTACTGAGTAAAGGGTCCTAATTCGTTTGTAATATCTCAGTTATTCTTTTAAATTTGCAAACATTTCTAAAAATCGATTTTACTTTGTCATTGTGGGCTATTGTGTGTAGATTAATAAGGGAAAAAAAACGATTTAATACATTTTAGAATAAGGCTGTAACGTAACAAAATGTGGAAAAAGTCAAGGGGTCTGAATACTTTCCGAATGCATTGTACAGTGTGGGTATAGCTTACATGATGAGATTATTATGGAAAAAAGAGCGAGATAATATTTATTTTTCAAACGGCAGCCAAGCATCAATTATCATGTCAACAGACTAAGCCCCTCAATATTTATTGGAAAGGAGCATCAAGCTCATCAACTTGCACTCTCACCACCCTGTAAAGTTCATCATAACTTATTTCATCTGTAGCCTAATAAACTGCATGCTTTCCGAGACTTAGTGAGAGGACCTCACAACATACTGTATTAATGCGTGACTCTAAGTTTGCTTCAATTTAATGGATATTTTATCAATATTTGCACACAAAAGCATTTACACCACAATTTCTCACATAATACATTTTACTGACACCAAAATATCCCATCTTGTATAGCGTATTTTGTTTTGTCGACATTTGGAAAGTTTACCAACAAATTTACTGTTTCCATCAGGCTTGTCATTACATTTTTATCTGACATGTACTTTACTCGTGTCACACCCTGATCTGTTTCACCTGTTCTTTTGCTCGTCTCCACCCCCTCCAGGTGTCGCCCATCTTCCCAATTATCCCGTGTATTTATACCTGTGTTTTCTGTCTGTGCCAGTTCGTCTTGTTGCCAAGTCAACCAGCGTTTTTCTCTTAGGTCCAGTTTTTTCCCACTCTCTGTTTTTCTCGTCCTCCTGGTTCTGACCCTTGCCTGTCCTGACTCTGAGTCCGCCTGCCTGACCATTCTGCCTGCCCCTGACCTCGAGCCTGCCTGCCGCCCTGTACCGTTTTGGACTCTGACTTGGTTATGAACTGTTGCCTGTCTTGACTCTGAGTCCGCCTGCCTGACCATTATGCCTGCCCCTGACCTCGAGCCTGCCTGCCGCCCTGTACCGTTATGGACTCTGCCCTGGCTATGAACCTCTTGCCTGTCCCCGACCTGTCTTTTGTCTACCCCTTGGACTATAATACATATCAGAGCTCAAACCATCTTCCTCCCGTGTCTGCATCTGAGTCTCGCCTTGTGTCGTTATAACTCGCATAAAAAGGTTACATGGAAACCTGTTCACTGTAACAAATTCTTGCTGAAAGAGAGATACAGTAAGTATGACACACACTCCACATTATGACAAACGTTTTAACTTTAATTGGTTGATTTAAGATGTTACATAATAGTAAATGTACTGGTTACACGTGTTATGTTTAAAAACAGCCACCAGAGTACATGTACAGTATACCTCAACTTCAACGTTTCAGACTCGTTCTATATGCTTACCTTCACACTCCTACATTAGACCCAACAGCGATGTGGACAGCTCAAACAACACTTCAATTCAGTCCAACAAAGTCCAGAGCAGCTGCATCTATTTTACCCTCCGCAAAGTCCAGAATACTTTAGTAGTGATTGTCCTGAAAGCCCCCATATCATCCTGGTATTATGCCCAACTAGAGAATTTCAAGTCTAGCACCAGAATACCTTGGCAAAAAGTCAGTCTATGTTCCTTTCCTAACATCTGTGAGTTGAATACTGGCACCTCACAGCAACATGTTTTTTGGTGGTGCTTTTTTTAAGATGTTGAATTTAAAAGGAACTATAGTTGTACATTGTTATTTTTTAATCAAGTACCACAATCCAGAAGATGACTGTCAGATTCAAGTAGAATATGGAGCAACTATGCATATCTTACATCCAGTAAGATGGTCTCATTACACCAAGCTGGGACATATCAGAATGCCCTTGAAATCATGACAAACATAGTTGCTAAGAAATCAAAAAGCTAAAAAACTACAAATGATAATACTCAAAATAAATGTAGAAAAAAAATATATGTGACATGTAAGTAAACAGCATTTCAAAGAGACATTGAAGCACATATGGCAGAATGAATACAGATGAAATGGTTATGTTACTCAAAGAACAAGAATTAGTGCATCAATCATATTACCTACTATTAGTGTAAGACATTGTGCATCATGAGTGTGCGTCGTAGTGTCCCTCATAAAAAAATACTACGTTTATTCTAGAATAGTACAGTATTTACTATAGAAGTATGCAGTAAGCTGTAGTATACTATAAAATTGTACACACTGTAATATCCCTCGATTATGTGTAGGACTTAGTATAGAATGTTGTAGTACTGTAGAATACTATAGTATATACTACAGTATTATCCACAAAAAAACACTAGTAAATACTCCAAAAAAGTTTGCAAAAATACTACAATCCACAACATTTTTTTTTTTTAACTATAGTAAATACTACAGTATATAATTTGTACATACTGTACCCTGCCCATTCCCCTCCCCCATGTCCCAATTTGGGCCACCCGTAAGTTTGAAACCTACATGCCAAGTATAGACCATATATTGTGTTCCCTATGGTTATAGAAAAGAGTAGAAGCTCTGAACTCTCCGTGTCAGAACCCAGCACTACCTACAGGTTATGGAAAATTTGCTCTTAGTATTTCTCCAGTAGGTTTCTTCAAGGAGAATGCCCCCCACTTCTATGTCAAAGATAATAAAACAAAAACACTACAGTAAATACTACAGTATACTACAGTCTGCAAAAACATTACAGTAATTAATATAGTATACACTACTGTTTGTTTTTACTACAGTATGTATACTATAGTAAACTGTAAATACTACAGTATACTATAGTAAATACTACAGTAAAGTTAGCAAAAACACTACAGTGAATACTGTAGTATTCCTACCATAGTATAGACTATAGTATTTCTTCATGTGGGATGTTTGACATTTATAGACATTGTGCATGAGTGTGTTGTTGAAGTTTGCTTGCATGAATGAGTGAATACGGGTTTATAGCACTGGCTGACACACCCACAACAATCTCAAAAATGTAAAGAGAACACTTGTTTAATGCTACATTGACACAAGGGCAATAGCAATGGTTTAATGAGCATAGTGGTGATGGTGGTGCTATGTCTGTCCAGAACTCCAGGCTGGGTTACAGAGCCTGGCCACTCTGTCCTGCCCTTCCTCCAGGCAGGGAGGCTCACCATGGGGGGCTGTGGGGGGGGGGGGGGGGGGCCTGGACCCCGGACCCCTCCCCTCAACATGGGGGGAGTGATGGAAGGAGACTTCAAGAGGTCAGGCATGTGGCTGTATGGTCTGGCCTGGGGGTGAGAGTGTGCAGGATCATAGAGAGAGAAGAGAGAGAATTTACAACTGCCAGGTCGCAGTTGTAAATGAGAACTTGTTCTCAACTAGCCTACCTGGTTAAATAAAGGTGGGAAAAAAGGGAGGCTCCCTGACCATAGTATTAGTGGGGGACTAAGTCAGGCTGCTAGGAATGGAGGATAGCCGATTGGCGGTCATGAAGGCGTGTAGACGACTATCCAGAATAGAGCAGCATCTCACTAGCTTGCCTCAGAGTATTTGGGGGGGGTGGAGGGAGGAGGAAGCCACACCGAAAAGGGGTTTGCAGCAGAAGGAAGTAGGGAGTCCCCTGACCACAGTATAGGTCTGTAGCTCCACAGCAGCGGGCCTATAGGAGGTCAGGCAGGTGGCTATAGACCGAGTCCAGCAGGGTCTGGCTGGCCTCCTGGCTCTTGACCCCGGCAATCTCGAAGAGGCGGTCCAGTTTGTCCTCTGCCATGGGGATCGCCTCGATGACGTGCAGCTCGTCAAGGTTTAGGATGTGCAGCATGTCGTCGAAGATGGGCTGCAGGTCGCACGGGTCCAGCCGGACCTGACGTAGCACCGTGTCTTTCTTCTCTGGAAGTCACAGAGGAGAGGAAGAAAATGTCAGAATGAGGAGGAGGATAGACTGCAACATACTATGGATGTTAGCTACAGCTTGTTGTTGTCCATAAAATAGGAAATCATGAATGACTAAATTAGCAGTTACGCTCTGCTGCTGGGAATAAAAGCCCAGTCATCCTTATGATGACTAAGACGTATTTCTCAAAGATTTCATAGTTGATGACTTGCTATAATGGAGTATGAAATCAGGTGCACTTTATAACCAGAAGGGGGCAGTAAATACAAGTATGTCACCTCTGTAGGAGCCAGTTGCTTAGCATCATTACTGAAACAGAACTGTGTCATAATATGTGCTTACCTTTGGTGATGAACGAGCCGGTCCTGCTGAGGGCGGAGTCTTTGCTGGAGGTGGAGTCACAGCGGAGCAGAGGCTCTGATTCGTCGGGGAAGAAGCCCTTGGTCCGGTCCACAGGAGACTGCTCCACCACCCCAGGAGAGTCCAAAGACTTGTGGACAGGACTGTGGCTCGGGGTTACATTCACAGTCATCAGCTGGTTCAGATTAAACTGCAGAGGGAGAGGGGAGGAGAGAAACAGAGGGAGATGGAGAGAGAGAAAGGTATATTACCTACTTCACTTGCTTTGGCAATGTTAACATATGTTTCCCATGCCAATAAAGCCCCTTGAATTGAATTGAGAGGGAGAGGGGAGGAGAGGGTCAGTGTCAGTGTTGGAAACCAATGGCTGAGAAAGCAGTGTTCTGAGTCACGCTGTTGTCCGGACAGACCACTGCACCAAATACCTCAGTTTCGTACTCTTAGTTATCCGTACACCTCTGAAGGCTCTTGTGTCTTGCTTGCCACTCTGAGGATTTAAAGTATGATATCTGTGATGACTCAAAAGCGATTTGCGACTGTTTGATAGTGGGAACACCACTCAATGGTGACTTTGATCCTGACTGCAATTGTGTCCAGCCGGTGACATGCTGAGAAGTGCCAACGCTAAAGAGATTGCTAGATAGTTGGAAGATATCCTGACACTCGCACCTCAATATTGTCATGAACTAATAGCATTTCAAGAGCTGAGTGCTCAGGCTTGTCATGTCACAGAGAGTCAGTGACTTTAGCAATTGTTGACTTTTGAATCCTTTACACATCACGACTTATGCCTACTATGGTACAAGTGGTTATTATTAGACTTTTGGATACACCTGCACAAGTTTGGAAACAGGCCATTTTACGTAGTGCAGGGAGAGGACAGGGAGCTCCTGTGTGCCCAGCCCCATGCAGCCTGCGTCAGGTGACACAGCGGGCCAGCCCACAGCCCCAGACCACCCACTCCCATCCGTGACTCTCTCTCCTTGCCTCAGGGAGCGTACACAACCGGCCAGACATGAAAGGGATTCTGTGGACTTGGACAGAGCAGGAATGTACTGCCCACAGACCACATGGGCCCAGCCACACACTACCAGGTATAGTACACCACTGTGCTTGCCCTGGGGCTCTGGGAAGACATAAATAACAGTCTTCTTCGGTATGGTAATGGAGTGAACTGGTGGTGACCGGACCAGATGAGCTCATGAGAGACTTACATTTTGACTTCGGTACTGTAGAAAAAAAGGCTCTGCTGTGAGTGAGGCACGAAGGAAATGGTAAAGGGCATTTCATACAGGCGATGGAAATGCAATGGAAAACTTTCAGGGTGCTGAAAATCCAATAGAACACAGTTCAATATGGCTTCACAGAAACACAATGGAATTCCATGCAGGTGATGGGAGCGCAATGGAAAACTTCTGATGCGAACATAAAATCCAATATAAAACAGCTTGATGTGGCATCAGACAGACCTCACTTACTTCTGCGTGTGTATATGACCCATATGCAGCCCCTGCTATCTCCCCTATTTGATAACAAGTTCCTCTGTGCACTAGGTCAGATAGGCAGGCGATGACACGTCTACGATGACTGGAGCACTACGCCGCCCTGGCCAAATTATGTTACAAACAGCTGTTACAAAACCTACCAACTAACCCTCCAGAGAAACCCCTGGAGACTAAAAATACCTGAACTCAGATCGACTCATCGTGGAGAATTAGGAGAAAACAGGGGGAAATGGTGTCACCATTCCAGATGCTTCTCTGAGTTGTCAGTAGCCAGTGACTGAGTCATTAGAGGAGAGACAGTGATCTGGCTGAGTCACTGACATAGCCTGTCAACACACACACAGCAGACCCCAGGGTAGGGTCATTGTCACGCATCACACACACACATACTCACACCAGGCAGCAGGCACACACAGGCACGCAAGCGCACACACACTCAAACACACAATAGACACGCTAGGGGGTCTGGCCCTGTGTAGGGAGGAACTGCTGAGGCATCAGAGACACAGAGAACATCCACATTTTAATTAGATCACAAATAACACTGATATTTTACTGAATCTGCAGAGTATCTGTGATTAATTAATGTGAGTAGCGACAAATTTTGGAGCTTAGGAGAGATGTGTTGCATGTTTAGTCATAAACCCTGTTCAGCAGCAAAATACAGTAGGCTATGGAAAAACTGCAATATCATAAGACATTGTGGGTCAAGAGAGCCTTTACCACTAAAGTGAATCCTCATATGTTAACACTGAGAAATTTCAGCATCACTATGGTTATGTAGGACACTGGGCGCGTTGTTTAAAAGGCAGCTCTTTTCTCTGCTTCTCCCTCATAGACAGTATTCTTGTGACGCTGCAACCACTGATGTTACAGCTGATACTAAACATCTTCCCCAACAGATGTGATGAAGGGCCTACCTGAAAGTACACAGTGATGACCTTGATGCTCATTTACAATAAATATCCAGGGTCTCATTCTGGTGACATGAAGATAGATGCTTGCCTGCAGTTTGACAAATAAAAATGATCTCACTCTTTTGTCCATAATAATCTCATCATGTAGACTTTACGCGCACTGTATCTGCGAGCTGTTGGCTAGAGCGCATCTGCCAAGACCAGAGTGTGCACATTCGCTATATAGCGCAACATTTTTATTGACAAAACCAGTTGAAAAAGCGATGGAAACCCATTTAACTTGTATTTTTTATTCGGTACATGGGAATTTAACGGCAAAAGTTGTTTTTATGTGCACTACGTCATCACGCACAGCCTTTTATGCGAAACAAGGCAATTTGATAGAAACACATCTCTGGTTGGAAAATGCGCATAATGTTTTTATGCAGATTTTAGAATATTCACATGAACATCAGTCGCCAATTGGATGGAAACCTAGCTACAGTACAGATGCCATTAAGAGAAGCCACATTCAGGGGAGGGGTTGAGTTGGAGACATGCATGGCCACACAGTCATGGCTGAACAGAGAGTACAGGACGGGGCTGAGCACGCACCCTTGTGGAGCACCGTGTTGAGGATCAGCGTGGCAGAGGTATTGTTGCCTACCTTCAACACCTGGGATCGGCCCGTCAGGAAGTCCAGGATTCAGAGCCAGGGCCCCGAGCTTATAGATGAGCTTGGAGGGGCACTGTGGTGTTAAAGGCTGAGCTGTAGTTAATGAACAGCATTCTTACAAAGGTATTCCTCTTGTCCAGATGGGATAGAGTAGTGTGTAATGCAATGGTGATTGCGTCATCTGTGGATCTGTTGGGGCGTTATGCAAATTGTAGTCGGTCTAGGGTGTCGGGTAAGGTGGAGGTGATATGATTCTTAACTAGCCTCTCAAAGCACTTCATGATGACCGAAGTGAATGCCAAGGGGCGATAGTCATTTAGTTCAGTTACCTTCGCTTTCTTGGGTACAGGAACAATGGTGGATATCTTGAAGCAAGTGGGGACAACAGACTGGGATACGGAGAGATTGAATATGTCTGTAAAAACTCCAGCCAGCTAGTCTGCACATGCTCTGAGGATGTGGCTAGGGATGCCATCTGGGCTGGCAGCATTGTGAGGGTTAATGGGCAAAGTAGGTGTTTAGCTTGTCCGGGAGCGAGGCGTTGGTGTCCGCGACAAGGCTGGCTTTCCCTTTATAATCCATGTCTGGAGTCCCTGCCACATACATCTTGTGTCTGAGCCGTTAAACTGTGTCTCCACTTTGTCCCTACACGGTTGTTTTGCCTCTTTGATTGCCTTAGTTGGTCTGTTTGTACACGTCCATGTTCTCAGTCACCTTGCAGAGGTTAAACGCGGTGGTTTGTGCTTTCAGGTTTGCGCGAATGCTGCCATCTATCCACGTTTTTTTGTTTGGATAACATCCTATACGCACTTCCTGATGAACTCAGTCCCCAACTCAGTTTATACGTCGATACTATTCTCTGAGGCAACCCGGGATATTTCCCAGTCTGCGTGATCAAAATAAAGTTGAAGCATAGATTCTGATTGGTCAGACCAATGTTGAACAGTCCTTACCACGAGTGCTTCCTGTTTAAGTTTATGCTTATAGGAGGGGAGGAGCAACATTGAGGCAAGATCTGATTTGCCGAAGGGAGGGCAGGGGAGAGCCTTGTAGCTGTCCCGGAAGGAGGAGTAGCAATGGTCAAGAATGCTCGATGAGCGAGTAGCACAGAATATGTGTTGATAGAAGTTCGGTAGCGTTTTCCTCAGATTTCCTTTATTAAAGTCCCCAGCTACAATAATTGCAGCCTCAGGATATGCGGTGTCCAGTTTGCATAAAGTTGAGTGTAGTTCCTTGAGAGCCAGAAAACTCTCTTGGGAGGTAATGCGGTCAGCATTTGATGGTGAGGTATTTCAGATCGGGAGAACAAAAGGACTTGAGTTCCTGTACGTTAACACAATCACACCACAAGTAGTTAGTCATGAAACATACACCTCCACCTTTCTTTTTCCTGGAGAGTTCTTTCTTCCTGTCCGCGCAATGGACAGAGAACCCTGCTGGTTGAATGGTAGGGGACAGTATATCCGGAGAGAGACATGATTTCATAAAATAGAGTATGTTTCAGCCCCTAATGTCTCGCTGTAAGGAGATCCTTGCCCTGAGCTCGTCTACTTTATTGTCCAGGGACTTAACGTTAGCGAGTAACATACACGGAAGTGGTGGATTGTATGCATGCCTCCTGAGTCTGACTTGGAGCCCACTCCTTATTCCTGTTCTCCAGCAGCGGAGTCTTGGAGCTGCCCCTGGGAAGAAGGGAACTGTCTTGGGGAGATAAAAAAAAGGATTAAATTCAGGGAATTAGAATTTCTGGTCGATTTGCTGGTTGAGTGATCTCCAATCTAATATCCAAAAGTTATTTTCGGCTGTAGGTAATAATGCAAGAAATGTTCTGAGCAAATAATATAAGAAATAATATTTAAAAAATACTGCAAAGTTGGCTAGGAGCTAGAAATAGGGCGACAATGTCTGTCGGCACCATCTTCCTGTGCAGACTGGAGAATGCACCTGAGCCTCTGAACGAATGAATGGACCTTTAATGGGAGTAGTAAACACTTAATAATGTCTGAAATTGGATTCCGTGTGTAGCATTGTGCTTGAAGGGGAGGCTAGAACTCTTATTATGGGAAGTGGCCTTGGTGTGGATGGAAAAGCTCCTACTGGGAGTAGAGGACCAGAGGGAAAGAAGAAGAAAACAGACAGAGGCAGCTGGCTAGGACCTTTGGGACAAGACTTTTTTCCCAAGCGGGGATAAACACAACAACCACTGAAGCACTAAGAGAGAATCTTCATTCTGTTAAAGCAGTTTGTTTACGAGGAGTTGACCTGAGGTCTTGCGTGCCACAGAGAGCCAATGTGTTGTGATGTTTAATCTCTTCCTCTAAATGCATCATTCAGATGACTGATGAGTGCTTTTTTGGAGCAGGCTAAAACGTGTCTGTCTGGGGCGCAGAGAAGAGCGGGAGGGTGCCTCAGAAATACCTTACATAGAAAAAACATATCCTACAGCAACAAAACATGCCGAGCAGATTGGTGCTCCAACTGCACTCATTTGACTTTATGGGGGAGGGTGTTTTGTCTGACAAAGTCATGTAGGTCAGGTTCCTTGCTGACTGAAGCATCATAACATGTACCCTAGTCTTTTGCAGCTGCAAAGAAACAGACAGTGAGAAGTAAAAACACATTATTTTAACCATATGCTGGGGCAAAAGTGTTTTTGCGGTGACATTATCAGTAAAAGGATCTATCTCTGTGTCCTAGGGTAAACTACTACAGTGTGCCAAGGCCCTTCAGCATCATTGGTCTATGGCTAGGCCTCATTTAACACTGACAGTGCAGTGACTCCATCAGTCAGCCCTAACCAGCTGAGACCGAGGGCAGGAGGAGAGACACAGCTCAGCTCACACTGCAGCTATGGTCATCTGCAAGATTAAACAGGAGGACATGCTCCACACGCATACCAACACACGCTGACACATACAGTACATGCTGACACACACACGCACAAACAACTTGGATCAGCCTCTGTCCTTTCTGCTTCAGGCTCCTTGCCTTACAGCTATGATGAAATCACACTATTGGAATGAGAGAATATCAGCTGGGGAGGCAGATTAGCAATGTTTGGGGCTCACCACCTGCGGTTTGTTTAAAAACAACCCAGTCATGGAGGATGGCTCCAAGCTGTGTCTTAATGAATTAACAAAACTGGGGTGGCAGCAGGAAACAGCATCCCCTCCCTCTCTCCTTTCCTCCCTCCCTCCCTCCCATACATAAGGCAGCCAGCCCACTCTGGTGGAATCACCACACACAGACACCTCATTTATGAATCACATGGATGGGGAAGTCTTACGTCAGTGGAACCACATGGTTGTATATCATACCTGTAAGGAAGAATACCATATGTGTACACCTACAATACTGTCTGTCTGCAGCATTTCTGTCTGGTACCAATAAGAGGCACACTGCATGATGAATGGTCATCCCTCCTTACAGAGTATCCCTCACGAATTACCATTTCCTGGTGGTTTACTCTTAAGTTATTTATAACACATGACCCAGTGCTGATTCAATGGAATGAGGAGAAAATCTGTAGAAATGGCCAAGAGTGTACTGAGGAAAAACAAGGGAGGGAGGGAGGGAGGGAGGGAGGGAGGGAGGGAGGGAGGGGAGAGAGCAGCCTCCAGCACACTATGTTCCCTACTCATACTGTGCTTCTGCTTCCCTGTTCCCTCCCTCCCTCACCAAATGATTTATTACCTACAATCTCCTCCAACATCGATTGAGACAAAACACACTAGATATTACCATCATCCAAGGATTATTAAGTAGTGACGACAAGCAGAATTACAATAGGCAGCCTGTAAGATATATCTCTGGGTCTCAATATCTCTCATAAGACGACCATTACAAGCCCTTAACTGTTAGAATCTAACCTTGAGCAGAGAAGGTCACTGGACATGGGGATAATATGATACGTATCTGAGAGATGGGAGGAAGTTAGGAGAAAAGTGGAGCGTGATGAATGATCCACTTTCCCCACTGGCCAGTCTCTCTACGTTGACCTCTGTACTGTACAGTAGCGCTAGGCCAAGCCAGGACAGTCACGAGGGCCCTTCCCTTAAGGCAGGAGGGCTGGTCACCACTCTTGTGACTTGTTTAAATTAACGTTGTCATCCCATATGTGATTTATATGTTAACGTTCACGTTGAGTGACTTTATGAGTGACTTTGTACTCTAGAGATTTGGTGAGATAAAATGAGGACCTGAAGGCTCCTTAGTGAGGAGTGCCATTTAGCCCAAATAGCCCACCTGTGATTCAAGATGGGAGAGTTCACTGGAGGACAGAACAGATTCTCTTTGCCAGTAGGGCTTACCTGAGGATTGTCTTCCATGATGCCCCGTATCTTCTCCACCACGTCAATGCGGCGGTGGCGGTGCAGGGCGTTGATGAGCTTGGCCAGGTTGGCGTCCCCATCGCGGATGGTCCAGTGCTGCAGGGCAGCGTATGCACGCTCGTGGTCCGACTGGTAGCCGTTGGAGAATGCTGCCACTTCACGCTCTGTGGCATTGGCCAGGGATTGGTACATGTCAATCCAGTGGCTGCCAATCTGAGCTGCCACCAACTTCAGGATGTCCACACCTGGGTAAAGAGAGGAGAGAACAGGTACATTTTATGTCATGTCTGAAATAGACTGGAGCCATGGATTAACAATGGATGTTACTCATGACTAATAAGTCAATCACTAATTCACAAGGACTCTGTTGATCATGAGACATGATCAGCCCTTCCTTCATTTATAGTAATTATGCCCATTAATTAAGTACTTAGAAATCAAATTAAAAGAGCATACAATTATATTACTTGATTTCTCCTTAATTGTAAGGTTGTATCAGTTAAAAGCAATAGTCAAAACTATGACTAGTACAACAACAAAAAATGGGTCCTCGTGAACCACACTGAGCCATTGTTACTTTCTTATAAAACGCTATTAAGTGAACACAGTGAATCTACGATTTGTGTTGTAGAGATGTAGAGAGTGAGTTTGTATGTGTGTGTTACATAAGGGTTATCACCTCTCAGTTACCCTAAGCCTAAGGTCTCAGTTAGGGGGTAATCAGAACAGTTTTAGCCGGCCTGCATGTCTGGTTGCTGCTTATGAGAAATGCACCGTCATAAACTAGTGGATCCAGGAATACACTCTCTGAAAGTGATCTCTCACCAAGCTTTACCTCAGCAGATGCATCTGAAGTTCTCCACTACCCTCCACCTCTCCGCACCCCCGAACTGGCAGCCCATCTGTTCCCTCTGCACACCCTGTCCAGACAAACTCAGCGTGACTCATAAAGCTGAACTGGTCTCAACCAGATGGAGGAAGTGTTACTTTCAGTATATGAAGACAACCTCCTGATGGGTTCAAAGACCCTTAAAGAACTGCCTGCTTGTCCTCCTGTCCGGCTTTTTGTGCTTTAAAGTAACACTGCCTATGTAGTTGAAGTAGTAGTAGTAGAAGTAGTGGTAGTAGTAGAAGTAGTGGTAGTAGTAGTAGTACTACACTGCTGATCTAAGATAGACACTCCATTGAAATGATGTTGAGAATGCTCTTTCTGAATCTCTGATAATCACAATGGGCATGTGTGAGAGTAGCTGGTGCTGAAACAAAGGTCCTTATTGCCAGTATGGAACATGGTTAGGCTCTGCAGACTCAGCAGGTTGGTTGTCCTTTTCAGCCAGGGCCACTACCCAGGTATAAGACACTGCCTAAGCTCAGAGATAGGGACCAGAGTTTTTCCTGACCATGTTAACTGACTGGGAAATAAACCCAGTGCCCTATAGCTTATAACTAGGGAATAGGGCCTGGGTTTTTTCTGATGGTCTGGAACACTACTGGACCTACTCATAGATAATTGTGGATTTTGATAGGGCAATATTGTTGTGAAACTGTAAATGGAAAATGTGCATACTGTAAGACATTGGATCATCTCATGCCTTGACATATGCTTACTTGCTTAAGGTCCGTGCAATAGCATGGCATGCTATAACTCCCTGCTGTTAATGGCATGTGGATAACAAACAATGCATACATCCATCTTACGGTCCCCTTTGGTCTTTCATGCTAGAAATACCCCTCTTTAGTCCTTACGTCATGGTCTACTGATGAATGTGTTATGATAGGTTTGAGAAAATGCATACTCGTTGGTTTTAATGTAAAAATAGTACTAAGCGGCCTCAAATTGTTTATTGTGAAACAACACAAGTGGAAAAAAAGAGGACATGGGGTTCTCCTCCTCACCCAACCATAGCCTTTCTGAAGCTTTAGGACCTTATCTGAAGGATATCCTACACCACACCCTGCCTGGCTGGCTCCAGTCACACTTCTGAGGGACGCAGCAGAACATGTTGACTTGCAAATACAAGCCAAGTGGCAGAAATATGTGGGGGGGACCATTTGTCATAACAGGAAATGTCCCACGTGAATAGCCTAACTAATATATATTCAGACTGTCAGGCAGACACAAACATCCACAGGTGTTAAAACTTCACTCAGTCAAAACAGAACATGTTCGCAAACAGGTGCAGAAAAACCCCATGTATGTGTGTCTGTGAAACTGTGCCATCCCTGCAGGCATAGCCATATTCAATTGAAAGATAAGTATGTGCGTCATAATTCAACTTGAATAAATTAAAATTGAAATAAAACCTTCATTAAAACATGGGGGGATTTCCAATTTACTTACTGAATGTAACATCCATTCCAATTAATTAATTTAATTGATGGAAAGTGAAATGGAATTGACCCAAACCTCAATCCACAGACTACAAGAAGCCACATTATGCAGACTGAACTATAATGTGCAGAGAAACATCATTAATAATTCAATTTTGATAACGATCACAGTGATCCCTGATTAATATCTACTATCAAAGCCCAAACATCCAAAGTGCATAATACAGGGTCGGTTTGGAGAGATTGTAGCTGGGAGATTGACTTGCTGTAAACCGGCGGTGGTTGGCTTGTGATCTGGTCGAGGCCAAGGCTACACTATGGTTATCCTGCCCTGAGGTCAGAGTCGTGCCACGAAGCGACTTTGTGTTGAACGATGAGACCGACACCTGAAGCCTTTTGTGACAGTTCCTATCAAGCCTGCCTACTGTCACCTTCTTTAGAGAGAATTAAAACAAAGTGACAGAGCTAGGCTAGGGGGAAATACAATCTCTGTTTTAGTTGGATATAATAGATGACCTACATGTATAATTCAGTATGCTAGCGAATGTGTACAATAGGCAGTTTCCTTAAGCCCCTGGCATGATTGCAGTGGTGGCAGATTGAATATAAACAAATTACAGGATGGCTGACCTAAAATGGCTGCCAATCAGTAAATAGTAACAGGACGGAGGAGGGTTTAAAATGCTCAAATGTAATAAAGACTCCAAATGTCATCTGTTAGTTAGATGTAAAACAAAGATTGAGTTTTTACATTGATGATGGTGCATAGAGATGAAGCAACAAGTTGTGTCACAGTTATAACCCACCGTTCCCCGGTAGGCCGTCATAGAAAATAAGAATTTGTTCTTAAATGGCTTGCCTAGGTAAATAAAAGCTAAATAAAACAAATTTAAAAATAAAACAGTTAGTTCACAGCAATGTAACGTTGCCTGCAGAGCAGAGAAATGTAGCTACTGCAAGGCTTTTCAACAGGTTACACTACTGTCACGTAGTCTCCATCTATTACAAGTAGAGCCTCTGAGAGGTGGTGAGACAATGTGGAATGTGGTTAATCTCTTATACAGTACCACAGACCCTAATGGGAAGTGGGGGCGCTGTAAAATTTTAATTGGAAAACACCATTGAGACAGCAAACCAGCCACAGCAGGTCTGAGTTGAGAGGGCTGCATGACAGAGGCCACAATAGCAGCCATGCAGTCTTTCCCCTCTAGTCCATCTGCTCTGAGCCTCTCTGGGGATTCCTGCTGGTGACAAAGTAAGCTTGTCATTTACCCTTTATTTAAGTAGGCAAGTCAGTTAAGAACAAATTCTTATTTACAATGACGGCCTACCCCGGCCAAACCCTAACCCGGACAACGCTGGGCCAATTGTGCACCGCCCTATGGGACTCCCAATCACAGCCGGTTGTGATACAGCCTGGAATTGAACCAGGGTCTGTAGAGATGCCTCTAGCACTGAGATGCAGTGCCTTAGCCCGCTGCGCAACTCGGGAGCCCAAGTCACCATTTGCTCACATTGTATATAGACTTATTTTTCTACTGTATTATTGACTGTATGCTTGTTTTACTTCATGTGTAACTCTGTGTTGTTATATGTGTCGAACTGCTTTGCTTAATCTTGGCCAGGTCGCAGTTGTAAACAGGGAACTTGTTCTCAACTTGCCTACCTGGTTAAATAAAGGTGAAAAAAAATAAAAAATGAAAAAATCCTCATGGAAGAGACAAATTGGTTGCATTTGACCAGCTTGCTGCTCAGTCACTTTCATTGTTTCAATCTCTTTGACTCCCTAGGGTTGTGAAGTCTTGCTCAGTTTTTATCATTTTGTAGAAAATGTTGCCGTCATTCAAAAAACACTAAACAAAATGAACGTAAAGTATCATAATCCAATCCGTCTGCATGAAAATGGTAATAATACAAAATCCACAGCAGGCCCAACTGACTCACAGCCACAGTCCAGGTCCTATCCCTGCTTCCCTGCCTGACCCTGTGGCCTGGCCCACCCTGGAGCTGAGCAGTACGGCCTCCTATGTACCCCGCTCCGCCTGGGCGTCGTAAACAGCAGGCTCACACGGGGGATTCATTTCATCTGCACTATGTATACCCTGCTCGACCTTCACATCACTTTCTGGACTCGTATGAAAGAATTCGCTATTTGTATAATCTCGCCTTATTTATGTTTCCCATTCCACTTTTTATTAGGAGTGTTTTAACTACTCTAGTAAATAGACATTAAAGCCTTCAGGGTAGCCAATTATACACCTTGGACGAATTAACAAACTGTTTTGTTCGAAAGAGTAAACAGCTGTGTAATCACACACACAAACACACACATGGTCTGAATGTAAAACTTGGCATCCACTTGATAAACATTCTATAATCCTTTTTAAAAAACATGCCGTAAATTCACTTGTTGTTTGAAGTTTCAAATACAATTAAATTCTCTTTTTTGGAACTGATTGTAGACAAACAACGCAGTAAAAATGCAGATTATTTGTGTATCTGGACATTGTTTATAGAAATCTTACTACTACTACTACTATTTTAAGACAACAGTAAAGAAAAATATGTGAAAATGTCAGTGCACTTAATGTCTTGATTGCCATTTGTGTGTGTGTGAGAAATGGACAAAACATTTTAATTGCTGAAAATCCTAACATAGCAGCATGAATCCATGTAAATACCAAAGCAGTTTATCATGGACTTTCCTTGAGGACTTTCCTTGAGGACTCAATTGTTAACAGATTGCTCTCTCTAATGCTTTCGAAATGCCTTTTGTGAGTAACACAAAAGGGAAATTGAACAGACAATTATATGAGGTCAGGCTGAATATTAATCACGGTTAGACTACTGATCATGTTTCAGTTGTCTCTTTCTATCTTCGTAATGTCCACATCCCTACTATACATTAACATTCCTGGAACATTCTCACGTGGTGTGAGCGGAAAGGTACAATGTGCTAATCTCTTCACTTCACACAGTGAGAGCCCTGACACACGACACCCCCCAGACACCCTACCCATCTTCGACTTGGATAGTTCCATCTGTACCACTGACTTAGTCTGGCTTTAATTCCAGTTTGTCTACAAATTAATAATTGATATGTTGGATTCACGTCTCCATCTCTACTAAAAATCTAAGTTAAAGAATAGAACTAGATCAAATAAAAATGTATTTAAAGTGCATTTAAAACCTCACTAGGGTATGTGGGACGCTAACGTCCCACCTGGCCAACATCCAGTGAAATTGCAGAGCGCCAAATTCAAAAACAGAAATACTCATTATAAAAATTCAGAAAGCATTCAAGTGTTATACATAGGTTTAAAGATTAACTTCTTGTGAATCCAACCACGGTGTCAGATTTCAAAAAGGCTTTACGGCGAAAGCATAGCATGCAATTATTTGAGAACATCGCCCAGCAGACAAATCATTACAAACAGTAACCAGCCAAGTAAAAGAGTTACACAAGTCAGAAATAGAGATAACATTAATAACTTACCTTTGATGATCTTCATATGGTTGCACTCAGAAGACATCCATTTACTCAATAAATGTTCGATAAAGTCTCTCTTTATATCCAAAAACCTCCGTTTTGTTCGTGCGTTTTCTTCAGTAATCCACAGGCTCAAATGCAGTCACAACAGGCAGACAAAAAATCCAAATTGTATCCGTAAAGTTCATAGAAACATGTTAATCCTCAGGTTGTTTTTAGCCTAAATAATCGATAATATTTCAACCGGAAAATAACGTCGTCAATATAAAAGGTAAACAAGAAAGGCGCACTCTCGGGATTGCGCATGAAAAAGCTCTGTGACACTTTCGGGTCCAGTCATTCAGACTGGTCTTACTCCCTCATTTTTCAGAATACAAGCCTGAAACAATTTCTAAAGACTGTTGACATCTAGTGGAAGGCATAGGAACTGCAATTTGAGTCCTAAGTCAATGGATACTGTAATGGCATTGAATAGAAAACTACAAAAATAAAAGAATCCTACTTCCTGGATGGATTTTTCTCAGGTTTTCACCTGCCAAATCAGTTCTGTTATACTCACAGACATTATTGTAACAGGTTTGGAAACTTTAGAGTGTTTTATATCCAAATCTACCAATTATATCTATATCCTAGCTTCAGGGCCTGAGTAGCAGGCAGTTTAACTTGGGCATGCTTTTCATCCAAAATTCCGAATGCTGCCCCCTACCCTAGTGAAGTTTTAACATATCAATTATTCATTTCTAGACAAACTGGAATTAAAGCCACATGTTGATCTATTTGATTTAATTTACTAGGATCCCTTTAGCCGACACCAATGGCGACAGCTAGTCTTACTGGGGTCCGACACGTAACGAAAAATACATTACAGACAGAAGACTACAATTTACATACATTTAAAAACATTAGCATGCAGTGTGTGTGTGCATCTCTCAGTTACACATACATTACCAGTAAAAAGTTTGGACACACCTACTAATTCAACGGTTTTTCTTTATTTTTACTATTTTCTACATCGTAGAATAATAGTGAAGACATCAAAACTATGAAATAACACATATGGAATCATGTAGTAACCAAAAAAGTGTTAAACAAATCTAAATATATTTTATATTCTTCAAAGTACCCACCCTTTGCGTTGATGGCAGCTTTGCACACTCTTGGCATTCTCTCAACCAGCTCCATGTAGTCACATGGAATGCATTTCAATTAACAGGTGTGCCTTGTTAAAAGTTAATTTGTGCAACGTCTTTCCTTCTTAATGCGTTTGAGCTAATCAGTTGTGTTGTGACAGGTAGGGGTGATTTACAGAAGATAGCCCTATATGGGGTTTTTTCTTATAAATTTGCAAAAGTTTCTAAAAGGCTATTTTTGCTTTGTCATTATGGGGTATTGTGTGTAGATTGATGAGACAAAAAAAACTAACAATTTAATCAATTTTAGAATAAGGCCGTAACCTAACAAAATTTGGAAAAAGTCATGGGGTCTGAATACTTTCTGAAGGCACTGTTTGATGTGAAAATGATACTAATATAGACATTGAAATGATATGCCTCACGTAAAAGTAATCTGGCATTCCAGTAAGAGGATGGGGGCCTAGGTCCAAAGCATAGGTTACACAGATGTCACAGCACACATTTGATAGCCTTCATGTTCCTGTTCAATACTAATGGAAACACTTCTTTAATTGAAAGGTTTATTCTGGCCTTGATGATACCAAAATAAATCTACAACTACCGCCACTCAAGAGACAGAAGAATTTTAGAGAACCTCTTTGGGATCCTTGCTGCAAGATGAAGGATCATGGGACGAGCCCTTGAGGTTGCCCCAGAGAAAGCTGAGACCAAGGCCTGCGTGGCTCTCCACAACTACCTTTACACCACAAACACTTACAACACAGAGTCATCAACACAGTACATCCACTCCACTTTTGTTGACTACTCCACACCCACTGGGGACCGGCATCCAAGAGAGTGGAGACAGGTGGTACAAGGGGACACCAGCTTCCTGGACCCAAGAAACATGTTGGAAGACAGAGTTGCTATACATGTGCGCAACAACCTCAGGGACTACTTCCTCACACCAGCTGGTCAAGTGTCTTTCCAAAATGCTGCTATCACGCATGGCACCCTACAGTAAATGTTGGAGTGTGGTTTGGAACACATGTGGCAAATATGTTCTCTTCCTCCGCTTGATGACTGTTTATATGTCATATTGTGAGCCACACACTTGGTTTTGCTGTTTGGATTTAGCTGTTTTTCTTATTCACACTTTACAAATCAAAATAAAGACTACCATAATGACAGTCACTTCATCCTTGTGTGGTTTTAGTTTGTCATATATTCTTTGGAGGTTAGACCCTCAAGACATTTACCTAATGTTGTATTATGTGTAGTGGCCTTCCAATTAGTGGCTGTCCATCTGTAGACAATAAGGCTAGACCCTTGAGCAATTTACCTAATCAGCATTACACATGACCATGTACAACCTTCTGTTGAGGCCTTTCAATGGAGACCTTCCTGCTATGGTACATGGGTGAGAATGGCTGTCCATCTGTAGACAATAAGGCTAAACCCTCGAGACATTTCCCTAATCAACATAACACAAGGTTGTACATGGTCATGTGTAGTGGCCTTTTAATGGAGACGTTCCTGCTATGGTAATACACAGGTGAAAAGTGTGATGAAAGGGGAAATAAAACAAAAAATCCAAAGTAAACACCAGTAAATTACCCAACACTCTAACGTGTGAATAAGAAAAAAGGCACACAACACCAGTTTTTGGGTTAAGACGGACGGCTCTGTCTCACTCAAGAGTGGACCAAGCGGACACACAGTACTGATCGATGGTCCTGTGAAAGTAGATTGTCATGTCCCTGACAAATGGGAGACATCGATCAGGAGGAATAGTCACTGTCCATGGTACCATGACGTTGTAGACGGCCTTTGCTGGACACTGCTGCTGTTTCTGTAACTCCTGCTGGCGTTTCTTTAACTCGCTGCATAATGTCAGTGTCCAAAGGATCCTCAGCCGCCTTGGAGTTGCAGGGCGTGCCTGGACGGTGTGTTGGGTGTTGGTGAGAAGGGCGTTGGGGAGAGGGGCCAGGGAGGTAATGAACCTGGTTGGGAAGATGATGAACCAAGGGGCGATGAACCACCTGTGGATGGGCCCTCAGGGCTCAGCTCTGTCTCTGGGCTGTCCAAAACACCACCCCCATCAAACACTGACAAGCATATGGCGAATACATTAGAATGCATTGCAAGCAATTCTTAAAACATCTCCATGGGCTCCTTTGAGTTAAAATGCTTACTCTAAAGAACTGATTTCGTAAACATCTCAATCTAATTAGCCCATACACACACACCACAGTGTCTGTTTTTCTGATGTTTGAACTAGTCACTGTATATGCCCCACTCACAATTTCTCCCATCCAGAAAAGAGCTGATTCCACATGTTCTAACTAGGTCAGCTAAACATAAGATCACAAACACATACACTGTACAAAAGGACTCGGCTGCATGACAAGAGTCCATACCGTATATGGCATATTGGTGTCTGTCTGACGATGTTTCACGTAAACATGAAGCCAATCCAGTTGTCAGACAATTGGAGTAGTACACACCAGCAGCAGCCCCACTCCTCGTCTCCTTCACTCTTTTCAGATTGCAAAAATACTGGTCCCGAATCTTTTTCTATGTTTCTTTGATATCAGTATTGGTGTTAACATTCTGTGATATCTCCTTCCAGCTGTTGTCTTTTGCGTGCTTGTCCGAATACAACTGCATCGAAGGGTTGTAGAGGTTCTCGTATTGTCTCACCAGCTCGCACAGACGCTCCTCAAAACTGGACAGAGACATGATTGCGTGTAGCAAATCTTGAAATAAAAGCACAAAAAAAGGAAACTTGCAAGTAGAATAGCAAGTAGTAGAGGCAAAATAACAGCACGTCCATCTCTTCCGAGTTTATACCAGAAGGGATAGCGGAAAAGATGTGATGTAGACACAGGGACAGTACTTCTGTTACGAAAGTCACTCAATACTGCCCCTCAGTCTTCGGAATGATCTGTCGAGTCTCAATTTCCAGGTCGAAAAAAACTACAGAATGTCGATTGACGGAGCGTATTACAATGAGCCACCCCTTTTGTGACGAAAAACGACATTGCAACACTGCGTTACGCTCCGTAACCTTTGTCTACGTAGTGGCTGGATTGGCCTTAAGTGTGTGGGTGTTAGTGTGAGGGTGTTAGTGTGAGTGTGTGTATATGCATTCCATATGTGTTATTTAATAGTTTTGATGTCTTTACTATTATTCTACAATGTAGGAAATAGTAAAAAATAAAGAAAAACCCTGGAATGAGTAGGTGTGTCCAAACTTCTGACTAGTACGATACATGTAAACAGGGCTGAAAATTGACTAGTATCAGAAATATATAAATACTTGAGGAAATATTGTATACTAATGGTAATATATATATATATATATATATATATATATATATATATATATATATACAGTGAGGGAAAAAAGTATTTGATCCCCTGCTGATTTTGTACGTTTGCCCACTGACAAAGAAATGATCAGTCTATAATTTTAATGGTAGGTTTATTTGAACAGTGACAGAATAACAACAAAAAAATCCAGAAAAACTCATGTCAAAAATGTTATAAAATGATTTGCATTTTAATGAGGGAAATAAGTATTTGACCCCTCTGCAAAATATGACTTAGTACTTGGTGGCAAAACCCTTGTTGGCAATCACAGAGGTCAGACGTTTCTTGTAGTTGGCCACCAGGTTTGCACACAACTCAGGAGGGATTTTGTCCCGCTCCTCTTTGCAGATCTTCTCCAAGTCATTAAGGTTTTGAGGCTGACGTTTGGCAACTCGAACCTTCAGCTCCCTCCACAGATTTTCTATGGGATTAAGGTCTGGAGACTGGCTAGGCTACTCCAGGACCTTAATGTGCTTCTTCTTGAGCCACTCCTTTGTTGCCTTGGCCGTGTGTTTTGGGTCATTGTCATGCTGGAATACCCATCCACGACCCATTTTCAATGCCCTGGCTGAGGGAAGGAGGTTCTCACCCAAGATTTGACGGTACATGGCCCCGTCCATCGTCCCTTTGATGCGGTGAAGTTGTCCTGTCCCCTTAGCAGAAAAACACCCCCAAAGCATAATGTTTCCACCTCCATGTTTGACGGTGGGGAGGGTGTTCTTGGGGTCATAGGCAGCATTCCTCCTCCTCCAAACACGGCGAGTTGAGTTGATGCCAAAGAGCTCCATTTTGGTCTCATCTGACCACAACACTTTCAACCAGTTGTCCTCTGAATCATTCAGATGTTCATTGGCAAACTTCAGACAGGCATGTATATGTGCTTTCTTGAGCAGGGGGACCTTGCGGGCGGGTTAGGGTTAGGGTTTGTTTTCTTGGTGACTATGGTCCCAGCTGCCTTGAGATCATTGACAAGATCCTCCCGTGTAGTTCTGGGCTGATTCCTCACCGTTCTCATGATCATTGCAACTCCACGAGGTGAGATTTTGCATGGAGCCCCAGGCCGAGGGAGATTGACAGTTCTTTTGTGTTTCTTCCATTTGCGAATAATCGCACCAACTGTTGTCACCTTCTCACCAAGCTGCTTGGCGATGGTCTTGTAGCCCATTCCAGCCTTGTGTAGGTCTACAATCTTGTCCCTGACATCCTTGGAGAGCTCTTTGGTCTTGGCCATGGTGGAGAGTTTGGAATCTGATTGATTGATTGCTTCTGTGGACAGGTGTCTTTTATACAGGTAACAAGCTGAGATTAGGAGCACTCCCTTTAAGAGTGTGCTCCTAATCTCAGCTCGTTACCTGTATAAAAGACACCTGGGAGCCAGAAATCTTTCTGATTGAGAGGGGGTCAAATACTTATTTCCCTCATTAAAATGCAAATCAATTTATAACATTTTTGACATGCGTTTTTCTGGATTTTTTTGTCGTTATTCTGTCTCTCACTGTTAAAAAAAAACCTACCATTAAAATTATAGACTGATCATTTCTTTGTCAGTGGGCAAACGTACAAAATCAGCAGGGGATCAAATACTTTTTTCCCTCACTGTATATAGTGAACAGTAGAAGGATAAATATACTGAACAAAAATATAAACGCAACATGTAAAGTGTTGGTCCCATGTTTCATGAGCTGAAATAAAAGATCCCTGCTTATTTCTATGACAATTTGTGCACAAATTTGTTTACATCACTGTTAGTTAGAATTTATCCTTTGCCAAGATAATCCACCCACCTGACAGGTGTGGCATATCAAGAAGCTGATTAAACAGCATGATCATTACACAGGTGCACCTTGTGATGGTGATAAAAATAGGCCACTCTAAAATGTGCAGTTTTGTCACACAACACAATGCCACAGATGTCTCAAGTTTTGAGGGAGCGTGCAATTGGCAGGCTGACTGCAGGAATGTCCACCAGAGCTGTTTACAGATAATTGAATGTTCATTTCTCTACCATAAGCCATTTTAGAGAATTTGGTAGTACGTCCAAACGGCCTCAGACCATGTGTAACCACGCGAGCCCAGGACCTCCACATCCGGCTTCTTCACCTGCGGGATCGTCTGAGGGAGAGCTGAGGAGTATTTCTGTCTGTAATAAAGCCCTTTTGTGGGGAAAAACTCATTCTGATTGGCTGGGCCTGGCTCCCAAGTGGTGGGCCTATGCCCTCCCAGGCTCACCCATGGCTGCGTCCTTGCCCAGTCATTTGAAATCCATAGATTAGGGCCTAATTTATTTATTTTAATTGACTGATTTCCTTATATACTGTAAAATGTAACTCAGTAAAATCGTTGAAATTGTTGCATGTTGCGTAGTTGTTAGCATTTTAACAGTCTTATGGCCAGGGGATAGAAGCTGTTTAGGAGTCTGTTGGTCTGAGACTTGATGTGCCTGTACGTACCGCCTGCCAGACAGGAGCATGGAGAACAGTCCATGTCTTGGGTGTCTGGAGTCTTTGGCAATTTTACGAGCCTTTCTCAGACACCGCCTGGCATGTACGTCCTGGATGGCTGGGAGCTCACCTCCAGTGATGCACTGGGCCGTCCACACCACCCCTCGGTAGGGCCTTCTGGTCAAGGGTGGTGCAGTTGCCATATCAGTCGGTGATACAACCAGTCAGGATGCTCTCGATGGTTGCATTGTCAACCAAACACAATAAAATATTACTTTTGTAATACAGTAAATAGCCTAAACTTAAGGCTATCTAACAAACTAACATTCAACCTTAAAATGAGTAACACATCCATGGCCACATTTTGAAGTTACTGTTACTATACATTTCTTTTTCTGTAATCATATAAAGCATGCATGTTCAAGATAGCATACATAGGTCATCATAGGTTTGTGGAGATCTTCACAATTGCTATAATAATCTGTGCAGAATCTCAAACAACATTGATCACTTGCACCGTGTACTTTAATGTGATCTCAACTGCAATTCAGGCCATTTGGTTCTGCTATTATGAAGCACAGTGATAATAGATGAATCTGTTCTATAAATTAACAAAATATCTGACATTGTATATGCATTTGAACTTTGCTGTGCTTTTAAATGGTTGAAAGCACAGTGATAGACATTTGGGTGACAACTACGTAAACCAAAATCAGACATTGTTTTTCCATTGGAATTTGGTTGTAATTTTAGATGGTTGAAAGCATAGAGATGATAATACATTAGAAATTCAACTAACTTTTGGCTGTCTTTTTGAGTGGGGGAATATAGGTTGTAATCTCATTGATTAATGTCTCAACCAAATATTACCCAACACACCACGTTGAAATGACGTGGTGTGCCCAGTGGGACATATCTCTGAAAGCAGAGGCCTCTCCAGCCCTCCCTTCACCCTCTCCAGGGTGGCATGTGTCTGTGCAATGATAAAGTTGAGCTTCTCTCCAACCACAGAGAACTGGAAAAATCTGGTTTGAACTGAACTGCACTGGGTTGGAGCTCTCCCTCTCTCTCGCTTACAAGCGGATGGATATCTGAGGCTGACATCAGGCTGTGGCAGCCGGCGCTCTTCCTCCTGCCTGCCTGCTGCAGTACTGTGGTTTCACTACTTTAACCGATCAGCCCCATGCGGCCACCCCGGCTCCCATGGTTACACACAACCAGACACATCAGGGAGACAGAGAGAATGAAAAGAGGAAGAGAGTAAGGCGTGAGGAGAGGGTGTAAAGAGGGAAGTAGAAAAAGAAAGTGAGACAAAAGAAGATGGGAGAGAGGTAGAGAAAGAGGAGATACGTGTGGGGAGAGTGAGGTGGCAGTTACAGTCTGTTGCAGACCATGCCCTTGCTTGTGTAACTGCCATACTGTTCTGCTATGTGTGGTGTTCTCTGGCGCAGAATGAATTGGATTTAGATTCCTCCACTGGTGCTACAACAGATCAACAGATGGTCAGTCTTCTCGGCTGAGAGTCTCGCAAATATCTCTTAGTACCAAAAATATCTTTTTTTCTGTTTTATTTTTTCTGTCTTTATAAAGTATGCGGCTACATAGAAAAAGACTTATCAACAAAGTTGCATTTCTTTCTATAAACCTTTGAGAGGTAAAATAAAGCGCCCACTCACCCTGTCCGTTGGAGTAGTAGATCCACTTCTCCTTGGTCTGTCTCGGGGGGCAGGTCTTCTTCTGGATTGCCTTCTCAATGATGCTGCTGGGGTCCTGGACTGGCCCCTTCTTCAGAACTCTGGAGCTCCTCTTCACGCTGCACACCACGATCACCACCAGCACCAGAAGCAGCAACAGAACGATCATCCAGGGCAGGTGCTCATTGATGTCAAAGTGCGTATGAGTGCTGGGTCTGGGGGAGCCCCTCCGCGTGGGCCTGTACCCTGAGCTCTGCACCCATCTGCCCACTCCCACACCAGCTCCATCCTCCATGCCATCCATGGCCCGGTTGTTGGCCGCCGGGTGGGTGCGGTGGTTATCACTGGGAACAGAGTACTTGTGGTGTGAGAGAGTCCGTGTGGAGTCCTGGGCTTCAGGCGTAGTGGCCAGGTTCAGGACGTCTCCATTGTCTTCGGGGCTGGCTTTGGAGGAGCCTGCTGGGGGGGAATCCTGGCCATGGCTGGGTAGAATCCCTGTGGCACTCAGTAAGAGCTCTAAGTCCTCAGCACCTGCTGTCAGTCTGAAGTTGTCTAACCCACAGAGCCACACAAACACAAATAGAAATGAAAAGAGAGAATGAGGGAGGAGAGTGAGAAAAAGCGAGAGAGACAAAGGGGGAGGGAGATGCAGAGAAAGATAATTAAATTCAGTCCAAAGATGGGCTAAATCCAGACTACAACAACACAGAAGGGAGAAATTGTCAAACTTTAATCCCACAGGCAATCTGCTGGACAGCTGTGGAAGGGAAGGTCCCCGCCCTGGCCAAGCCCCAACTAATCTGACACGAGAAGAGCACTAGATTGCTCCTTCTACAGCTACCACATTGGGGCGGCAGGTAACTAACTTTAGCTAGCCTAACGATGGCAAGGGGCGGTAGGTAGCCTAGTAGTTAGAGCATTGGGCCAGTCCCCGAAAGGTTGCTGGATCAAATCCCTGATCTGACAAGGTAAAAATCTGTCATTCTACCATTGAACAAGGCAGTTAACCCACTGTTCCCTGGTAGGCTGTCATTATAAATAAGAATTTGTTCTTAACTGACTTGCCTAGTTAAATACAAAATTCATATAGTGTTCTACTAAAGCTGGAGTAAATTCCATTACAGCTCCAGTCTCAGCAGGAAATAAATGAACATTTGAGGTCAAAAGAAGTCGACAATATATTCCTAAACACAGTCATGTGGCAGTTAGTCGATTGAACTGGATATTACTGTTGCCCCATAAAAAAAAAGCCGGCCCAAATGTCAAAGTTACACTGCCTTTATAGGCTACTGTAGAAACAAAAACAGCCAATCAATAGGGGAGATGTGTTTACTTCCACTGAACCTGAATCAATGCTGTAAAAACTCCCTGAACTGGAATACCCCTGTCTACTATAGTACTAAACAGATTAGATTAGAATTTCATAATGGCATCATATTGGGGGATGCTTTTGGGATTGGCACCCGGATCATTGGTAATCCTTGGGATCCTATTAACAGTGTACAGGTAATCCAGAAGCAAGCTGTGTTATTGGCATATTCATCTCAACTGCAATGCTTTCAGTTCCTCACTGCATGGGGACACACTGTCATGTCTTGGTGGCTCTTGTGCAAAAGCCTCTTCCCCATTCCATCCCATTGAGACTGAGGCATGGGGTTCTCTGTAGTACGTGTGGGACTGGAACACCCCTCAGCCATTCTCACTGAATGAGGGGGCAAGTTAACCAAGTGAAAGGCTATGAATCTACAGACAAGACAAATAGCAGTGGAATTAATGCTCCTCTATGGGTGGCTGACATCGTGAAATACTACTGACGAAACTGGGATGAAACTGTGGACAAAAGCAGTAGCCGAAGAAAAAATAAAAGAGAGACTAGTAAAGTCCTTCGAGCGGCAGTGGCATTCATGAAATTTTGTTTGCCGGTTATTGTCATGCAAAAGACTGCTGGTCTCACGGTAACTGATTGTTAATTAACATAAACAGTTTTAGCATCTCCAGGCCTCCACGCATCAGTGGCAGTTCTAGACCATTTCAACTGGGGGGGCCAAGCTGGGGCCAGTTGTACTGTTAGAGGGGCCAGTTACATTAGACGTTATTGTTGTCAAATCATTTTCTTCACTGCATTGCAGGCATTAGCAGGCGAAAGACCATGTTCACAATCATTATCGTTGCCACTGTCTAATAACGGATGTAAAAAAAGAACGATAGCAAAAATTAGTTCCGTAAAAATTATTTCATGCTCCATATTTAGGGGGGCCACAAGGGGGTCCCCCCCAGAACCGCTAGTGCCACGCATACAAGCCGCTGAAGCACACCTTTGGAACATATACATTTAAAAAAGTATAATAAATCAATTGAATATACACCATCACAATAAGTCCATTACTTATTTTGGCAGGTCCAAAGAAACTTTATGAGATGTAGATGTATTTGTATTTCAGAAGAACA